>NC_092506.1:36588829-37188829 GCF_047511675.1 Marmota flaviventris | reverse complement strand
AGTGGATGCTTGATAGTTACATGTTGAGTGAATAAATGAAATAATGTCATGCTTCAGACTCCTTGGGATATGCTTCAATAATTATATTAATCTGATTAGGTCTAAATATCTATCACTAAGTGAAATTTCTCAACTCTGGCAACGAACCTCTATCTTCACACAAGCATATCTACAGCAATATGTTCAAAATGAAACTTAAGAAGTCCAATTAAACATAGCAGATTAATCACACACAAGTATCTCCTTTGTGTCCCATTCCTTAGGATGATAGCTAAGAAATTTCCTGAAGGAAAAATATACAAATTTACAAGGATAAAGAGTACAGAAGAGAGTACAGTGGTTAACTAAAAATTCCAACAAACTTTTGTAAGAAAGCAGATAGAGGTGAAATGTCTGAATTAGAAGTTAGTATGAATGCAGTATTTTTTTCTCATCTTTAAGGACATTACAATAGTTGATTTTTTTTTCTTCTTTTTAATTAGTTGTTTCCACTGGGTGCCTTTTTCCTTGCTTTTCTCATTAACCATCTAAAGTTTTCTAAGCATTGATTACTAAAGGAAAGAAACTTCTGAATATGATAAAATGAAAGGGCAAAAGGTATCCAGAGCAAACAGAGCCAATTAAAATAGAAGAAAAATTGTAATTAATGTCTTTAGAAATGAGAAGATGTTATATCCATAAATAAGTATAGGATGCTATGAAAAAGGAATAAACAAAAGAACACTTGGAATTTAAAAATAAGGTACCATAAAAAGTTATCTAAGAATTTGAAGATAATATATAATATCCTCCTGAGAGAAGCACTAAGAGATAGTGAGAAGTGAAACAAAATACTGTTTTCCTAACAAAAAAATGTTAGTAATATTTGACTTTAAAAAAAAAAAAAAAGCTGGGCACGGTGGTGCACACCTGTAATCCCAGCAGCTGAGGAGGCTCAGATAGGAGAATCAAGAGTTCAAAGCCAGCTTCAACAACACCGAGGCTCTAAGCAACTCAGTGAGACCCTGTCTCTAAATAAAATACAAAATAGGGCTAGGGATGTGGCTCATTGGCCGAGTGCCCCTGAGTTCAGTCCCTAGTACCCTCCCCCCAAAAGACCTTCAGTTTCCTCCCCCCAAATCTGTCCTTCATTTCCATATTCTCTTTCTCTGCCAATATTATTACCAATTATTTTACCAATTTGTTCTAAACAGCCCTGCAAGTTCTGCTTCTGATGGATCTTTCAAACATCTCCTTCCAACCCTATTAGCCTTGTCTGATCCTCACTCACCTCTCCCTGAAATAGTTCCACAGTCTTATTACTGGTGGCTCTGCCTTTGGTCTCTACCCATCCAAACCATCCTACTACAGGCATACTTTTGAAAGTTGTTCATGCCTGTAGTAACCTCCTGAAAATACTGTTTTCCCTCTGAAACTTTGAGGCTTGATACTGGTAGATAGGTATCTTCCCCACCTACCTTATTTCCAAACAACTTCATCCCCACTTCTTCCTGAAAACTGCCAGATATTTTGAAGATTATTTCATCTGACCATACTAGCCCATACTGTTCCTCTTGACTGTCATTTGGCTAAGACATGACCTCAATTCACTGAAATTCTAGTATCTGGCTTACTGTCTTCCTCTTTTCCACTACTTGTGCCACATTTTCGGCAATTTTAGTACCCATCTTTAAAAATAATAATCTTCTTCCTCATACTGTGGCATCCCAAATTCTTAATTTCCTCATCTCTCTCTCTCTCTCTCTCTCTCTCTCTCTCTCTCTATATATATATATATATATATATATATATATATATATTTATATCTGGACCACCCACTGCCATGGTTATACTCTGGATATCGTCACTGCCACTCTCTACCACAAGCTCCTATCTCTCCAGCCTCCTTCCAGTTCACCAACCTTTGTGACATCTTAACAAACACTTTTCTATTAAAGATCTCCTCCTCTTTTTCACCCCTCTTTACCCATCCTTTGTGAAACATCATGTTCCAGAACTATAATCACTCCCTGAAAACTCTTTAACTGCTTTGTTCCTCTTTCTCTCCATCCAACTGTCTACTTGTCTAATCCTGAATAAACCTTACTCTGGGCCTAAATCCACATAGCTAAACTCTTCTCCAGAAATGGAGAAAAACATGATAGAACAATGCTAATTGGTTTTACCCTATAACCAAAAATATCAAATGGAAAGCACCATTGCCAATTAGCTCTTCTGATATCTCTAAAAATTCTGTTTTTCCCTCTCCAAAATGCTTATTTCTCTATTACTTTTCCTCCAACTTATAATAGCCTATTCAATTTTTCTGCAGATGATCTTGCCTTTCCTTCATACCTCACAGAGAAGCAAGAAACCACATGACAAGAATTACCTACTTCAACTTCCTATAATACTCTCAATCCGGCTACATTTGAATCCATGAACAATGTGCTCTTTATTAAAATAGAAGAAATTTCCTTACTTTTATATAGGCCACCATTTTTGCTATTTAAGAACTGCATTTCTCAAATCATCCCTAATCTCTCCTAAATCTTCAAGTCGCCTTTCAACTATAGCATTACCATCAGCAGAAACACACTTAATATCACCCATCTAATACAAAACAAACAAAGTGACCTTGACCTTACATTCCCTTCCAGCTCATATCCCATTTAGCTTTTCCTTTCACTATAAAACTTTTGGAAAAAGTGGCTTTAACTTATGGGCTCTGCTTTCTTACCTCCGATTCTCTATGAAGTCTATTTCATTATAGTTTCATTCCAGTTTTTTTTTCATATTTATTATATAGGAAAGGAAACAAATCTGATTGTAAAGCTTGAACCTTAATCTCTTGGGCTCTGATCCATATTCTGTGATTTACTATCAATAAATGCAATATAACATCTCTGTATCTCAGTTTCCTCAAGTATAAAATGAAAATAATGAAAGTAACTATTTGTGAGGATTAAATAACACATATGAAAGCATAAGAATACCAGGACTATAGAAATAATTCAATACATGTTCACTATTGTGTTCAACAAGAACCTTCCTTCATCTTACCAAATCCAATAATGAAGGCTTTTCCTTGTCTTAGTTCTCAAGAGGCAGTAGAGAGAGTTCACAACTCACTTCTATTCATGGCTCCTGTGACATCACACTCTACTGTGTTTCTTCTAGTCTACTGGCTGCTGATTCAGGATTTGGTGACTGTCTAAAAATTGGAATATTCAACCCACCCTTCTTACTATCTAAACTCTTCCTAGGTATTCTGATCAAGTTTCATGTTTTTAAATACTATCTATGTGCTGATGTTGCTCAAATTATATCTCCAATCCTGGCTTTCTTCTGAGCATCAGACACATATTTAACTACCATCTCCACTAGGATATTAAGTTGGTACTGAAAACCTAACAAATCCAGAACTGAATTCTTAAAGACCTCCCTCTTTCTTCATCTCAGCCCATAAATCTGCTCTATAAATCTTTCTATTTCTGTTATAATTATCATTATTTACATAGTTATCAGGCCAAATAACTAGAAGTCATATCTGATTCTTCCTCCTTCTCAGTCTTCCAAATAATAGCAGCCCTGTTTGCTCCATCTCAAAAATATAACTCAAATACATCTCTATTTCTTATTACTGCTGCCATCTTAATCCAAGTTATCATGATCTCTTTGCTAGATGATAAAAAATCTTCTAAACATTTCCCTCCTCCCATTCTCCCCTCCCCCCAATTAAGTAATTTTCTTCAGAGCAGCCAGTGTAATTTCAAAGAATAAACCAGACCTTATCAATTCCCTGTTTAAAATCTTCAGAGGCAATTACAATTAAATCCAGGCGCAGTGGTGGACAGCTATAATTCCAGCAACAAGGGAGGCTGAGGCAGGAAATCACAAGTTTGAGGCTAGCCTCTGCAAGTTAGTGAGGCCCTAAGCAACTTAGTGAGACAATGTCTCAAAATAAAAATATAAAAAGGGCTGTGGATGTGTCTTAGTAGTAAAGCACCTGTAGGTTCAATCCCCAGGACTAAAAAAAGAGAAAGAATAAAATTCAAACTATTGATATCTATTGAACTCAGGATACTACACTGAAATGATTAATGACTGAAAAGTCTTGCTAGAATACTTATAGTTAACAGTTAATCTCAGCTGTGAAATAGAATGTTTATTAGATATAACAACTACATGTGAAACCCTCAGAAATTCAGATACTTCAGATACACATCTCTCTCTCTCACACCCACCCACACACAGAGTTATATAAAGCCAAAATTGCTTTTATAGAGAAAATGCACTTATATTTTTTAACAGAAAAATATTGCTACCCTGAAAAATTCTACATTTTCTCTATAAAGGCAAATTTACTCAAATAGAACGATTATCTAGAAGTTTTACTATTTCAGGAGTTCTAAGAAATATGGTCAAGGGTCACAAGGGCCAGAAACATAGCTCAGCATAGCTCAGTGAGTATGAGGCTCTAGGTTCAATCCTTAGTACTGCATAAAAACAAACAAACAAACAAACTAAACCTAAATCTCAGCAACATTTTGACTAAACAAACCCTATTGATTGCTAACAAATTATTCTATGTTTAGAAGTGCATTTTTCTAAAGTCGTGATTACATGATTACACTTTAAAAATTCTGTTATCCTTGCATTGTCCAACATATTACCTGATCACCAGAAACTTGGCCAGTGACTAATCTGGCAAAAATATGGAATATATTCTAAATAGAAATCACTTTAAAGTGAATAAATTTTCATTTCTTTCTCAGGCCCTAAAAAAGATAACAGGCTTTTCCTAAAAAGCATATTTAATAAAATTTAATACAAATTGTGTGCTATTTTAGTAATCATTTCAACTTTTATCCTTAAAATGTGTTTATTAATAAGATCTGTGATTTCAACCTCAGCAACATAAAACTTAACAATTAACATTTCAATATTAAAAAATAATGTAATGACAATCCTAATTTCAAAGCTAACAAAGAAGTACAATTAATGTGTAAGTATTTTTACAAAATAAAGCACAATATTACTAAGGTCTCAAGATTATGACACATCAATCTAAGATGCAGAGCGTAAAACAATGTATTTAGATTTTCCTTTGAAAGTCCCAACTCTTATTTCTGTAACAAAATAAACTTTTACTCAGTTATTTTTAAAATATCTAAATGGGAAAAGTATACTAAAAGCCATCAACAAAGACTGTTTTTGATTATTCTTGGTTTCTAACCCATTTAGAAAAGCATGCAGTTTAGAAATGCATATTTGGACAAATTAATCTTAATGTTATGTTCTTGAACATAAACATCAGCAAACAATATAGAGTATGAAATAATACAGGAAAAATTTTTGGTTTTATGGGTATTACAGTGTGGTTTTAATACAAGCTAAACATAAGCACAATTGTTAGATTTATCATGCAAAACAATATGCCAAGATCAATCTTAAAAGAAAAACCAAAACATAAAAAATACCATTCTCAATTAATCCTTCAGACTCCATATAAAATACAAAAATTAGTATGTCAATAATCACATCAAGTACTAATTTGCTGATTGAGAGGTAAAAAATCTTTTTGATTTCAAAATTAAATAGCTTCGGGTAAAAAGCATAGTATTTTCCACATATACTATCTTTCCATTTTGCACAGAGTTCCAAGGCAAAGATTGCTTCTGGCTTTATGAATTACCAGAGATGACCTGTGTGGCTGACTTATCACAGGTCTTTTATTCTTCTTTCCTGATAGTTCCTTAGCTTCTTTGGGAGGGGGCATATGAATTGGTTTCCATGGAATTGGATTACAAAAGGCTGGTTCTGGATAGGAAGTTCCACTGTAAAAACCTACAATCATTGAAAAATCAGAACAAAACAAAACAACTAAACTTCTTGAGAACAATTACTTATTTTAAAATTTAAAATAGTTTTTTTTTTAAAAACTAACACTTTCAAATATAGTAATGTAGTAAGAGATAATTCTGAGAAGCCAAGCAATATTATTAAAACATACAAAAAATAATGCTGAGAACCCAAATAATATTGTTAAAATCTATGCAAATAATAATACCTGCAAAGGTTTTACTATGGAATTAATTTCAGAACCATAAAAATTGAATAAAACCTTCATTTTCTTAACCCTATCTAGGAAATGACTTATTTGTGAACTAGTTTCCCCTTGTCAGAGACTAAAATTTACAGAAAAATTTATTTTGCTTATACAGCTAAAGTGAATCAAGATTTTTGTTTAGAACCAGGGAATTTTGATTTATTGTTATTCAAGTTAATAAGATTTCACAGAATCAGTGTAATTTTATTACTAATTAGAGAGCAACTTTTGATGAACATACTGTTTAAAAATTGTGATGCCTGACAATAATAACTATGTGAAGGAAGAACATTCTGTAAATTATCTTCAAATCCTTTGGTCATTATAGGCACACAAATTCCTTTATTTCATAATTTATAAAAATGATAGGATAAAGAATAAAGACTTAAGGGAAGTACAGCATGCAGACAAATATGGATGCTTATTAGAATGAAGGGAAGGGATGGGGATAGGAAAAGAAAAGAGTGAAATGAATTCAAAATAATTTTCATATAAATGTATATAAATACACCATCATGTACATCCATAAGAATTGGGTTCTAATTAGAATAAGATATGTCCCATATTTGTATAGTTATATCAAAATGAATTCTACTGTCATGTATAACTAAAGAGAACCAATAAAATTAAAAAAGAATTAAACTCATTTAAAAAGCAAAGTAATTTAATAAAATAGTCCCTTGTTTTAGCAATTAATTTCTAGTCAATATGTATATTCTCACCTAAAGTCTTAGCTTTACTATCTAATCTTTAGGTTAAAATCACTGCTTATTGACCTTTTCTTAAGCAAGAAAGAAAGAGAGGGAGGGAGGGTGGCAGGGAGGAAGGTGGGGGGAGGAGGAGGAGGAGAAGGAGGAGGAAGAAGCCATCCTCAGTAGCTAAAATGGATTAATGGATATAATGGATGACCTCTATGACATATAAGAGAGGCCTAATCCTGACAGCAGGAATGTGTCTTTCAGACTCTGGCAGCCCACTTTGACTGCATAATATGTCAACACACACTTCACCAAGATGGTCAAAACAAAGTCTGGAATATGTTCCATTGTGTGAACAAAACAGAATGGGAGTATTTTTAATAATAAATCATTTAAACAAGTGAAGGCAGCTGTCATCAAGGTATGAGCTTTCAACATAAAGCACAAAGAAAAACAGGCAATGCCATTTATCATCAGACCAAGCCTAAAGGCCAATTGGTTCTGTTTGGTCATGTGCTATCTATATCCCACCCTGTAAAAAGAATGTGCCAAAGACACTGGAAGCTCTGCCTTAGAGAAGGTTAGAAAAAGGGTAGGCAAGATGAACCCTTAAACACATCCTGAGTAAGGCTTTTTCATCCAAGAATGTAAGAGCACTACCAGGGATGCTAGCAATTGAACCCAGGGCCGTATGCATGCTAAGGACATGCTCCGTGACTGAACTACAACTCCATCCCTGAGAATTTAACTTATTTCCTAATGTTAGAAATCATTGCTTAAAAGTGTAAGTTTGCAGTTTTACAACCATTACCTTTATATATCATTTATGGAGAATGAATAAATTCCTACCAACATAGTATTATTTTCTAAAAGATAGTAATTTGAAAGAAAAATAAATTTTATAAGTTTCTATTTCTGTGAAAAAGAAACAAAATGTATAAAATTTGCTTCTGCAAACCATACTTATGTAAGCCACATAACATAAAAACTAACCTGTAAGTTTTCCATTGGCATAACCATAGCTCTTTACAGCTGGACGAGGTTTACTTTTTGCATTTTCCAACCATTCCTTAAACTTTTTATCTGCTATTTCCTTTTTCTCTTGTAATTCGGCTTGCCGTTGTTTTTCTTTTTCCTTAAAATGACAAGACCAAAGCATTTCCAAGGATATTCTATAACTAAACATTCCATTCAAATTCTACTGAGTCTTTTCTCCCAGTTGCTTCCTCTCTCAATGGCTTACTGGCCACAATATTGAATTATATTTCTATAATTTGAGAGTAAAACTGAACATGATCAGGGATGTGATATTAATGTGTCTTCCTCTAAACAATAAGATATCAAATCCAAGAAAAAAGAAAGCAATCCGCCTTCTTTTTAAAGTAATTTATTATACAGTAATATGACTAGATAAAAGTATATCGAAAAATATTTAAAACAACTAACAACAATTTTGAATATGACTGAAAAATATATAGGCTTATTGAAATTACTCAATGTAAGGAAACCAAAAATACATATTCATTTTGAAGCTTAAAGACAGCATAATATAAGTAAGGATAGTTTCATATCTTTATGCTATGATACGGTCAATTTTCTAATCATATACTTTTTTCTAAAATATAGTTGGCACCTAGGAACACCAAAAACATATATTCTAACTGGCTACTTTAATAAAAATACCTTTTCTTTCTTCTTCTTCTCACATTCTTCAGCAATTTTTTTCTTTAACCATTCTTGATATTTTTGTTTTGCTTTTTCTTGCAAATGTTCTTTCTCTAGTTCTTTTGCTGCTTTCTCCTCCATTTCCTTATTCATTTTTTGTTCTCTTTCTTTCCTTTTCTTAAATAAAAATAGAAATTTTCATTGAAATACCTGTAATTATTCTGACATAAGGAAGGATTGTTATATGCAATAATTTTCTAAACTTCTATTATTCTTAAAATAAGTGGTGTAACAGTGGTTGGCACATGTGGTTTATGAGAATATATAACATACTGCAATTACTTGTTCAATGTCAATAACAGGTAGTTACTGCTTGGCTGTAAGTTTCATTAGGACACTGACAAAGATCTTGCTCATCAACGTATACCTGCGACTGGGATAGTGCTGAGTAAACAATAGGTGCTCAATAAATATTCTTTAAATAAATTAGTGAATAAATATTACTATCTGTTAGACTGCTGAATCCTAGTATTTTTAATGGATGTTTACCCTCATGTATATAAACATTTCCTAGATAGACAACTTGTCAATACAAATACTTGGATAAGTATTCACCAAAAGTGAGTTATAGAGTTCAAATGAATAATGCCTGCTGAAGATTGCATATAAGGACATAATTGGGCAAATCTTTAGGTATACTGTTTTATATAGATCAGAGGCTTGCAAACAAGGCTAAATGTCAAATTCGGCCCACAGGCCACCTATTTGTAAACAACATTTTATATAAGTATGGCCAACTCATTTTGCTTATATATTTGCATATGGTTTCTTTTACTCTACAATAGCAAATTTGAATAATTGCCACAGAGACTGCATAGCATAGGCAGAAAACCTGAGATGTTTAAGATCTGGCCCTTTTCAGAAAAAAAAATTATTTTTTGACATAGACTATAACTCAATGCTTTTCTTCTCCTTACTCAAATGATAACCTACCAACTGTAGTTAAATTCTAAATAAATAATGGCATGGATAGTTCTCTTTATCAAAGTTTTATAAATTAATCTGAAAGGTATAAAAGGAATATGGAATACAAATATATATACATGTCAGTTTTCATGGAGCAAAGAAAGATGATCCAAAAAGAGAAATTCCTTCCCTGAAAGTATCTTGTAAAATACTGTATTATAAATTAACACCCAATTAACAAACATCAGTTATATACAATATATGTCCTTTTCAGTGCTGTGCAGCACAAGCAAGTCTTGAAAATCAGGGCTTGCACCATTCTTCAAGTTGATATATTTCTTTCTTGCTGAGCAGCCAATAGCTGTGAAAAGGAATCTTTTCATAACAAAACCTCAATAGCTGGAACAATAATGGATTTTAATTACTCCTCACTGGCAGAAAATCTACAAACTGAAAATGGTCTTGGAATATATCTCTTTTAATCTGTGTGATTTATGACTCTCCTGCCTAACCTCACCAACAAGAAATCATCTAGTCCCTACTATGTTTTCAATGACAAAAACTAACACTTCATTGGTATCTATACCTCACACTATTCTACATACTTTATTATACATATGGACCATCAGTTAATTCTTACAATCCCAGTATGGGGTAGGTACTATTATTATCCTATTTACAAAGGAGGAAAGGAAGGCACAAGAGGGTAAGTAATTTGCTTAAGATCACACAGTAAGTAGTAGATCACTATAGATCACAAAGACTTCAAAATGGAAGAATGCTAAAAATAATGTTATGCCAAAAAATTTAAACTGAAGTGAAATGTCAAACCTCCTTAAAACATACTTCTTCTCAAAATTAATTCAAGAAGAAATAGTAGTATATAACCATTTATTATAAAACAATTCAAAATTTAAAAATTTACCACAAAGTACTCTAGCTTCTGATAGCTTCATTGGTAGTTTGCAATGTACATTTAAGGAAGAAATAATACCAAATGACTACACAAATTAATTTTATGTTTCAAGATAATATCAGAAACAAGGCAAGATACAAGGCAAGATAATTGCTCTATAGCCCAAAATGTGAAATAATTAAACATACATGTAACAAATGATGCATAATACCATCATTAAAAACTAAATAAAACTGATGAGAAATAAGACAAATAAATGGAAAGAAAAAGCATATTCATAGATTTTAAATTTGATATTACTAAGAGACATTTTCTCCAAAACGATCTACACATTTAACAAAATCCCAATAGTGCCAGGTACTATTCAAGCAGGCATAATTAGCAAATCTGATAAGCAGATGCTGAATTACATATAGAAAGGTGCAAAGGAACTAAAATGAGTTTGGAAAAGAAGACAAAAGTTGATTTATATTATCTATTTTTTTTAAAAAACTATAAGTTCAAGAATTATAGAGCTGTAGTAACAAGTTAGTACTGCTGACACAGGATATAAATCAATAGAAGAGAATAGAATTCAGAAATAGATGTGTGTGTGTGTGTGTGTGTGTGTGTATGGTCAACTGATTTTAAACACAGTGCCAAGGTAATTTGATAGGGAAAGGATTATCTATTCAATTAACAGTGGAACAATTGAATATATGTATGCAAATGAATGAACCCCAACCTTTAACTCAACCAGATATTAAAATGAACTCAAAATAAACATATAGGTAAAGCTGAAGTTATAAAACTTCTAGAAGAAAACAATAGATAATTTATACTCTTGAACTATACAATGTTTCTTAAATAAAGACATACAAACCATAACCATAAAAGAAAAAACTGAAATATGGAATATCGACAAAATTTAAAACTTATGCTCTTTAAGTTGGACACAGAGGTGTGTGCCTATAATCCCAGTGAATAGGGAGGCTGAAGCAGGAGGATAGAAAGTTCAAGGCCAGCCTCAGCAACTTAGGGAGGCCCTACACAATTTAGCAAGATTGTGTCTCAAAAAAAAAAAAAAAGGATGGGGATATATCTAAGTGGTAAAGTCTAATGGGTTAAATCCACAGGGAAGGAAGGAAGGAAGATCATTCTGCTTTTTAAAATATAGTATTCAGAAAAATTAAATGGGCCACGAGTGATGGCACACACCTCTAATCCCAATGACTCAGCAGACTGAGGCAGGAGGATCTCAATTTCAAAGTCAGGCTCAGCAACTTAGCAAGGTCCTCCTAAGCCACTTAGTAAGACCTTGTCTCAAAACAAAAAATAAAAAACTGGCTGGAGATGTGACTCAGTAGTTAAACATCCCTGGATTTAGTCCTTGGCACAAAAAAAAATTAAATGGGAGGAAATATTTGCAATGCATTTATCTGACATTGGATTTGTGGTCTGGATATATAAAGAATTCTAGGACTGGGGATTAGCTCATTGGTAGGTGCTAGACTAGCCTGAGTGAGGCCCTGAGTTCAATCCCCAGCACCACATTAAAAAAAGAAGATCTGAAAAAGCGAAGAGAAATGTACAAAATTCACCCAGTGTCACATGTACCTATATTCCCAGCTACTTGGGAGGCTCAGACAAGAGGATCACCTGACAAGCCCAGGAATTTGAGGCCAACCTGAGTAACAAAGTGATATCACCAAGATCCCCATCTCAAAAAAAAAGAAAGAAAGAAAGAATAATTCCTACATGTCTTTTGATGGAGAGAGGAGGCTGGTTGAGGACTGAACCCAGAGCCTGCTAAGCATGCTCTCTGCCACTAAGTTTTACTCAACCGTGAATTCTTATATCTTAATAAGAAGTCATATAACCCCTTCAAAAAATGGGCAAAAGACTTAAACCGACACAAAACAAATCCAAAAGAAGCTAACAACAAATGTAGCTCAGTTGTAGAGCGCTTGCCTACCATGGTCAATAAGTGTAATAAACTGAATTGTGTCCCTTCAACTCCTATGTTGAAGGCCTATCTCCCAGTGTGAGGAGATAAAACCTTCCGAGAGTAAATCAAACTTAAATGAGGTCTTAATCCAATAAGACTGATGTCCTTTAAAGAGGCCAGAAAACAAGCCATCTGCAGGCCAGAGGCCTAAAGAGAATACAAATCTGCAGACACCTTCATCTTGATTTCCAGTCTCTGGGATGTGAGAAAATTTTCTGTTGTTTAAACCACCCAAGTCTGTGGTATTTGGTTATGGCATCTCTGAAAGACTAATACAATGAGCTTATAAAAAGATGCGAAACAGCATTAGATCTCAGGGAAATGAAAATTAAAATAATGGTATATACTATACACACACTGGAAGAACTAAAATGAAAGACTGACAATATAAGGTTTGCCAAAGATGTAAAATATTTGGAACTTTTATACAATAGTCATAAGAATATAAATTGGTATAAGCACCTTAGAAAATACTTTGGCAATTTCTCATAAACACATTCTTACCACATAGCCCAGCAATTCAGCTCCTAAACATTTACCCCAAACAAATGAAAACAAATGTCCACAAAAGACTTGTATATAAATGGTCATAGGATTTTATTCATAATATCTCCTAATGGAAAACAATCCACTGACCATCAACTAGTGAATGGATAAACAATTTGTGCTATTCCATGGGAGACTACTCATCAATAAAAATGAATTAACAATATATGAAATATCAGGATATATTTAAAAACAAAAGAAGTCCAACACAAAGAAGTCCAACACATTCTTTCATGCTGCTTTTAAGAAAGTATAGAAAGTACAATCTTATATACAGAATAGAAAGATTACCAGGATATTTGGAGCTGGGGCTGGCTATGGGAAGGGAATGGGGGTTGGATGCGAAGGGAACTTTCCGGAGTGATGAAAACGTTCTTGACTGTGGTGCTTATTAATTATACAGGTACGTACATCTGTCAAACTCATAAACTTAAAATAGGTGTATTTTATTGCACAGCAGGCAGTCAGAATAGTCACTGCTACTGAGAGAGCAGTCAGCCATTAAGTGGCTTCGGATTTTCTAGCACACTGGTTCTATATCGCAGAGGACAATAATTAATCTTCCTTTTCTAAAATGGTGCCCTGAAAGAACCTTTGTTTCTTACAAGTAAAAGAAATGAACAACTGGCTACTTAAAGTTTTTGATTTTCTATTTTAATTCCTCTAATAGGGCCTACTTGGCACATAGAAAAAGCTAAGTAAACATTTGTTGAAAGCATGAATGATACACTGATAACAGTGTTATCAATCATACACCTTGTTGATTTGAATTAAGTCTTTCAAATAAAATATCAGTGTGTTTTGAGAATTAAAAACAATTTTATGGGGCTGGGGATGTGGCTCAAGTGGTAGCGCGCTCGCCTAGCATGCGTGCAGCCCGGGTTCGATCCTCAGCACCACATACAAACAAAGATGTTTATCCGCCGAAAACTAGAAAATGAATATTAAAAAATATTCTCTCTCTCTCTCTCTCTCTCTCCCTCTCCCCCCCCCCTTTAAAAAAAAATTTTTATTTTTTTTTTAAACACTGAAAGTAGAGGCCTTTTTCAAAATTTGTATTAATGTGTAAAAAAATTAATCTGGAAAATAAATAGCATAGCAACACAAATATTAAGTGTACTCAATGAGATAAGCCATTTGATTTAAAAGGATTTTACAATTTACAGTCATATTAGAAGAAAGCAATCTTACTAATGTATACATAAATTCTTTTGTCTGATTTTTTGATAAAACACAGTGAAAATGACTTAGAGAAAATAGCAGCCCAAGATAACAACTAAAATGAAGCTGGAGGCAGCAGAGGACCACACACCATGAAATGTAAACAGAAAGCTAGATGCCAGACAGGAAGAGAAGAACCAGGAGAGCAGTCTTTACAAATACAGGTAAATGTAACTAAGGCTGAATAAGAAATCTGATAGTTTTTAAGAAAAAAAAAAATAAAGGAGGGATCAATTATTCTTTAACATGCACAAGAATGCTGCAGAATAGGTAAATTAATTTTTTAGGGTTCATCTCTGAATCATTTTCTACCTTATGGAATCTTGCTTTCAATAATTAGTGATTTATGTCATGACAAGCCACCTACTCCAAAAGAATTTTTTCCTCAAAAATAATTGGATTAGGTCTACTACCACTAACTAAAACAGTGAATATATATCATGTATCCCTCAGCAGTATCTTACATTCTTAGAAAAACAACAATTATGTTTGATTGGCATGGTAAAAATTAGCTTAATGAAGTTAGAAGATAAGAGAAAGCTTCTAGAGGAGAGAGCACACCATACATGGAGAACTATTTTCATATAAACTTCAAAAAGGTGTCAACCAAAATTTTGTAATGGTCATATAGACTTATTTTGATTGTGACATTTATTCAAAGTACTCTTTTGGGGATGAAGTAAACAAACACAATCCATAGTAATTGATTTCTAAACAAACACAATCCAAGTAAGGATCAAATACTTCTATGGTTATAATACACACACACACATACACACAGACACCTCTCTAACCAATTTCCTTCTTCTAATGCCTGGATGATGACGATTATGTTATCTTCAACTTACTGAAATTATTTGATACTCATAATAATATCACTTGGCATCAGATTCAACAATAGGTAAGGACAAAAACTATAATTAAAAATTTAAAACTTTTTCCTATAATTTGAGCATTTATCTAAATTCATAGTTATATTTTAATAATAAAATCAGTATCATTCTAAACATACAAAATCACAATAAAAAAAAAGTGATAGCAGAGTAAATTTTTTTTAAATGGGGGTTGGGGGGCAGTATTAGGGATTCCACTCAAGCCCTCGTGCATGCTAGATAAGCAGTCTATCACAGAGCTACACCCTCCCCTAGACCTTTTTTCATTTCATTTTGAGTCAGGGTCTCAGAAAATTGCCCAGACTGGCCTCAACTTTGTGATTCTCCCATCTCAGCTTCTGAAGTAGTTGGAGTCAACAGGCATGTGCCACCATACCCAGCTATTTTAAAATTTCTAATGTATCAGGCTGGGGTTGTGGCTCAGTGGCGGAGCACTTGCCTTGTACATGTGAGGCACTGAGTTCGATCCTCAGCACCATATAAAAATAAACAAACAAAATAAAGACCTTTTTAAAAAAAATTTCTAATGTGTGATCCAACATAAGAATGTATTAAAATTGAAAGTAGGGATATGAAGGAGAGCTCAATGGTTGCATGCTAGCCTAACATGCTTAAGGCCATGGGTTCAATTAGCACCACAAATTAAAAAGTAATAATAATAATAATAACAACAACAACAAGAAGAAAATTGAAAGGAAGAATAGGAATATAGCTCAGTGGTAAAACCCAGCATGAGTGAAAACCTAGTTTTGATCCCCAGCACTGCAAAAAAAAAAAAAAAAAAAAAAAAGAAAAAAGAAAATTCATTCACTCATTCAATTAACAAATGCTTACTATATGCAAAGAATTATAAACCTTGTAATGGATAAAAAATAATATAAAAAAGAATTCTTGTTCTTAAGGATCTTAAAATTACCGGAAAGCAAAGGGATATACATACTACAAAACAGCCATTTTTTTCTTTTTTATAAAACATACACAAAATACAAAGCATCATATGATAAAGTGCTATAAAAGTTAATATAAATTGAACAAAAATTCACAGGAAAGAATCTTTAACATGTGAACAGCCAATCTGCATGAAGGAAATAATCTGAGTTGGATGACAAATGGAAAAGTAGAACAGAGGATATGATGAGATCCCATCCTGATAAAATATCATATGTAAAAATTAGGAAATGAAAAATAGTAAGAAGATAAGTATTCTCAGAATTTCTCAAGAATACATACTCTTGAGGCCTGGGCAGTACAGCCGAAAGCTCAAGATTTCTAGGAAATTTATTTGTATCTTAAAAATAATGTAAAAAAATTTAGTGCTCTCTTAGTATATGCAAGGCCCTGGGTTTGATCATCAACACTTTGAAAAATAAAATAAAAATAAAACTTACAGTCTACTTCTTTATATACCTATGTTTGCTTTACTATAAAAATATAACATTTTCCTCTCAAAAAATTTCCAGTAAAACTAATACTCCAAGAAGATGGGGGGCGGCTGTGATTATCTTGTGTGTGCTCCCTAAATAATCCCAGTAAAAAGAAACAGCATAGAATAAAGAGAAAACAGATGGCAGACGTGGCTGAAATGCTACTTTGGCTCAGGGAATAGAGTGGAGGCTCCTTAACCAGTCAGTCTAGAGTTGTTAAAATCTCAGTCAGAAGACAGTACAGGTGTGGAACATGAAAAAAATTTTTTAGACTTAAGGAATGACAGTCAGATCTATTCAACAAAGATTAATCTGGCAGAGACATACAGGAAGGGTTTATTCATTTGACAAATATTCCTGGGTACCTCTAATGTATTGTAATGGATAAGCTATTGGAGAACTGAAAAAAAGAAGCAAAATTCCTGATCTTGTAAGAACTTATATCCTAGTGTGGAGAAGTAAACAATAAAGTTGAAGGAAGTAATGAGACCATTCAGAAAATAAAAGAGAAGCAGCAATTATATATAGTAAAGGAGGGGATGTTTTGGAGCAACAGATTTCTTATTATTCTTAGGTGACTGAAGACACAGTAGAAGTAATAGAAATAAAGGAATAATAGGAAAGAGTCTATGAAGAGGAATGGGGCAAAGGTACTTTTTTTTAGGTGTACACATTTGGAGTTGCCTGCTGACCTAATGGATAGAAATCCAAGACTCAAAAAATTCAAGTCTAAAGATTCAGACTTGGTAGGGCTCGTGTCGTAGCTCAGTGGCAGAGCACTTGCCTAGCACATGTGAGGTGCTGGGTTCCATCTTCAGCACCACATAAAAATAAATAAATACAATAAAGGTACTGTGTCCATATACAACTAAAAAAATATATTAAAAAATATTTAGAATTGCTGAATGCAGGCAGACACTAGTAGAGGTCACAGGGACAGAAAAGAACAAAATTAGAGGGCATCCAGGCTCTGTAGTGCATGCCTTTAATCCCAGTGACTCAAGGGGACTAAGGCAGGAGGATGGCAAGTTAGAGGCAGTCTCAGCAACTTAGTGAGACCCTGTTTCAAAACAAAATAAAAAGGGCAGAGATGTAGTTCAGTGGTAAAGTATGCCTGGGCTCAATCCTTAGTACCAAAAACAAAAGAGTAAAGGGCAAAGGGCAGAAGACAGAGACTTGATAAATATTCATGAGGGTAGGGGTAAAAAACAAAAGCAAAACCCCAAAGAAGAAAGAACCTAAGAGAAATATAAGAAAAACCTAGCTAAGGACTAATTGGAAGAAAGACTTTGAAAAGAGATGTTAGGATATGTGCATGCATTTTTTTTCCTTTTTACCTGTTCATTCTTTTTCTGAACCCATTCCTTGTGCTTTTCTTCAGCAATTATCTTTCTTTTTTCACGTTCTTCCATTTTTTTTCTTTTTTCTAGTTGTTGATTTAATTCCTGTGGATTTCATTTAAACAAAAGGCAATGTTTAATGGAAGTACCCAAATCACATATTTTTAAAAAGGCTGAGCTTAACCAAATTAAACAAGAATATAGTTTCCATTATAGAATATATACCACTACTGATAATAACTTACTTAAGTAACTAGTCTACAATGAAAGAAAGCATTGGTAAAAAGTATAAGTCATTTTTTAGAAATGCAAATAATTGCTTGGCAGCAAAACACTAGTTTCTTAGACTAAACTTCAACTAAATTACCCTCATTGAAATCAACTTTCCCACACATAAATTTTGGCACCACTGTAAGCTATTGGCAGTAGCTCAAGAGAATTGCAACTTTTTTTTTTACAGTTATAAAAAGCTTCAAGATTCTTGCTGAAGATAAAGAATAGGAATTAAGTAATCCCTAAATTAAAATTTTAATTCAGAGTTACACCAAAGAAGAAATGTAAAGAAGGTAATCAGTTTTCCATAGAGAAAAAAAGAATCAGAGTTTTCTTCACAGATTTTATAGCTGCTGGGATATAAAACAAAACCACATTCATACCCCAGATTATTTAACTGCCTTGCTGTCACCAGAATCTACAGGTCTGGGCATTTCCTCAGGAGAAAGAATGTGGAAGGTATGGCCAAATAAAACTACAAGTTGAATGCCACCACTCTGTCACTCATCAGCTAAATTATGGCATTAGTTGAGAAAGCTGTTCAAACTAGACTTCTCTAGGACTCTACAATCATAATTACTGGTTAGTTTTCTTCCTTCCTTAGATACTAATAATCAGATACATTTATGAATCTTCCATTGGTCCCCCTTTCTCCTTCCCATCTTTCCTTTCTCCCCAAACACTTACCTCAATGGGCAATTTTCCAACTCTCAGGTTAATTCCAGGGTCTTAAATGAAGATAAAACTTTACACCAAGAACATATTTTTTTTACACTTTAGAAAAACTAATCAAAAGATACTTGTTTACCATGACTTCTGATCTTAAAATTCCACTGCAAAGAAAATAGTTGCCCTATCTCGCTTAGAAAATCTTCAAACTTTGAAATACCCTATTCCACAAAACAAATATCCACCTTGATAGGATTCTTCACTACCTCATAGCTATTATTCCTTCATTACTCACTCAATACACTTTAATTGAGTGCCTGCTATTGATCTAACAAGAACTGTGCGTGTGTACACACACACACACACACACACACACACACACACACATACACACAGAAAGATGAAATCCTAGAAGTCTCTCATCTAATCTTTTCTCTGTATACCAAAGAATAAAGTGCTACACTGTGAGTTACTGGGTATAAAAACAGGAATTTGGAGAAAAGAACGAAAAGGGAAGACAAAGAGAAATGGTTTGAACCAGGATAGTCAGAAATGAGCACTTTCTTAAAATAGTGAGAGAAGATGACTTTAAAAGAAGTGCAAGATGTGGGTGGGGATGATAATTAATTTAAAGTGTGGTACTAATTTCCTCTTTAGATAGAAAGAGGTTTTTTGAAGACAGAATAAATTGAACACTATGATGAAGAATACAAGTCAAAAGGGATGATTTAGAGCTCTTATTAAGACTGAAGGCTGAGTTTGAAATGATCAGTACTATTCTGAGGGAGATTAACTAGAAGGTTACTACAATATACTCTATAAGGGGAAGACAGTCTGGATTTGTGCCAGAAAACAAGTAAAAGGAGAAACACACAGAGTGTGTGGGGGTGTGCAGATACGCATGTGTATTATATGTATATACATGTGTATAAATATACATATAGTAAAAGGCTAGATATAAATCTGACAACTATACATTCGAAATTTTCCAAACTAGTTCTAAATTTTCTTTTAAAGAAAAGTTTAAATGTATGATTAAGCATAATTGATTATATTTATATACTTTTTAAGAGTCTTCCGGTAACTCAAAAGGTGGAAAATTAAGATGTTGCATTACTATTTTATGAATGCCAAATTTTAGTTAATGTTGATATAGGGGATAATAAAGAAAAGATCCAAAAGAACCTAGAAAATGTTACCACTGACCTGAATAGTACTGTATTCTTAGAATGTCTAAGTATTTGCCTACCTAGAATATACATCACATTCTCAGACACTACCCTCTCTTTCAAGGCTAGCTCCTCTTAGAATTTCCCATGCTGAATGGCTCCATCTGTTCACCACCGGGGCAGGCCTCCTCCAGGATACAGCAGGAGTCTTCTTTCCAAAAGCCCCTGCGTGGTCTTCTGGTACACCACTGAATTTCAATAGGATTTTAGCTATTTTCCCATAGAGTAAACATTTGGTTACGGAAAACCAAACTCCAAAGAGGGTCCTAAACATGCATCATTATTTCAATACATTTGCCTATTTTCAAATAATATTTTACTATTGAAGGTAACAAAAACAAAAAAACAAACTGACAATTTTGAGTTTCACCAACTCTATATCCTACCCTATTCCTTCCTTAAGGGCTGATAAATTAAATAGCTGAAGATTAAATGGTGAGGTTAAAAAAAAAAAAAAAACAGGAAAAAAGTACCTGGACTAGTCACAAAATAAATAATTTTTATAATTTTGAACAGATTATATTAAGACAAATGTTAAAAATTAGAATTAGCCAAAGACCACAGAGAACTTAGAAGAATTAAAGAATTATTTTAAATAATAAAAATGTAAATATATTTAATAACCTACAAAACAAATATGCTAGTTTGTATAATGTCAATGTTAATTTTCAGTGTTTACCATGTTTATCATTTCAACAATATTACAAATGTATAACATTTTTAATAGGGTAACTATAAAGGGTTAAAACAATTTTTTAACTCAATCTCACAGAGATGTCTAAAACAAATTTAAATGTCTGTTACTGAAATCAAATTTATAAATGATATGAGCTTTTTAATGATTCAACTATCCTTTAAGTTTTCCTTTAAGTGGGGCATGGTGGCACTCGCCAGTAATCCCAGCAGCTCGAGAGGCTGAGGCAGGAGGATTACTAGTTCAAAGCAATCAGCAACTTAGTGAGGCCCCCAGTAATTTAGTGAGACCCTGTTTCTAAATAAACTACAAAAAAGGACTGGAGATGTGACTCAGTGGTTAAGTGCCACTGCGTGGTACTGAAAAAAAAAATTCCTTTAAATGTTAAAGGAAAAAAATAAGAAAGCAAGAATAAGTTCAAAAGCAAATACTAAGTCTGATCTATTTATTTCTAAAATATTTCTTGATATCGTGGAAAAAGCACATAAATTGGAAATCTAAAGAACTTAATACCAGTTCCAGCTCTGCCACTAACCGAAACCTTGGCAAAGTTACTTCTCTGGCCTTCATGCTTCTTAGCTTTTATAAGGATCTAAAATGAACCATTCCTTATGGTCAAAAATCTGTGCTTTTAATGACATGGTTTGAAAGCAAATTAGGGAATAGAGTAAATAAGGACAGAAAAATAAGGGAAAGCATGACTTAGGAAATAAAGAGAAAGGCATGAAAATCCAAATAGATTTTGGCTAAAGTTTATATGATAAGCCATCTTCTAATTCTGTATTGTTTTCTACCAATATCATCAGTCCCCCAACACGAAATGTCTCTTGTAGATCCTGCAAAAACAAATTGATCCTACTTCCAATGGAAGTACCTCCAATTTAAACTTTCTGGATGACAGAAGTTAAACATTATTTCTGCAGAAAGCTATGATAGTTTTTAGCAGTATTCTTTAAAAGAAAAAAATAAATAAATAAAGTTTTCACTCAAAAGAAATAAAATATAAAGACCATAACAGCTCAAAATAAGCTAACAAAATATTGAGTAGATGACCCATATGTTATGATTGATAGGTACAATTCCTTGATGACTGATAGGCAAGATTCATTCAAAAATATCTTAAATTGCTTCAAAGTTAAGTAATGAAGTAGTCCTAAGAAATGTCAAATTACTCAAAACATGAAAAGGCTTTAATCCATACAAATAATTATACCCTTCTATATGCTTAATGGTTGTGGTAAGGGCTTTATATTTATTATTTTAATCTGTTCTTGAAACAAATCTTCAGAGTAGTTATTATATACTTTCATATGTAATAACTAACTCGTATTGAGTTCTTTCTATATAGTAGGCCATATCCTGATATTCATTTAGACCTCATAATTTATAACACTAAGAGGTAAATATTATTCTCCCCCTTTCACTGATAAAGTGACTCTCCTTACAAGTGACTTCTATAGTAGCTAGAAAAAATGCAAATGAACTCTGCTTTACCACTAACTTACTCTACCAGTGTTTTCCAAGTTGTGAGTCTAAAATCAATTTAACAGATTATAATTGACTTTCATAAAAAAGAATACCATGTTTTGAATAAATTAAGATACTTTTTCAAATATATATGTATATATACATCTATGCATAGGTTTCTATTTATGTTCAACATGAAAAAAATAGATTTCTCACTGTGAACAAATATTTTTCAAAAACACTACACAAGGTCTGATGAACATTGGTAGAACCCTTGCCTAGCATGTGCAGGGCTCTGGGTTTGATCCCTAGCACTCCAAGAAAAAAAGAAGCAGGAAAAATAAAAGCCACACTAAACATTGGAACTAGTAATGTTAAAAGAATTAGTAATGTTAAAATCTAAAGTTGAGGTAAAGGGAAGAGTCTGGGATCTCAAAAATAAACATTAATTCTGAAAACAAATTAAAAAAAAAAAAAAAAAAAAAAAAACCTTTTCCAAAGGCTACGACTAGCAATGATAGAAATGCCAATACCAATAAAAAACAAAATCAGCTATCTTTATACTTTGTTTCATTTAATCCTCACAAAAATCCTATGACAGGTACTATTTTTCCCACCTTGTCCAGATGGGGAAACTGAAGTATAAAAGTCTAAATAACTTGGCTAAGATCACCCAGCAAGTAAAAAGACTAGAACTAGAGCTTTTATTAAGCCTGGCTGAAACCAAACCACAAAGTCTTTTTCAAGCCCTGTGCTTGCTAAGAGGAAATAAGTACTACTCTCACAGTGTACATTTCCAGGAATAAATCTGTATTCTAGAATACAAAGTATCATGTAAAAGGGAAATGCTAGAATATACTAATTTACACAATCATTTTAATCATTCCAAGTCTCCTGAACAGATGTTTGCCTACCTGGTAGAAACCCATCACAAAAATAACAACTAGTTTCAAAAGCAATATGAAAAATTTAAAGGAAGATCATAAAGGGCAAAGAAAGTACAGAGCTTTAGTCCCCATGATTTTTTATAATAACATGGTTACTAACAGACTAGAATAAACTAAAATATCCAACCATAGTGTACCAGTTTACTATATTTTAATATATATTAATACATTTTAAATATACTTTAATAATAAGCAATCTTTTTCTTTTTTTTTTTTTTTTTTTTTGTGGTGCTGGGGATTGAACCCAGAGGATTGTGCATGCGAGGCAAGCACTCTACCAAATGAGCTATATCCCCAGCCAATAATAAGCAATCATTTTAAAGTGATGTTGAAAAATATTTAATGAGGGCTGGGGTATAGCTCAGTGGTAGCGTGTTTTCCTAGCAAGCACAAAGCCTTGGGTTAGATCCCCAATGCCACTCCAAAAAATAAAAAATGAAAAATAAAATGACATGGAAATATATTAATAATATAACAGGCAAAAAAAACAGATTGAAAAAGATTGAAACTATTTCATTAAAAACAAGAAGTATCTTTCACCATTTCTGTGATGAAAAGAAATCAGAGAGTGAGTCTGGATAGGGAGCTTAGGAGATGGCAAGTTATACAAATCTATTTACTTGCTAGGGCACATGCTCTTTGGTAGGTAGAATAGATTCCTGTCTCTATTTCAATTTTTCTCTTCTTTCTTAAAACTTTTCCTGAGTATATAGTTGAATTTACCTAAGTTAAGTGCAAAATTCTATTGTATACATTCTAGATATACATTTGTACATATAATCAGCCCTCTGTATCCATGGGTTCTGCAACCATGGATTTAATCAAGCATAGATTGAAAATATGCCAAAAAAAATTACTGTGCCTATACTGAGCAGGGACACATTGTTTTCTTGTCATTATTCTGTGAGCAATACAGTATAATAACTACTTAGGTAGTGTTCACATTGTATTAGGTGATATAAGTAATCTAGAAAAGATTAAAAGTAGATGGGGAGATATATATATATATATATATATATATATATATATATACGTTAAATGCCTTTATATAGAAAGACTTGAGCATTGAGTATTTTGGAATCCAAGAAAGTCCTGGAACCAAACCTCTTGGATACTTAGGATGACTGTTTTTATTTTAAAAAAATTTACATAGAAGAAAGTCTAGAAGGCTATATTCCATAATATTAACAAAGATTATTATTAGGTGGTGAAATTAAAAGAGCTTTTCATTTTCTTAATTATATTTAGCTATATTTTCTGAATGTTCTTCTAATGAACATACTGCTTCTATAATTAGATTTATTAAAATTGATATAGTAAACAAATACAAACAAATGCACACACATTGTTCTCAGGAACAATAAGATTAACATTTTAATTTACAACAGCAACTCTACTCTGTGAGCTCAGAATCAAATAGAAAGAATACTGTCTAGTCGTACCTCTAGAGCTTTCTGTTGCAGCCGGTCACGTTCTTCTTTTTCTTTGCCAACAAACCACACCTCCCATGGTGTCAGGCTGCTTTCTCCTAAGTGCACCTGTTTCTGTTCTTCTTGGTTATCTTCTGATTCAACTTTACTGCTATGAAAGAAAGGATACTGTAGAACTTGTACACGAAATACTTCTCTTACTAGTCAAAAATCATTTAACTATACAATGAAAACAAAATCTAACATCATATTTTCGATACTGTTATTTTAAAAACATGAATCAATTATATAAAGCAAAAATATGAAAAATCAGGAAAAGGAAATCTAATTTTGAATGACTTTACTCATTTAGTTATGCCACTCCCTTCAAAAAACAAATTATTTAAAAACCCAATGGAATAACTTGAGCCCAACCTATGTGCCTCAAGGTCACTTGAGGAAATTATTTATTTCTAAAATTTTATTTTTTTTATTCCTAAAAATTCTATCTATACAAGTAATCACTAATTACTACTAGTACACATAATCTTTTGTAGGTGTGTGTGTGGTACCAGGGGTTGAACCCAGGGCCTTGGACATGCCCCTGAACTATATCTCCAGCCCCACTACCACATACACACATATACACATAACTTTAATCAGATCCTGGGGCAGACCTTTCCCTTTCCCTCCCTTATATAGCATAGAAAAAAAAGTAATGTGTACATATATACCGAGAAAATGATAAAAAGCAAATAATTTAATAATTAGGAATTCTGGGTAAAGGATGAACAGAAGTTTTTTATATTCTTTTTTCTTTAAATTTGAAATTATTTTGAAATAGAAAGCTATAGAAAAAATATACCCTTCTCTTTTTCAGTGCTGGCAATCGAAGCCAGAGCCTCATGCATGTTAAGTATACTCTGTACCAATTGAGCTACACCCACAACTGCTGTGGCCCTTCTTTCCTTCAACATTTAATATTTTGTTTGACGACCTTTTGCCAGTTCTTAGAGTATACAAGACTCTCCAATCTGGTTATCTCTTATTGTCCTCATTTCCACTTTGTACCTTCTGTCAGTCTGACTCTTCCGGGTATACAGAAAATTAACTATATGAGTAAATAAAGAACAGAAGGACTTGGCTGGATACATAAGCCTCACAAAACTTATGGAAAACTTAACAATCAGCACTCACGGATAGGAAGATTGTTCAGTACCCAACATAGCTCCAGGGGCGAGTTTATTATATAGACTCAGGTGTGTTTATCTTCAACATTGTTCCTTCTAACAAACAATTGCCTTACAACTGCTTTGTACCACTTTTTCTATCTCATAGATTCAGGTTCCCTAATTTTTTTTGGGGGGGGTTATGTTATTTAATCATCCATTCATGTCTTTACAGAACTTGTATTCTAAGTGGAAAAGAGACATTGTTAATATATTATTTCTTAGGCACATCTTTCCTTTTCAGTCTTGCATTATGATCTCATCTGTTCTCAGCTTCAACTATCACTATATGCTGGTGATATCTGGATCAGCTATTCTGGGCCAGATCTCTATCTTAAGTTCCAGACTTATTTCCAACCATTTGATAGACAGATCCATGATATTGAACTCAGTCAGTTGAAAAAAAAAAATCTAAGCATTTTCCAGCATCCACCCCCCTCTTTCTTCCCCACTAAGAAAAAGTTTACTCCTCTTATAATCCTAAGTGAATGTTACCACCATCCACCCAGTTACCTAATCCAGAAATCCAGATCTGACTCCACCCGCTCCCCACTCCATGTCTGACTCCCCCTACCCTCATGCCCATATAATCACTAGTCATGTCAATTCTACATCCTTCAATTTTCTCAAGTGATTCTCTTCTCCAACCTTTCAATCACTCCAAACATAAACAGTCTCTAGCCTTCCCTTTTAAATCATTCTCTAAACCTATTGCCAGATTTGCCCCTCCAATGCATCCTTTTATCATGTAACTTCTCATCTCAAAGTTCTTCAGGGGCCCATTTGCGCACAGGATGAAATCCAAACTCCTTAGCCTGATATCCATAAATTGACTCCTGTCTTTCTTTTCATAAATGGGTGATCCAGACTCTACATTTCAGTCATGTTGAACTTCTGTGGGTTGGTAAATGCATTATGGTGTTGTGCTCTGCAGCTTTTGCCTAAAACTGAAATGCCTTTCCTCACCTCCACATATGGCCAGATTAAGAGCTTACTTTTGTGAGTAAAACAGCCTGGGGATAAAATCTGTATCTGCTTCTTCCTAGCTTGTGCACATACTTAAATTTCTTTAAAAAAGAGATCTCATCTGTAAAATGAAGATGACAGTAGTAGCTGCATGAAGAAGCTAAAGCATTTAGTATAGTTCTGGGTCCTCAGTAAGTATATGGTATGCCATTTATTATAATTATTACTATAACTCCTATTCTTCCTTCAAGATTTTATTCTGATACTATATTGTCTGGGAAACTTTCTAAAAACTTCTGGATTAACTGCCTTGGGTTTCCTGTCACTGATCTCCCTCTGCCACAGGCCATGAGTTCCTTAAAGAAAAGAACATGAATAAATAAATAAATAAATAAGAACATGGCTGGTTGTGATAGCTTAGACCTGTAATCCCAGCAATGTAGGAGGCTGAGACAGGAGGATTGTAAGCTTGAGGCCAGCCTGGAAAAATTAAAAGGTTTAGGGCTGTAGATTAGTAGGCTATAGATTAAAGCACCTTGGATTCAATCCCCAGTACTGGAAAAAAAAAAAAAAAGGAAAGAAGAAAACCAAATAGGTCTTGACTGAGGGTCTAGATTATGAAACACTGTTGAAAGAAGAAATTAGTCAAATCAGGTTTTTTTTTTTTTTTTTAGATAACACTTTAAATACTTCCTGCCTTAACATTTTTAGCAAACATGTTCAAAATGTATAGCATATAAACTACAGGTATACCCATAATAAAGAAAGGCTTCATAATTAGCTATTTATGACAAGAAACTTATTAAGGCACAACTTTCCTAACTGTAGTTATATGAAAGTCAGAAAAGAACTAAATAGATAAGCAGTAGGCCCAAAGCATATTATAAAAGACTCCAGAAAAATACTTTTCATTATCTTGTCTTGAGGTCATCTTTGATCATCTTCTCAATTCCAGCCAATACACTTGAAGGTCAATCCATCTTTTAAGCATAAGTCTATTTGTACTGAAAATTATCTTGAGGGATTGGGGTGTGGCTGAGTGGCATAATGCTTGCCTAGCATGTATGAGGCCTAGCACACACACAAATCTGAGCACATAGAGATATGTGCAGCCAATGCCTGAGTCTATCTCAAAGAAGCCTTACTCTACTGGTATGCCATAATTAGATGTAGCTGGTAAGGGACAGAGAGAGGCATAAAATCCCAGAGCTCTTGGTTCCTCTTTACAGAGGATGCTGATAGCCCAAAACAATGGCTGGGCTATGACTCAGGCTGCCTTCCCTCATCTCATCCCATACAAGCTATCCAGAACAACAACTAAAGGAACACAGTAATCTTCTAAAAAAAAAAAAAAGAAGAAGAAGTGCTAGTTTTTCTGAACCATTTGAAAATAATCATGGTATCTAACTATTCTCCAAGAAGGAGAAACAGGAATTCATTCAACACATATTTATTGAGTACCTAATAAGAATCTGACACTTGCCACACACAAGACCTAACAAATTCTCTTTCTAGACCCACATCCTCAGTATTCTTTTGACTCATGGGGAATGAAATGTGCTTAGGCAGCCTTAGCCCTATTAGCTCATTCAGGCTTTGGGTGAGACATAGATAGGTCTGGCTCCTCCCTTGGCAGGTTCAGTTTGATTAGCATTTTGGCTTGTGGAAGCTAATGCAGGGTGTCAGTAGTTGAGCTGCAGTTTTTCATGGCATTTATTCCTCAGGCTGATAAACTATGTCTACATTGTTTAGTCCTGTTAATTATGCTCAGAAGGTATTTCACACATCTTTAAAATTCATTTTAAAAATATCTAATACCCACTAAGTCCTAAAGAGTCCCTACAAAGCATAGATGAAAATGGTCTCCTAAAACCCTAACTCTTACCACTGAGTCTATGGGGTTAATACGAGATGGCCTCTTTCTTGTTTTTTCAAGCAGCCTGGACAGCCTGCGTGGTTACTCTTCCTGGTTTCCATTCCCACCAACATACCTCTCATCTTTAAAAGAATAACTTTTGTAACCATGTATGGATCATTTCATATGGTTCCACATTCTATTCATTCATTCCTTATATAGAGAGGGGCCATCTTGTCACTTACACATAAAGTATGGGTTCTCTGGTCTGCATTTTTTAGGTCTCCTGTATTGTTCCTTATATAGTTTGATGATCAGAAACTTGTAAATTGGCTTCTGAAGATGACGTTTACCCCCAAACAGACCTACAATATTACATATTCCTGCAGTGATAGGTCTTTTGCTTCTATTTCTGTACTCCCCAAAATAGTCATGCTGTATAAGAGGAAACCCTGATCAGTTTACCTCACTACTAGGCCCAGGTCTGCTAATAAGTTGGTGTATGCCTTTGAGTCAGACTTTTTATTTGTGTTTTGTGATACAGTTTTATCACCTGTAAAATGAGTGGACCGAGATGGGCTTTAATTTAATAAAATCTCGTATATTTTATTTATGGTCCCCAGTACCTAAACTAATATGTGACAAAACATAGATGTTTGCTGACTGAATCAATGTAGAAATAAACATTATGATGGTTTTTAATAATCCCTTTGCTTCAAATATTCTTTGATACAACAATAACTATTCCACTGAAAGTTCGTCCTCAGATCAGACACAACCCTGCCTCTGCATGCTGTCGTGGACTAATCTCTGTGCTTCAGCTCTTTACACTATTACAACCTACTACATAAAACACATTTTGGAACTAAGATTATGGACAAGAGTTCTTCAGTTCACCACCTGCATTTCTGAGGATTCGTAAAACTCCTGAAATAGAAGCAGTTTTGTGTGTTCGAGACTATATACGGGCCATTTTTAAAGGAAACTGAGATAGCAGCAATTAAAGGGCTAAGAATCAGAAAACACGTCATCTTCAAGAAATGGCCCAGGACTCTCTGCAGAAAGGGCTGCACTTAAGGATGCAGGAGCCTGCTCAGCCTCTAAGGTGGAAGACAGCAGATTGTTTTGGTTTGCTGAAGGTACTTGGAAGGGTCCAAGGAACCTTGGGACCGGTAGTATCGGTCGGGCAGCCTCAGGTTTACCTGGCGCGCCCCGGTAACTCCGTTCCTCTCAGGCTCAACACCTCGGCCTCTACGTCATGGGCATCTTCGTCCACATCTTCCTCATCCTCTCCGTCACCATGTTCATCGTCAAACGAGAAGCTCTGGTGGCCGAGGGGAGACAACAGTGACATGGTGGAATTGCTGCAGCTCTGAGGCGGCGGCGACGAACAGATAGACGTCGCCACCGCCCCCAGCCTCTGCCCCCTGGGACCCGTCATGAGGACGGAGAAGGAGGCCACGGAGGGCTGAGACTCGGAACTGCAGTCCGCGGAGAACAGGATGCCGGGAGGGGAAGAAGCAACACTCCACCGCCCCACAGCCCGCATCTGGCCCGCCAAGTTCAAACCGGCCGAGCTGCGACGAGGACGTGCTCTCCCAGCAGGCCCCGCGCGCGCTGGGCCCGGCCAATCCGGGTCGGCCCCGATGCCGCGTTGCCATGGCGACCCGAGGAGGACGCGAGGGCTTTGTCCGGGCCTGTAGAGCGTGGCTTCCTCTCCGTCTGCCCTTCTTCCTGTGTCTGGAAGGTGCCTGTTGCTTGTGAACTTGTTCAACTCTGCGTCTCTTCCAGCTGACACCTTCGGAGGCCTGGCCTTTTTTTGAGGTGTTGTTGCAGACCATTTGGTATTTGAAATAACGTTATTACTGAATACAGCAACTCCTTTTAAAGGGAAAGAGGCAGAATTAAGGACTAACGTCCATCTCTCGCCCCCACCCCCCACCCCAACACACACACCTAAGGTCTGGATTATACGCACCAATCTTGATTTCCTTGAACAGGTCATGTTTTTTTGAGGGCGGGGTAACTTTAACTTTACAAGTGTATCCAAGAAAGCGGGTTTAGGTGGCCTGGGGATATAGCTCAGTGGTAAAGTGCTTGCCTAGTATGTATGAAGCCCCGGGTTCCATCCCTGCTACCAAAAAATAATGCAGGTTTAGGACCATGTTTTAGTGTTTTGATACATCTTGTTTGCCTGGCGTCTTAAAGGCAACTAGTCTGTCTACACCTGTGAATTGTTTTTACTTTTTAAGCCTCTATTATGTGCTAAGCCTCTAGCCTTTGCTAAGCACTGGGGTAAACGATGCTGTTACTCTAAATTCCTCATCTTTTGGTGGCGACAAATATAATTAAAATATGCTGTGGTGTGTATTTTATGAGGAAAGAATATTTTGTGGGAACTCAGGGATTGGAGATGGGGATAAAGGTAGCAAGAAAGATGACAGACATTATAAAACTGGATGCTTTATTTATACTGACAAAACTGCATACACTGGTGAAAATTTAGCTCTGTCCAGTTCATAATTTGTATAACTGGTAAAAGTATCATGTGAAAACGGACGGTGGCTAAAAATAGCACATAAAGTTGTTACTGATCAAAGAGTAATACAGAATCCTTGATGAAGTTTAGATCTACAAAATTTGACACAGGACAATGAGATATGATAAAAATATTAACAATCAAAGACATTTCTGGAAGCAGAAGCTATAATAAAATGATATGCCAGCTAGGGGCATAGAGCATGTGAGACCCTAATTTTGATTCCCCTACCACAAAAAAAAAATATATATATATATATATATATATATATATATATATATATATATATATATATGCATGCTTAAAACTTCTTAAATGGAATATCTTTAAATTTTAGTAACAACAGTGAAATGAAGAAAATCAGAGCAATCCAAATGAGTAATAAATTGATCAAGGAATAAAACGTATTTAGTAGCGTTTTTTTATTCTCTACCTCAATAATTCAATATTGGCATGTCTGGCTAAAACCTTTCATTAGAACATTTTTAGAATCAGTAATATCAAAAGACCCTAAACTGTTTTAGGACTTCACAAGGAAGAAAGCTTTAGAAGCAATTTCCCAATAGACATAATCTAATGCAAGCACAGTGGAAAACTCACAGGTTTTATCTATGAAAGAAAAATAATTTTAATCAATAGTTTAATCAATAATTTCTCTTAATAAATTTCCATAAATAAGCTGTTGACCTTTCTGATCCTAATTTACTCCTCTATAATATTAAGGAAATAATCTATCTCACAGTCATATTATCTAATTAGTCCTCAAAATTTCTAGTTCAGGATCTGACAGATATAAGAGTAAATTGTATCACTTGAATGCCAAAGCTTTTCCACTGTAACTTTTTGGTATTGGAATCTAAAATGTCATATACTTCCCTTCCTCCTTTAGATGTTTTATTTTTTTAAAAAATGCTTTATAAAAGAAAGTCCTTTCCTTCATGCTTCAGGGTCATCATTATGACAATTACATTATATGTTAACAATACTGGAGACCCAAAGACTTTGGGGCAGTTCCATGCTGTGGGTACACGTATTTGAATGTAGTCAAGTCCTGTGGTATCTTATACTGCCTTTACATTATTGGGGCCAAGAAGTCATAAAGAAGGGTATAAAAAGCATTAAAAGATGTTTTTTTTCCCATAAGTTTTAGGATATTACTTAGTAATGTCTTTTCTTCCTACTCATTTATTTTCACTTTCATGGTATATTTGAGATTTTTTTTTTTTTTTTTTTTTTGCTGGTTCTGTAACCTATAAGTGAAGAATGACTTTTCCTTACAAATTCCTGTATGACATTGTTACAAAAATCATGCCATTTTTAGTTAGCTTTAAAAATAATTATTCCTAGACATTTACAGATGAAACAATGTGTCTGGATTGCTTCAAAATAATCTAAGAGGCAGAAGGATTGAGGGGGCTAGTGAATAAGGTGAAGATGAAACAGGGTTTACTGTGTGTTGTGGTTTTGGGGGTGGGCATGGGAAGGGGAGAGGGAGAGGGGTACCTAAACCATTCTTTTTGTTGTGAAAATTTCAAACACATATGAAGTTTAAAACAGGAAGAGGCATACACATTTACTAACACATACAAACACATAAAGTATGTCCAAAATTAAGAGGAACTAAGTTTTGATTGGGATCTAATTTGCTGTGGTTCAGGGATTCACTTAAATTTCATTAAACCCTTTGTTTTCTCATTTGTCCAAAGAGAGCTTGGAGATTGTGATACTACGTATCTAGGCAACTGACTACAATTAATATCATGTAGATATTTTTAATCACTTGTTTTTAAATAAAGATTGAATTGGTGGTATTCACTTACATTTCACAATATGTTTTCCATGATATAGTTCAGATTTAAGACAGGATAAAAGTTTTAAGTTTCAGCCAAGTGTTCTTAAATATTTACAGATAACTATCAAACAATATTTTCTAATGGTTACTTTCAACATTTTTTCTAATACTGTCTTTTCTATTTAAAACTTTTTAAATTTGTCTCCATAATAGTAAGTAAATACATTAACATACTTAGTTACAAATTAAGGCAAAATAGATTGCTTTCTAGAAACTTTAATAATTCAAAACATAGAGTACAATATTGTATTTCATACAATATATAGCACAGTTTACCACAGATTTTATATATCTGCTATTCTATTTTTAAATGAATGAAAAGTTTTCAATAACTTGAATTTTGAGAAAACAAGTTTAATTAAGATTCTTACCAAGTTATGATTTAACATTTATCAGATGTGTAAATATACAAACCATGATAGCAATTTTTAAAACTTGTAAATAGTTGGCCTTACAAAATTACAACACACTGTAAATAAATCCCTCCCACATTTTATACAAACTACATGATTTTGATATACAAAGATTCTGTTTTTACACTGACAATGTACAACCGAGACTATTTACAATGAAAAAAGTATATAACCACAATTAAACATTCTGCTACTGGCAGCCACTATAGGAGGTAGCTTTAATTAAACGAAATGAACAGAAGCCATGTTTCCCAACTTGTGTTCTAAAAATAATTTACATAAGATAAAAATTCATTATATGCACAGTATGTACAGTTTAATTATTAAACTGCAATCTAGCTTAATTTTTTTTAGTATATCCAGGATAATAATATGGCAGTGGGTTTGCTATTTAGTACATTGTTCAAAAAACATATAGAGCAATTATAACTTTAAGACTCCACAAAAAAACATGGCAGAAGACCCTAGATGAGAATCAGGTAAAATTTTTAATTTTCAAAGACATAGAACTAAGCCTTATCCTTCCCCCCCCCTTAATGATATGTTTGTCTAGTCTAACCAGAGCTCAGCATATGAGCTATTGAATAGTTTTTTTTGTAAGTCATGGTATGGGAAAATTTTATAGAAGCTTCTAAGTAATAACATAAGTTTAGGAGAATCCAGTTCACTAAGAAATAAATTTAAGTGCTTGGTGTCATAATTATTTTCAGCTTCCTCCAATTACAAAAAAGAAAAAAATGACCCCAGTTTACTTTCTGTATAATCCAAACTATAAATAGATGACATACCAACAAAACTGGAAAATATCAGTAGAACCAATGATATTAAGAAGCATTTATTAATGGGAACGTTACATGGAGCCATCAAATCCCTTAGGTATTATTAAAATCTCATTAGTAAGTAGTGTAGCCAAATCTACTTAAACTCACACATCAATTAGCCATTTATTTTGTACTAGTAGTATAATTGCAAAACACTGAAAATCATGGTGAGCGTAACAAAGCAATGTAAAATGACCCCAAACAAATGTACTGATTTTTTTTATTCTAACAGCTGTTAATATGGTTTTTAAAACATCTTCAGGTTTATATAGATTTATAAATCAATTGAACGAAATTTATGATTCTCATGTAAAAGTGGAAATAGAAAACAATGACACCTATGTGTACTCTCACAGTTCTAGTTGGGAGACAATCCCTTTTTTGGCCCTGTAGTAAGTTGTCCTGAGATTAATGATCAAATATTAGGTAAAATTAGCAAGACTTTGTCAGTTATATATATAAAGTCACATTTTGAACTACCTTTTTAAAAAAATATTAACAGCTGTCCTTTATCTTGTGCTTAATTCAGAAATAGGTATAAATTTGCTCCTGATGGATCTGAAAAATCTAAAAGTTATATTGCTATACCACACCCAAAATCCTTTTCAAGTTCTGTTTCAAATAGACCACACATTCCTTGGACATTGCATTTTCACCAATTAATAATTTAGGCACCTGTTCTTTGAAAAATGTCAGGTTTAAGAAATAAACTGCCACCTTCCCCTTCTATGTGACACCAGGCAGTGATTACAGAAGTGCTTCCCAGATGAAAGAACAGAATAGGGTTCACTCTATAAACACTGTGAATTTGGTTGATGGGGGAAACAGTTACAAACACAGTAGTTCAGTCTTTAACTCTTGGTAGATTGTAAGCGTAGCGCACCAAGGGGAATCCTCGACTCTGATAGAAGCAGGCTCGTCCACACGCCTGCACTTGGTCAGAACTGTCTGAGACAAAGGAGTCTTCTTCATCTGCATAGTCAGAGTGGGCTGACTGTGTGCCACAATCAGACCAATATCCCTCTGGTCTTTGGCAAGAAGCCACTGCCAATGCAGGACAGCTGTGTGATTTTATTAAGTGTTTGCATGATACTGGCTTTGTCAAAAGAAAAGATTCGCAGCAGTCACATACAGTCAGGTTACCCTGCAAGTGTGAGTACATGCCACAGTCATAGTAGAAATCCTGTTCCACACAACCACCTTGGCTACTGATGGAAACTGAAACTGATCCACTTTTCTTGGTAATGCGTCGCTTCAGTAACTTCCAGTCTTCTTTAAATTTTGGATTGAAGAAAACATACAGGACCGGATTTAGGCAAGCAGGCAATGGGAAAAATATCAGAGTAACAGACTTCATTATTTCAGGACTGATAGAAATTGCAGTAATCAATGGTGCAAATGAGAAAAATGCAACAGGGCAAAAAAAGATGCAATTGGTGAAAATTAGCCAAGCAACATGCTTAATCATGCTAGATTGTGAGTTTTCTGAGAGGTCTTCTTTTTCCAAGTTGCAGTAAAGTTTAGTGTAGATGACGGCCATTAATAAAAATGCTAGTGAGTTTAACAGCACTAAGGTCACAGTAAATCCTAATGATGGTGTCTCTCCTGTGGGAAATGGCAAGCACAAGGGTGATGCAGAATATTCCCCTCTATGGAAAAGGGGAAAACAGCCTGCTACTGCAGCACCCAGAAAAGCAAAAAGGGCCGCAATCCGGAACTGCTTGAGATGATTGCTTTTCCCATTTTTCATGATATTTTTTGCAGATAAGCTTCTTTCAACAGCTGCTAACATTAATAAAAATATGGCACTTTCTGAGGAAAAAACTGCAAGGAACCCAGCTGCTTTGCAGCCACTGCCAGTCTCCCACCAAATGCCAAATTCAGCAAATCTGCCCCAGGATACGGCATCAAGAAAAGTTAAGATGCCAGTATAGATTCCCATGAATAAGTTAGACACAGAAATCAAGCCTATGAACAACTTGGAGGAAGGCAGTGATGTACAAGATGCGAAGGTTGTTAAAATGACTAGCAGGTTGAAAAACAATGCAACCAAGAAAATGAACCACACGGTGAGACGTATCATCCAGCTTCCCAGTAAATATTCACAGGGCTTAAAAGCACCTAACATGAAAAAGAAACAGAAACATGAAAGACAATTTAGAAAATACCATATTTCATATAATATGCTTGATAGAATGACTAATGATGGTTGAATCTAGAATAAATCAGCTACCTAATTGAATTGAACCAAACTGAAAAAAAATATTGCTTTTAAGATATTTCAGTCACAGACTAGGCTATTTTAAAAATTAAGCAGCTTAATATCTGGGTGTAGCTGGCACACACCTATAATCCCAGAGACTCAAGAGGTTGAAGCAAGAGGATGACAAGTTCAAGGCCAGCCTCATCAACTAAGCAATATCCTGTGTCAAACTAAAAACATAAAAAGGGCTCAAGGGAGGGTACTCAGTAGTAAAGCTCCCCAGGGTTCAATCTCCAGTACTGAAACAAAACATAACCAGGATTAGTTTCTTTTATTATTTGGTAAGGCCATATAGAGATATTTCCAAGAAAATTTGTACTTTTTCTTTATTCTTTTTTTTTTAAATATTTTTTTAGTTGTAGATGGACACAATATCTTTATTTTTTATGTGGTGCTGAGGATTGAACCCAGTGCCTCACACATGCCAGGCAAGACTCAACCACTGAGCTACAAACCCAGCCCTCTACTTTTTCTTATACCAAATAAACAAAGCACAGTCTCTAGCACATAAAAGGTACTTAAAATATTGAGGGTCTGGAATCAGATGGTTCATAACTTGCTACTCTTACCTTAAAAAAGCCACTTAAGCCTAATAAGTTGCATTTTCTGATATGTAGATAAAAATGCCTACTTAATACAGTTGACAGCTTAAGTAAATTTACATACATAAGTACTTAAGCAGGCTGCTGGGCACATAGTAGAAGTTTAGTAAATATTAGCTTTCTTTTTTTCTTCCTTCCTTATCCCTATGTATTTTTTTTTTAAATATTTGTATTAAGTTGTTGATGAACATTTGTTTGTTTGTTTATATGTGGTGCTGAGAATCGAACCCAGTGCCTCAAACGTGGCAAAAGCTTTACCATTTACCACTGAGCCATAACCCCAGCTGTCTATATATTTTATAATTGTATATGTATGTATATACACAGATTTGTAACATTTTAAATCCAATTTCTTACGGCATTCAACAGCAACCTGCTGAAGTTGGTTATGGTAGATAATCATGTTAACTATTCATACAAAGCTTGGCACAAAACAAAACCCCTATATAATAATAAAACCCCTATATGTATAGGATTGCAAGAATGCACTTAGTAGCTGAAATTGCTGGTTCTAATATATGACTTTGACATGCTAGTAATGTCACAAGTGAAAAATATTTCATTTATAATTAAGGAGTGAAAATGTTTGACTATAAAGAACAAGAAAACTATGTATTACAATTGCCTAAAAGATATGTTTTAACTTTCTGAACTGTCATGAAATTTGACATATACAGTGAAACTCCAGTTCTGTACCATTTATCTGATTTTCAATGAACACAAATTTTTTAAATCAAATTTCTTTTCACTCCGAACCCTCAGGAAGTGCTAAAATGGAAGTTCTTTCTCACATTTTATTTGCCGGGAGGGTAGTACAGGGACTAAACCCAGGGGTGTTCTACCACTAAAATATATACCCAGCCTTTTTCATTTTTTTATTTGGAGACAGGATCTCTCTAAATTGGCGAGGGTCTCATTAAGTGGCTGACACTGGCCCTGCACTTGCAGTCCTCCTGCCTCAGCCTCCAGAATGGATCCAATTACAGGTGTGTCCAGTACTGCAAAAGAATGCTGTTTCCCACCAGGTGACGTGGCACACACCTATAATCCCAGAGGCTCTGGAGGCTGAGGCAGGAGGATCATGGGTTTAAAGCCAGCCTCAGCAACTTAGCAAGGCCTTAAGCAACTCAGTGGGACCCTGCCTCTATAAATAATATATAAAAAAGGGTTGAGACTGTGGCTCAATGGTTAAGCACCCCTGGGTTCAATCCCCAGTACCACCACCCCCTCCAAAAAAGAATGTTTCCTTCTCACTGGATCATCAGTTCTGTGTACAATCTCCAACACTTGAATCCTTCATGGGCAAGAGAGTGAACTGCATTCCTAACTGTCAAAAATTAATATCTACACAATAAAATAAATTACATAAATGATTCTTGCTAGTTGCACTTACTCATCTGTTAAAATTAAGTTTGTTCTCCACACAAGGAAATGGGTTAAATATTCAAAGCATACATACATAGGCCCTTAAGAAGCTCACAATTCAGCATCAATCATTAGTGATTCACAGCACTGATGATTCTAGGTTATAAAATTAATGGCCAACCCAGGCATGGTGGCACACACCTGCAATCCCAGTGGCTCTGAGACTGGGGGATCGTGAGTTCGAAGCCAGCCTCGGCAACACTGAGCTGCTAAGCAACTCAGTGAGACCCTGTCTCTAAATAAAATATAAAATAGGGCTGGGGATGTGGCTCAGTGGCCGAGTGTCCCTGGTACCCCCTCACCCCCCTGCCCCCAAAATTAATGGCCAGTTCAGCCTATGACATCATACTAATAGGAATCTATTTGGTAGATGATTTAACAAAAAATATTTAAAATCTTGCCTTTATAGTAAAAGTATAAATCCCAAGTTCTCTGGTAGGCAAGGCAGAATATGACATTACAATCAAATAAATATTGGCATCATTTAATAACTTTCCTAAAACTACAACTTCAATGAAGTAAATCAGAAAGAGTAGACAAGATTGCATTTAAAAAAATAAATTGTAGGTGCATGCTTATAATCCCAGTGGCACAGGAGGCTAAGGCAGGAGGATCACAAGTTCAAAACTAGCTTCAGCAACTTAGTGAGGCCCAAAGCAACTTAATGAGACCCTGCCTCAAAATGAAAAAGTAAAACAGGTTGGTGACGTGTCTCAGTGGTTAAGCAACCCTGGATTCAATCCTGGTACCATGAAATAAAATAAATAATAATAATAATAATAAGGCTGGGGACAAAGCTCAGTAATAAAGCACAAGCTTTGCATTCTGGAGGCCCCTGGGTTCAATCTCTGGCACCACAATAAATAAAGAATAATATAAAAACAAAAAAAAACCTTTATGGACCAGTGACTTATTTCAGAACTAGTTCTAGACCTAAAGGGCCATCAAGAAATTCCTTCTCCAACTTGATGTACATGACCCTCACCTGGAAGAGCTTGTTAATATGCAGATTCTGATTCAGTGGTATGAGCCTGAGATTCTGCAAGAGATGCTGGTACACTGAACACATGAATCAGAAGGCCTTACAGGATCATCTAGTCCCACCCTTGTAAAATAGAAATAACATCCATCGCCAGGAAGATTAGATATATTTGCCCAATGTTTACTTAAAGTAAAAAATTACAGCCAAATGGATTGAGCATTACCTGTTGAGGGTGTACAATGGATAATTATTTGACTGTGCTCTTCATTTTCAGCACTGCTGGTGACATTTGCTGCATCAGTGGTACCTGAATATACAACAAAGTATGTTGAATAAAAATGGGCAGTTCAAAAGAACCAGATGTTCCTGCAATTTTCTCTCCCCTGCATGATGTTAAAGTTCAGTGTATACAAATGTGGCTTGATAACACATTAAATATGCCAGTAACACAGGAAAGGCTGTTTTTCTCACAGACTTCATATTGATCCTTCCCAAACTGATTACAACACATACATTTTGATTAATGCCTTAGGGAGTGTTCTGTTTCTAAAGGTTCATGTACTTGCCTTTCTCCTTTGTCACACTATGGTCTTGAAGGCTGTTATCTTCTATGTTTAAATTTGCATAAGAGTCACAGCCCCAAAATGCACAGCACTGATAAGCATATGGTACTGATAAAGACCTGGAGAAAAAATTGTAAAATACATTCAGAGTAGCAACTTCATAGAATAATTTTGTTTTGTAAAAAGCATTTTAATCTTTGAAAACCCCAACCTACGGGTCAGAAAAGTCTTAAGTATCATACACTTTAGTCTTGACCATTTATCCTCTAGGAAACTTATCTATGTTAAACACTCTGGTAAAGCTCATAAAAATGATCATAAAGATACACCACAAAGTTTCTCCATTTCTATGAGGTGTCTCTTAAGAAAGGTGGATGCAAATCAAGTATATATAAAGTTTCATAATAATACTGAAATTTAAAGTAAAACTGTTGCCACGTGCAATGGCACAGGCCTATAATCCAAACTACTCCAGAAGCTGAGGCAAGAGGATCCTGAGTTCAAAGTCAGTCTCAGTCTCAGCAACTTAGCAAGATCCTGCCTCGAAAAAAAAAAGAAAAAGAAAAAGAAAAAAACAGGCTGAGGTTATGACTCTGTGGTAAAGGGCCCCTAGGCTCAATCCCCAGTGTTATGACTTCTTTTATAGGTCCTAACCAGTCAAATTTATCATAAATTTCACTATGAAACTGATAGTTTCACTTAAAATGAATACCCTAGATAACCTGTAACTTTACACCATGAAATGAATTTACCTGGTTCATATAAATATGGTAAAAGTGTTTATTCTCTTATCTCACAATAACATTCCTTTTTCTACTACATTTAATAAAGGACCCCCATAAGTCTCTGAAGTATTAAAGGATTGTATAAATTTTTCTGTAGGTTCACACTTAAGTGGCTTCTGGCACCTTGTTGCTCATGACAAGTCCATTATATTACAGAAAAAAAAAAAAAAAAGTTCTGATGAACATTTACCTGATACTAACTATTTGAGAGCAATGAGAGCTTTAGGTCATGTTCTCAACAACTACGAAACAATGCTCATGTTCTATTTTTCACCAATTTTGCAAGAACAGAGTTAGAAAACTCTTTTAAATTATAGCACACCAGAAAAATCTAGGAACCACAGCATAAAACCAGGACAATGTATAATTTGGGAGCCTACCATAACTCCAGTGAAAAAGAAAAATAAGCAAAAACATACCTGAGATTAACAAAATCTTTTGCTGCTAAGGCTTCTTTCAGCTTGAAGTTGCCCACAAGTTTCAGCTGATTTAGCCCATTCAGGCCTTCCGTAGGGAATGAAGTTAATTCATTGAAACTTACATCTCTAAAATGTGAATAAGAGTTCAAGTTAACTCCCTAAGATGCAATCAAATAAAAACATCCGTACCTATATTAACATCCTAAATATTAGACTCCTAAAATGAAGTTCATGGATGCTAAAATGATAGATCTAGAATGTGTCTTTTCATCCAAAAAACAGTTACTGCATCAATGCAGCTTAGCATTTATGAAAAGGGAACCACTAAACAGAAAACAACAACAACAACAACAAAACATTTGACCATGTTAAAACAAATTTCTATAACACTGTTTACTGTTTTCATGATATTATTGAATATAATCATTTGTCTACTTACAGGTTAGTTATTGGCCCAAGCTTCGCAAAAGCTCTGTTGTGAATTTCATGGATCTGGTTTCTACTCAGATCTCTGAAATTATAAAAGTAACACATTAATCTTTTCAAATAAACACTCAAATGCCAGTTAGTGACTTAGACCACACTTTAGAATCTGAGGTACTAACACCATATTGCTGATATGATAACAAAGATTCTCAACCATTTGTCATGTTTATGTTGACTGCCTCTCCGTTACAACAATCTAGTTCTTAGAATACACTGTTGCACCTGTAATTCTTGCTGGCACCTATTTCCAATCAGTTGTGAATTTTTGACACTTTATCATTTTTGACCAGTTCAAAATTAGAAATGAAATGATATAATCCTTGGCAGTATTAACCAGGGAAGGAAAAGCCCAACTCTTGACAAAGCTGAAAATAAAAACTGCTTCCTTATTATTTGCCTTCTCAAAGGTTAGTGATAAGGCCCTGAGGGAAGACAAATAATCAATAAGCAAACAAAAGCATTCCAGGAGGCTTCAGATACCATTCTTTCCCTAAGCAGGAAATAAAAATCATTATCAATAGCAGAGATAGCTCTACCTTTAAGAACACACCCTGAAGAATTCTGATATTACAGAATTAACAAAGCAAAGAAACAATCTGTAACCACACTTAAATTGGGCCTGAATGGACATTTAAAGATTGGATAAATTTATTCCATAACACATCTCAGGGATAACAGAAAAACTTGATTGCAAATCGTGAAAAAAAAAGTTTTTCATTGTTTTATCTTATCAGTGCTCTAGAAGTGATGGCAGTTAGGAGCCAGCTGGTTCTCATGCCTGCCCAGGCCCACAGAAAAACTGACCACAACAAAGAAAAGTCCAGAAAAAACCCAACCACCAATTAAATGTTTTTCAGCAGAACTCATGTTTTTCTTTCTTTCTTTCTTTCTTTTTTTTTCCTTTTCGATTGTTTGTTTCTTTGCTATAGTGCTGGGATGCAACACAGGGCTTGTGCATACTAGGCAAGAGCTCTACCACTGAGCTACACCCCTAGTCTCTTATCTCTTAAATGGGATCCACTGGGAAAACAGACAATATATATAAATTTCTTCACTTTCAATTTTTCATAGTTTTTTCTATTTTACAAAGTAATATAGTGTATGGTTTTCTGCACTGAAGTTCTATAAAGGCTGTTAGTGACAAGTTTTGTCTTAGTTACTTCTATATTACCAGGCTTAGAAGAGTGCCAGGCACAAATATGTACTCAAAAGCAAATAATTTTCTTAAATTAGTACTTCTGCTGTTTATGAGCTTTATTTATCATGAAAGAATTCCTGGCAAAGGGGTCTGTGAACATTGGGGTCTAGCCCTGTGGAGGGCCAGAGAGTAAATATTTTTACTACTCAACTTTGCCACAACATGACAAAAGCAGCTTTTGATAACACTTCAACAAAAAGCCTGCATGAGTTCCAGTGAAACTTAATGTATAAAAATGGGAGGCAGGGTCTAGGGTTGTAGCATAGTGATACGGCTCTTGCCTGGCACGTGTGAGGCACTGGGTTTGAAATAAAATAAAGGTATTGTGTCCATCTATAAAAAAACACAAAAAAATTTTTTTAAATGGGAGGCAGGCTGGATTTGGCACACAGGCTGTAATTTGCCTATCCTTATCCTAACGAATTGATAGACCTCACTAATATAACTTGAAAACAAATAAGCAACATCGCTTAGGTTACATACACTGTACTTTTTTCACTCACTAATGTACAATATCATCAATTTGCTAGAGTAAGGACTACTGAAAGTAGATATTTATAAAGTACCAAGTGGTAGAGTTTGAAAAATACTATTTAGGTAATATAAATCATATCTTTACATATAGCTATTAAAATGGGATATTCCATTAACATGGAAATCATGATATATTAACTTGTAGCTTGATAAAAATTTTGTGTTTAATAATCATAGAAAAACTTACAGAATCCTTAGGGATACCAGGCCTTGAAAAGTACCTTCCCTTATTTGGTAGATTTGATTACGTTGCAACGAACTGAAGAGGCAGAAAAAGAAAAAATTTTAAAACAGAGAGAAAAAAATAATTTCTATTTTGAAAAATAATAACCTTAGTTAATCTTTTTCTAAGTTTAAAGAACCATTCATATGTAATATATATTAATCTTGTTTCAAGTTAAGAGAACTTCTCTTTCCTCATTTGTAAAATGAAAAGGTTAGACTAATTGACATTCTGTCCCAAATTATACTGAATAAACTGATTCACTATTTAAATTTCTTAGGAAGCCTACTCAAGTATGAGAGAAGGAAGATGACACAGTGAGAAACATCCAAGACAAGACCATAACAAGTTGCACAGGAAGTTGAAGAAGATTAGAAGGGGAGAATAAATGCCTTCCTCTCCCTCATCTTTCAACCCAACTTCCTCCAGAGCTGTCACTCTCTCTTACACACACACACACACAGTACCAGTATTCATGTACAATTGCCCTCAATAGCCAGGATAAGTTTTTCTGAGTTTGTTTTGTTTTTTAAGTATGACCACTCTCCTCCTAGAGCACTTAATAGAATACTTGATAAATTCTGGCTCTATGCAAGCAACTGGTACAATTTGACATTTTACATATGGGAACACCTCACTATATAAATTTCTAATTTCTTATTAAAACCATTTATTTAAAATAGGAAATGTTCAACAAACTAAGAATACATCACAGTAAAAAGTCAGAGGCCAACTTACATTTCTTCCAGGGCATGGCAACCATTAAAACTTGGGAGATCTCTTATGTTATTGTAAGACAAGTCCCTTAAAACAATAGAAATTAACAATTAATGTAATATTATCAGAATACTCTTTCAAAAGTCCTTAAAGCAGCATTAAGATGTCTAAAAAACAATATGACTAACAACAAAATCCCATCATTATATATAACTATAATGTACCAATAAAAAATGTGGAAGGAGAAAGAAAAAATATGACTGAGGAAGAAAAGCAAACTATGCTGGGCATGGTGGTGTACACCATGTAACTCAGCAACTTGGTAGCTTAGAAGAATTCCAAGTTCAAGTCCAGTTTTAACAACTTAGGGAGACACTCAGCAGTTAGTTAGACCCAGTCTCAAAATAAAAGTAAAAAAATAAAAAAGAACTGGGAATGTAGCTCAGTGGTAGAGTATATGTGGGTTAAATGCCCAGTACCAAAAGAAAAATGAAAAAAAAAAAAAAAGAAGAAGAAAGAAAATCATCTGTTGTTCTCTAAGACATAAGTTTCTAGAAAAATTCAGTTACAATAGGCTTAAGATTTATAAGTTCAAGTATATACTGTAGAATATAGACAATATAAACAGGTTAAAATATATTATATAAAAACATATAGGGGAGGAGGGGGGATAGGGAGGGCAGCAGAATACAACTGACACTAGGATTGCTGTATGTATACACATGGATGTATAACCAATGTGATCCTGCAATCTGTACACATGGAAAAATGAGAATTCATACCCTATTTGAATCAAATGTATGATATGTCAAGATCATTGTATTGTCTTGAGCAACTAATAAAAAAATCATAATTTTGTTTTTCTATAAATAACACAGAATACATGCATATACAGTCAATGTACATATATGTATGTCTTTGAAATGGCTAAAGATCTTTTCTTCAAGAAGCTTAGATTTATTATAAGAGAAAGAAAGCCTCCTCAGAAACATCCAGAAAGTAGAATTAAATAAAGGAAATGGAAAATAAAGAGTTAACATTAAAAAATTCATTTTAAAAGTTATAGCCTCTAATTAATAGATAGGCAAGGGAAGGAGAAAATGAAGTGGGAAAGAAAAACAAAACAGGAAAAGTGTCCAGAACTGAAGGGCATGAGATTTTAGATTGAAAGAGCATCCAGGTGTTCAGGACTATGAGTGAGAAATAAATCTATATCAAGGTACATTATTGTCAAAATCTAAAAGAACATGGGTAAAAATAAAATCCCAAAAGCTTGGAGAGAGGGAGGGAGGAAAAAAAAAAAAAAAAAAAAAAAAATATATATATATATATATATATATATATATATATACATACATAAAATATACAAGCATAAAAATTTTAAGTGGCAAATTGCAAGTTTTTAAAAAATTTTGTATTTTTCTAAAGTTATTTATGCCCATAAATAATTTCTATGTTGTTCTTTAATTTAAAAGCTATAAGAGGAATGGTATGCTTACTCACATTTTTAAAAAATCATATTAAATGAAATGCCAGAATAGCTAATGCTCAATCCCACTGCAGCTCTCCCTCATGCTCATGGCAAGTCTGAGACTCCATTACAGCACTTAACTACTTGCTTAATCCAATCCGTCACTTGCCTTGTTATTATCTCCTACCACTGAATACTTATTAACAACTTGGTAACTAATCATGTGTCCTGGTGAAACTTTCACATTACTTATTTATTTTTACTTTCAAGGTCAGCTTAAAAGTTTTTTAGAAAGTTGCATATTCAATTCATTTCAAATTTAAGAAAGCTTTAGGCTCTGCTTAGGTTACTGATGAAAAACAGGAAGCTATGAAGAGAGGACACCCATAGGGAAATTAGAATAAGGACAAGGAGTCAGGATATGGCAGGGATAAAAAAAAAAAAAAAAAAAAAAAATCAAGGGAGAAATTAGCTTGGTTTTACTTTGTTCAAAATAAAGCCACAAGATATATGATATATACATAATCCCAAAAGCAAATTCAAATGCACATTACCTCCCTGATTACCAAAATGCCTGCTCATTTATACAAAAGGAACAAACAAGAAATATACCTCAAAACCTTGACAAAAGAGTTCATTTAAAAAAAAACAAAAAAACCCTAAACATTTGTAAAGTACATAAAAGAAAGGTGGGGAGAGGGATATAACTTACAAAGTCCTAAGCATCTTTTGTTCTTGGCACAAATTATCAGGTATGCTGCTTATCTTTGTACCTGTCAAGGTCCTGTGGAAAAACATTGTTCATCTAAGAAATAATCCAAGTCAGGATAATAAGCAAAATAAATACCTACATATTCACATATGGATAGAGTCTTTGCATTCCACTGCCTAATTAATTACCTCTTAAAATTAGGCAGATGGGAAGGTGAATTAACCCTCAATACTGACATCATCTTCACAAAAAAATTAAAAAAAAAAAAAAAAAAAAAGCTTGTGACACATGATGTTAATATTGTCCAGATGATGGGCTTGATTTCCCAGATAGACCAAGAGAAAAACTTGAACTCACAGTCACAGCCTGGCCTCAATCACCTGTAAGCTTTGTCACCTTCTCATAACCAACACATTTAAAATCAACTTAATATCCTACCCCAAATGTTGTTTCTATTGAGTCAACCTGGCTCAGCATTCTGAAGTAGTCTCTTACTTTCCTCCCTTTCTATGCTACCTTTTGCAATCAACAGTTCCTGTTGATTCTTGGTAGTGTTCTAGAATCTGACCTTTTCTCTCCATTTTTACTGCTACTATGTAGATCAATGGTGAAATATTGCTGAGAGGGATGAAGGAATCTGATAAACCATACTATATATCCTGGGGCAACTCCAGTGACTGAAGACCTGGAGTCTCACAGTTGCACATGTGTATCTCTTTGTGTTACTTGAAAGTACGATAATTTGGTCAAATGTTCACATCAATAAGAAGCACTATAAATTTTCAGAGTCATTTTTTGGACTTCTGCCCAAGAGGGGAAAAAATAAAAGATTTTCTTTTTTGAAGCTACAATAATAAATTCTTTTTTTTTTTTCCCATTAAAAGAACTGTTCTATCTCTAGTCTTTTCTCCTTGCCCTGCTCAAACCACCTGCTCAAACCTTCTCAATACCAGCAAACTGCATTATGGGTCAAGTTAAAACTCCTTATCTCAGGGCTACCCAACTTTCTTTTATTTTTATTTTTTGTCTGGGCACATGTGAAAATCATAATGTTCATATGGCAACCATGGTAAGACACTCATAGTTAGAGAGCCTAGCTACTTCAGCTGCCCCACCCCAACCCCACCACTCATCTGAAGGGCTGAGACCAAGATTTAGATGACCTTGTAACCTTACATTCACAGACACTCACAGGGAAACTCTGCCATAAACAAATGTTCAGTGTTCAAGGTCTGTCATGTAAAAATCCGATCCAACACAATTTTCCAAATCTCTCTATAACATACTTCATCACATTATAAACATGTAATTCTTAGCCATGTTTGATCATCTGCGTGCCATTCCTGAAAATATCCTTGGTACTCCCAGTTTTACTGAATTCTGTCTTTCGAAATAAAAGACCCAGCTCTGAGAAATCTGACATATTTAATTTTCAAACACTTTACCTCCCCCATGAAACCTTCTTGGATGGTGTACAACAATTGATCCCATTTATGAATTTCTAAAGCACTGCTTCTACTTTGGCACCTTATAACTGTCTTATATATTCAGTGAGACTTTCAGATCTTCTGTCCACATAGTAGGCTTATTCTCTTATTCTCCTTCCTTTAAATGCTCCCATTTGCAATCACCAGTTCCTGTTATTTCTTCTTCTGTAATGTTCTAACATCTGATCTTTTCTCTTCATTTCTGTTGCTACTATTGCAGGTCAGGGGTGAAATGGTGCTGAGATGAATGGAATCTGACAGGCCATGCTATATGTCCTAGAGCTGAATTCTGTCTGAGCTGACTGACCCCAAACCCAAAACATCCATCTCTGTGCATGATAGTCACAAAGGGAATCTGGAGAATGAGCACAAACCCATCATGGTCACTAAAAAGCAATGGCACTCTGCTAGCCACCTTGCAGTATTATCTTGGCACAAACCCCTCTTCAAAGAACCAAACTTACAGACTCTCCAGATGGACAGTTCCAGTCAGATTGGGGAACCACTGCACCTTGCTTGCACCACGAATGACTCTGAGAAATCGGGAGGGGAGAAAGTAATTCAAAATAAAATAGTTTTCATCACAATATTTTCATTATATCTTTTTAAAGAGTTTAAAATTAAAGTACTAACTAAAAACAAGTTACTTTCATCTCTTTATGTAACTTGAAAGTACGATAATTTGGTCAAGCGTTCACATCAATAAGAAGCACTATAAATTTTCAAAGTCATTCTTTGGACTTCTGCCCAAGAGGGGAAAAAACAAAAGATTTTCTTTTTTGAAGCTACAATAATAAAGTATTTTTTCCATTAAAAGAACTGTACAAATATTCAGGTATGTTTTAAACTTGCATAATACTTACAAGGAATGCAGATCAGATAGATTGTGAAATGCTGAGTTCCCCACAAAAGACAGAGGATTATCATACAAGTGTCTGTAACAAAATCCCAGAAAAAGTCAAGTTTTCATATGTTCACCAGCATTCTAATACTAAATCTATGTTCACAATGTATGTGTATCTAAAAGCCTGAATTTTCATTCTTCATCTAGATGTTTGATGAGGTACAGACAAAGCTTCACATGATTTTATTCTAAAAGAAACTTTCAAAAATACTTACATAGTTCTTAAGAGTGGATTACCACCAAATGCTCCATCAGGGATAACAGAAATAGAGTTACTATGAAATCCCCTAAAAAGATAAGAGAAAAACATTTGAAATCCGTATCTCCTGTGAAGTAAGTTAAAACTTGAGTATCTACTGCTGCTCAGCATTACATAAAATACTACTGATAACAACTACTTAAACATTTTCAAAAATGTGGGAAATCTGAATTAATTCCACCTCATCTATTACCTAATTCCTCTTAAACCCCCTGCTTGCCTAAAATCTATCCGGTCCCTCATATACATTTTTATATTTTTTCATCATTAAAGAACATCATGCTATAAGAATCATAAGACATTCTAGTCCCCAAATCTTTCTTATTATAGCCTGCAATATCAATATGTCTTTAGGCAATGCATGTTAGGCTATTAGCTATCAACTCATGACACACAATCTCTATTATGATATCTATATACATTATTTCTATTTCTGCTCATGACAAGCCCAACATCCAAAATTCTCCTTTATGCCTTTCATTTATTTAAATATTTTCATTATTTCAAGTCTGGTCAAATTTCTTTGCTTTAGTGATGCCTTTTCCAATGACCCCAAGCCTCACTGAGGTCTTTTTCTAGAATGATTTATTTATCCTACTCATTCAATACTCATTTCTACCTAGAAACAGATATCTGTCTGTCTTCCATGGTCTGCCTTCCTAATGAGACTAAGACTCCAAGCTTCCGAAAAGGCAGAGATCATACTGTTTTGTTTCAGCAACAGAATCTAAACTGATATAGCAATCTGCTCAAAACAGTTATACCAGCCAACATAATCTGATCTGTATGAGTATGCATGTGCTTGGATGTGTGTTACGAATATATGTAATAAGACAAAGACATTCTAAAATCTCATTGTTAGAATATTAAACGGCAAGTTCTAGAGATATTAAGACATAAAATAAACAAAGCAATACTCACAGTTCTTTTAGGCTAGGAAGTGCTTTAATAGCCTGGGGAAATTCCTCCAAGTTATTATAATTCAAGTCCCTAAAAAAAAAAAAAAGGTAGAAAATACGTAGCAATAATGAAAATAATGAACAATGGTCACAATTTATAAGAAAGTTTGGCACAAATCTACGTTAAAAAAAAAAAAAATCACAACCTCTGGGGCTGGGGTTGTGGCTCAGCAGTATAGCACTTGCCTGGCATGTGTAAGGCTCTGGGTCTAATTCTTAGCACTGCATATAAATAAATAAAATAAAGGTCTGTCAACAACTAAAAATGTGTGTGTGTGTGTGTGTGTGTGTGTGTGTATATAAAAGATCACAACCTCCGATTAATAATATTTCTTCACCAACCATATTATCATTCGAAACCCCATAGAACCTTAACTACGTCTACACCTTAATGTAAAATTTTAACTAGAAAAAAAACAAATGCTTCTTCTATGACGTTTATAAGAAGAATTCTTAGAATCATGTAACACTGGAGGATTAAAAAGCAAATCATACAAATGGTACTTTTCAGAAAATTCACTATACAATAGAATTTACAAAGTATCCATTTGTAGATGAAAGATAGGAGCATGGAAGTGAGGCTTCCATTTGGAGTTGAGGGGCTTCCTGAAATTCCGGTTTCTGGGAGCTGATTTCAGCCCCATTGTCAAAACGAGGACTTAAGAGAAGAATAGCCAGAAGGACCAGGGTACATTGATTCACATTATTATTATCCTTACGCAGGTTATAAATTATTTTAAAATGTTATATTAATTAGTAGCAAGATACACCATAGTAGTCTATAATAAAAGGTCTACTCCTTAGCATGTTTACATTTCAATTTCTCTTAACATAAAGAGCAGGTAGGCATGACTCACATGGTTGATTGCAGGATGAGAGCAAAATAAAATTCAAAGCCCAGTTCCTTGGAGAACTATTTTGTTTTCCTTCACAGAAGGAAAATAGCAAGTAAAAATTAAACTAACTGGGAAGAAGAGATTTAATTTTAATATAATTTGAATAGCACACATGGTCTACACATTATCCTTTCAAGCTTTTATCTGTCACACCAAAAATTACACTTAGCAAAGGAGGCTTGAATTTGGATCTATCTTCTTGAGAATGCTGAACTTTAAAATATCCATTGATGTCTTATCTTTTCAATGTTTAGAGAATAAGGTAGATTAATAGGATCCTATAAGATCTGAAGTCTTCTCAGCCACTGACACTTAACCAGAAATTCTGGTTAAACAAAACACTACAAACCTAAACATTTCAATCAGGCTTCACTCGCCCATCCAATTGAGATATTTCCTGAATCAATTTACTACATCACAGTGGCAAATATTATGTTATCTGTGAATAGGAAATAAATGTACTCATATATACAAAAATAAACATTCTACTCTCAATTACACATAGCAGCACAACGTCTGTTAGATAAGTAGTGGTATGATGCACAGCTAAAACAGCCACAGTCCTGAACACTAGACAGCTAGTGGAAACAACAAGAATATGGTATGCAAAATACAAAACCTTAACTTGTTACACTGTAGTATGTGAAAGCAGATGCAATATTCAAATCCACTGTAAACAACTAGGAAGGCAACTGAGATTATGGGGAAAAACAACAACAAAACTATCTAGAATTCATTTTAGAAGCCTCAGAGTTCCAAAACCATAATAAATTTAACAAAATCAACATTTTTGGAAAGATAGAAATCTCTCCATATCGAGCTGCTTTTAATACATATTTTGGGAATAGAGGCATGAAGTACACATGTAATTATACTTCTAATCATAAATGTAGATTCATAACCAGGTTACTTGATGGCAAGAATTTAGTCATGTATTAAAACAAATTGATAATGGATTGACTCAAGAACAGCATCGTTTTTCTGTAGTGAAACATAAAATTGCACTGTTGATATCACAGTGTGACTCCCCAATATGCGAATATACTTACAAAGTCTCCAGGTTATCTAGTCCATCAAAACAGTGTTGACTCAAGCTTTTAATTTTATTGTTATGAAGATGCCTATAGGAAAAAAAAAGCATCAAAATGACTTTCACATCTCCCAGTAGCAACTATTATAACTGTTTCATTAGTCTAAATTGGGATGACTTAAAGGAATCATATAGCTAAATATTTCAACACTTGTCTATGGAAAACATATTGGTTATGTATCTTTTTATCTACATTGCATGTATTCACTGAACACAGAACACCAATAGAAAAGGAAAATGTCTCTAATGGAAAAATGATACACATACTAAATATTATTTAATATTAACATCAAAATAACAGTCTTGATTAGCTCAATTTGCAGGAAGCAAATTTTGATGATATGGAAGAAGCATATAAGTTTATATCAGTGAGGTCTGTAAACAGATTTTTTTTAAATGCCACTTTATTATATCTGAGTATTCAAAGATTAGAAACACAGAAAATCACATACTCTATGAATATAAAAGCTGGGAAATATGAAATAAATAACCTTGGAACTTATTTCTGTGAACATCACATAATGATTTCACTTCTTTTAAGAAGAATGAATAAATTCACTTTGCGGAGCACAAACAAAAGCTGTATGAGTGTTTGCTAAGTGACCTAATTTTTTCTCTCATGATTACAAAGGACCATTTCTATCAGGAATATTCAATAGCCATTACCAGATATTAATACTCTGAATTCTCCTATTTTATATTTCAGAAAGTCATCACCTTTTAACAAAACAACAGCTGGTCCAAACACTGACTATTCAGAAGCAGAATCCGTGAGTACTTTCATAATAACTTTTCACAAGGAACTTGTTTGAAATTAACAAAACATATGGTATTAAAAGGAATGAAACAGGGCTGGGGCTACAGCTCAGTGGCAGAGCATTTGCCCAGCATGTGTGAGGCACTGGGTTCAATTCTTAGCATCACATGAAAATAAACAAATAAAATAAAAGCATTATGTCCATTTACAACTACAAAAAAAAGAAAAAAAAAAAAATGAACACTTACAGAACCACCAAGCTTGACAGGTTGGTAAAGGCAAAGTCAGGGATGCTCGAGATTCTGTTGAGGGCCAAGGTCAGCGCCTGCAGGGTGGGCAGGTTGCTGAGGGGACGCACAGGTACTTCTGTCAAGCTGTTGTCATCTAGCCACAGATGCCGTAACTGAACAAGTCCTTCAAAACTGTCTTCGGGGACTGAGGTAATATGGTTGGCATCTAAACGCCTGATAGAAACAAACAACCACCATGTTCAGTAACAAATTCTAGTGAAATGGAGTTGATCTGATTCAGACAATTCTCAGAGCTTTCAAAATGAAAAGGAGTAATCAAAATGACCGAAGACATAAAATCCCTTACTTCTTCACTGTCACTAGAAGACCTCAATAGAATCTGATACCTTTTCCAAGACCATGTATAAAAGTCAGTTCTTTCCCTTTCTTGGTGAGAGAGTGATGTATCCAAATGGAAATGTTTCAACTCTCTTTGGCTAAGAAGCCACTTTTTAAGAGAAAGATACACTTTGAAAAAGAAAGAAAGAAAACTCTCACAAGCTCAAGTTGGAACTTGAATTTCAGAGTATACAATATCAAGATACAGGAAACCAAGAATAAAAACTAAGCCAGCAAATAAGTTACTTTACATTCAATGTTACATTGTAAATAATATTATAAACTTTAGTTGCTACTCTGATTTGGGAATCAAAGGGGAAAAATTAGAAAATATTTATAATTTTTTAAATAGCAATAAACCACCTCAACAGATTCTCAATTACCCTTACTTATTACCACCAGACAAGTTAAAAATGTGTCACATTTTAGCAAAGCAACTTCTCTTCTTCTCTTAGCACTAAATCCTTTTGAAAAATTAGTTTGCCAAAATTAACAGTTACTTTAAAAAAGGTCAAATTGTCCACAGGAAAAAATTAAGCAGCTCCTCCAATTTATGTTACGATGACTTTAAAACTCCAGTTTTTCCAAAAATTTTGGAATTAAGGAACACCTTACTAATAGGATTACTCATACTTAAAATTAAGTCCCCATCTGCAAATTTCTGGAAAGTAGGTCCTAAGTGGTGTTGTTGGCACAACCAGCTATAATTGGTGGAATAATCACTTTTCAACACAAAAACAACCTGGTATTAATATTAATATGATGAGGGGCAGTCTGTGCCAGGCAGATCACAACTTTTCTCACAAATCCCTTGTTGATGTTCATCACTTACATTCATGCTTCACAGCTTTGGATTTTTCTGTCAAAATTAGGGAACAGAAAAAACTGATGAAAACTCAAACTGATAGTATATTTCTAAAAAGATGGAGGCTGGCAACTGAAATTGTAAATTCCAAGTTTTAGAGAGGATTTTTGTGTCTCCTATTGTCATCCTACTCCAACTTCTGTTCCTGCCATAATTGTCCCTTTTTCCTGTGGCCAGTTCTGGGATCCTGCATCCTACTACTGCCCTAAACCCCAGATTCATTCTCTCTCCCAGAGGTAGGAAGTAGCAGGAATTAGTAATCACTGGTCCTGGTGAGTATCTGAAAGACACTTTCCTTCTGATAGAGTCAAGAGAACTAAAGAACACTAGAGGGGTGGGGGGTGGCATAGGAAACTGAGTAGCTGCCTTAAGAATCTGTCTAGCAACAAAGATTTTTAGACTGGTATATTCCTTGGGCTTTCTAGAACTTAGCCCTGAAAAGGAACCCGTATCCTCTATATAACAAACTGGCAAAGTAATGGTTACAGAGTTGTTTAGGAGATATGCTTTAATGAATAGATAGGAATGTGTTCAAACACACTGATGTAATTTGCAACCTCCTGGCAGCTTCCATTCTTAAGAAGAGACACTAAACATATAATCACACAAATTAATCATATAATGTAACTAAATTATACTTGTAGCTAATTTGATTATCTGCAACTCAACATATTTAAATTGAGCATCTTGTTAGACACAAAGGATAAAATGGTGAACACATAGGTCAGAGGCCTGTCCCCATGAGACCAACAAGGAGTGTTTACAAAGTGCCATGAAATAAACAGGGAACAGAGATAAAGATGGGTGGATGCTAATGAGGAGAGAAGCTACTTAAAATGTACTTTGTCAGGCTAGGGTTGTGGCTCAGTGGCAGAGTACTTGCCTAGCACATGTGAGACACTTGGTTCACCTACAACTTAAAAAAATAAAATAAAAGTACTTTGTCAGGAAAAGCAACTTTAAGAGACCTAAAAAACACAAAAACAAGTGGAAGCAGGAACTGGAATGGAGAATATTAGGTAAAAGGCAAAGGCAGAAACCAGCTTGGTGACATCCAGTAACTCCCAGGTCAGAGAGATTAGAGGCAGGAACAAGGGAGTAGAGGGCCTGTGGAACAGTGCTGGGGACACAAGTAGGTTCCAGATTATGCAGGTCCCTATAGGTCAGGCAATGGGATTGGACTGTCTTTTAATTACAATTTTTTAGTGTTATAGCAGTTTAAAAGTTTAAATTGCTTATTTTAATCATACTGATGATTATATATATATACATACATACATACACACACAACACACACACACACACACACACACACACACACACACACAGTCCTATCAGTAAAACAACAAGCAAAGTACCCCAGAATACATACATTAAAGTCCAAGAAATTAAGTCTTTTCTAGAAAAGTGTTTCATTAAGATATGGTAAAACACTCTAATAAAGAAAGTTGTCCATACCTTTCTAACATAAATCCAGTACTACATACATTATGCTTCCTGTGAATTCTGTGCCATACTATCAAAGAAAAGGGATAGCTTTAACTTATAGTAAGATAATGAAGTGAATTTTGAGCTAAGATAGAGATGACACTATTTTTGGTGGGGGGAGGAGGTTACTGGGGATTGAACTCAGGGGCACTTGCCCCCTGAGCCACATCCCCACCCCTATTTCTATTTTATTTAGAGACAGGGTCCCACTAAATTGGTTAGGGCCTCACTAAATTGCCGAGGCTGGCTTTGAACCCAAGATCCTCCTGCCTCAGCCTCCAGAGTGGTTGGGATTACAGGTGTGTACCACCACATTCAGCTGAGATGACACTATTTTCTATATAAAATAATAACACAACAGTAAGAAAAAAGACACAGTTTCCCCTGTATCAAAATTTTTCCCAAACTGTAAACTTGCACATAAGTTAAAATAAAAAATGATGGAAAATTTTAAATAAGAAAAAGGATTTGTGGAGATGATTCAAAAGGTTAAAACATGCACTTCAATTCACATGTGGGCATTGGAGACACACCCATAAATGTTAAGAACCCATGTTTACACTGAGATCAATGCTTCAGAGAAAAACTGTCTTGGAATCCTGGCTTGGTACCAATGATCTGCACTATTAATATTCATCCTAACAGACCAAAATAATATTATAATCAATTCCTTTAGAAGGTGCTAAATAGCATTATATCTCATAAACTGGAGATATTACAGGAGCTTCTTTAGTGTATTCTACTACTCACACTCTATACAGTAAGAGACAACTATTGCTTTTAAGAACAATTTTATTATGAGAAGGATGACATCATATTAACCCTGACTTATTTTTATCTGGAAAATATGTTCCTATTTCCTATTCTCAAAAGCCTATTTTACATTTCAAACAAACATTTAAAAAAAAAAAAATCTTGTCTCGGGCTGTGGCTGTGGCTCAGTGGTAGCACACTTGCCTGGCATATGTGAGACATTGGGTTCAATTCTCAGTACCATGTATAAATAAATAAAGGTCTATCAACAACTAAAAAAATTATAAAAAAATCTTGTCTCAGATGAAATTACGGTAAAAAAAATCCTATATACATATATTTAGGTTGAAAGGCTATGTTATCAATAAATACTGTGTAATCAAAGGTTTCTTTTTCTCTCTACTTCTAATTTAACAATAATTTAAATATAGTTTAAAACACTTTAAAATTATTAAGGAAAATCCAAGAAATTTAATCTTTGAGATGCTTTAATATTCAATATAAATGTGATCTAATATAAAGAAAAACTGGTGGAACTAATTCTGATATGTCATTTTAATATCCTGTTCAGGTAATTCTACAGCTATGTGGCTTTAGTATAGCTGTTATGCTCTCTTTTTATTAATACCAACAATTCACTATCAGATTTTATAGAAATCACAAGCACATAGTTTGTATCAAACCACTTCTGTTCAATTTCAACCCCTAATGAACTTTGTTCTTTTTAAGCACTATTCAAAACCACAAGGAAATCTTTCATGTAATTCAGGTCTGAAGATCAGATTTTCAAACTGACTCAAGTGCTGATAAGATGGTTTTACACCACAACAGAATTTCAATTATATCTAACTTGACCACTGTGACCACTATGCTAACAAATCCACGAACACTTCCTTCTTATATAAAACAGTACTGACATATAGCAGTAGCTCCTTCAGTTTCTACCACACATGAAAACAGACTGGTGCCTTTAATAACAAAAAGTTTGTTTTGAGTTCACTCCTTACCCCCATTGCAATTTTGGAGATTATTTTATTTTGGGGTACTAGAGATTTAATCTAGAGGGCAATTTACCTCTGAGCTACATCCCCAGTCCTTTTTATTTTTTTATTTTGAGACAGGTGTTACTAAGTTGCTTAGGACCTTGCTAAATTGCTAAAGTTGGCCTTGAACTTTGATTGTCCTGCCTCAGCCTCCTGAGGCACTGGGATTACAGGCATGTACCATTGGCTGGAAAGGAGATAATTTAAACTAAGCAAGCCACTCAATAAATGATGAGCACATTATGCTGTTTTAAAATGTTGTTTTAAATGGGGAAACCTTCTGTGGAAAAATAACACTTTAAGTCATCTATATTATTAATAAATGTCACATACATTTTAATATACTTATTGGTCATTAATTAGAATCTATTTGTATGTTTTCAGTTTCAGTGGGATTTTTTTGGTTTTGTTTTGGTAATTTTTCTGTTCCAAAATGGAAAATGAGATTTTAGTTCTATTTTTGCTTTCAAATTAGATCAAATATTGAGAATTGGATCATTAAGTACTGGGAAATTATAATTCCATGCAAAGTTTTCAAATAAAATGAATTTAAGGAGCCAGGCACAGTGGCACACGCCATAAACCCAGCAGCCTGGGAGGCTGAGGCAGGAGGATCACACATTCAAAGCCAGTCTCAGCAATGGCAAGGCTCCTCTATAAATAAAATACAAAAAAAAAAAAAGTGTGGGGGATGGGGGGGCGGGTAGCTGGGGATGTGGTTCAGTGGTTGGGTGACCCTGAGTTCAAACCCCAGTACTCCAACCCCCAATGAATTTTTAAAAGCAAAGGAAAACAAAAACTATTTAAAATGCTTAAATTCAGGTCTGTGGGAGATCAGATAGCTCCCTCTCTGTATATCTGCCTGAGGTAAAAGAGAGCATAGACTCAGCAAAATAATTATTCTGTAAAGAAACTCACTTTAAGAGTCCATTTGGAACTTACCCTCTTGCCTTTTTTGTAAAGTGAACTACTTAATATACTCTATCTTAAACTTCTATTTCAGCTAGAAATTACATGGCCAATACCCTGGATATTCCTTGTTTATGACAGATACTATTTAAAGTTTAACTTTTACAACATATATTTTATTAGTACATATTTTTATTTTCATATTCACCTCCCATTAGCTACTAGAATATCTCAAAAGTTCATATTAATTAGAATTCTGAAACAGGTTTATCTGGTTTTGAACCCCTACTCCATCCCTAAAAGCTATGTGATGCTGGACAAGTTATTTAAAGTTCTCCCTATAGTCATTTGCTCATTACTGGTCATGCAAGAAAAGCACTTACAATTTATATTAAAAAATAAATGTTTTATGTATAAAGAATGAAAAAAAATAACAAAGTGCTATTTGAAAACGCTTTTAAAATTTGTACCTGTACAAGGAAAAACAAGACTTAAAACCTAGAACATGCCACATAAACACTGAACTTTTTTTTTTTTTTTTTTCAAAAAAGAAAAACCTGGAAAGGAGGCAGCTCAGGCAATTAAGTGACATCAACATGGATTTGGTATGTTCACAGGAAAGAACTATGATTAATTTGTTCTGATGATCATTACCACCTGGGACAGAAATGTCACTGTGACTATCAGGATACAAAACACTAGACACACTTAATTCTGGTTCCAAAGAGATGCAACCACTAGCCATGCACACAGTTCATGGAAGGAAACCCAGCAGCTTTCTCTCAGTCTCTGTGAGAAGAAAGGAGGTAAACCACACCACCTCCTTTTCCCTCACCAAGGATGTTATAAAAACATCATAACAGCAACTGGTCATACCCATTTTTATCCCAGAGGAGAGGATAAATCTCCCCTTTCCTTGGGATTCCAGTTCTTCACACATTTAACAACCAGAGTGGTTTCCTAATAATTCAGGAATGCAGAAAACCAAAATATTACTTACAAAGACTGCAAAGCACTCAGTCCTCGAATGGCTTCACTAGGTACTGTTTTCAACTGGTTATTCTGGAGAGTTCTGGAAGAAAATTTTTAGTTAGAATGAGAAAAATTGGAGCCATTTTTTTCTCAAAAATATTTCCAACGGCACCAAATGGAGCAGGGTGGAGGTAGAAAGCACCCAGTATAAGAGAAGTGCAAAATTTCAAGAAGCATTTGTTGTAAAGCCAGAAATGAAACTTAATGCTGCTTTCCCAAGCCACCTCCTACCTAACATAGTCCTTGCAGGGTAATCCACATTTCCAGAGATTTTTTTTTTTCCTTTCTGATAATAAAGGCACCCTAGTTAATAGTTCATCATCCTAGGTATGGTTAATGTTAATTGGGAGGTATAACAAGTTAATTGGGAGGTGTAATAAGCAAACCCAATGGTATCCCTAATGCCTTTCAAACTGGAATAAAGCAGAGCCCAGAAACATGAGCATTAGGAAAAGCCAATTTTGCCAGGACAGGAGCAAAACCTGATGTAGGGACTACCAAAGATGTTATCAGTGCCACAGGGGTCGGGCAGAAATAGAGCCTTAATCAGGGCCTGGAGATCAGAGGCATTTATCCATACTGAAAACAAAATCCTTTTTAATTTTTGCCTAAAACCATTCCTGTCACATGAATAAAATGACTGCCTGACATGAATCACAACCACAGAAGAGAAGAGAGAAAGGACCCTCCTAGCTCACAGGACCAGGGGCCTGGTGACCTTGACCAGCAAGGTTGTAGGGAAAATGGGAGAAGTGGGGGTAGTCAGTTCACCTGTTTCTCAATCTGCCATACTCCAAGCTCCTGACCACTGTAAGGAATTTATTTCCTAATCCCCTTCCTGGCTCAATAAATCATGGGTATCTCAACTCCTTCAGCTCTAAAATGATTTTAACATTTGAAATTCTTATAAATCCCTTTCCCTTTAAGGTTGGCTAATTCAGAAATCTTGTAGCTATAAAGTAAGTAGAAATGAAGCCTACCCATAAATTTTGATTCAATACATCAGCAGCACAAAAAGTCAAATATTCAACTGTAATATACTAGAGGTCAGAATACCTATTGTTTGGAGTTTTAACTTTCTCGTTATCTAGACTCAAACTTGCCTAAATCAATCTCTAGCCTCCCATACTAACCATTGGCCACACTTAAATCTTTTAATCCTGAACTAAAAGAAACTGTGCTTAACCTAGCTCCAAGCATGTTGACTATGCAGAAAGAAAATACACAGCCAGCTGTGAAACTCTAAAATTGCATTACTTACAGAACTTTGAGTTCTTTCAACCCAGACAAGGCCTTTGGGTGGATAAAAGAAAGGTCGTTGCCAGCCAATTGTCTAGAAAAAAAAAAAAAAAGTGGCAAAAGAAAAAAATAGTAATTCAGACTTAAAATTCAGAAACCACAATAACCTAATCTGCGATTAAAGCTCTATGTTAAACATTTCTCAAGTCATCTGACATTAAACATGGACTTAAACCTTTGCTAAAATGATCCCAAGATTCTTCCAATGAGATGAGTGTCTCTAGAATTCTTTTTTTAAACTTCCAATGCAATAATTTAAGCAGGCACATTTTTATTCTGGTGAGGTCAAGCAAGCCAAAACACATTAAGCCAAATTAAGTTTGCTATTCACGGTCACTCTCTGCAGCTCACAGTGTTTTCCAAGGGCCTCATAAATACAGACTACTAGTCAGCAGGCAGTAGTGTTTATACAGATCAGAGCAAACCAGTCTGTCAAGGAAGAATGCCTTCGGGAGGCAAAGTCAGCCTGTTATCTCAGCATAACGAAGGAGCAGGTTCTGTGCAAAATGTGAGTTTGTTGGAAGCTTGGCTTTCCAAATAAAGGCTTATATGTATATTTTTCAAGTAAATATTTTCTTAAAAAATTTTTTTGAAATGGCAAATTTCAGTGGAGGTAAGGGTAGAGTAAGGAAAGACAGGAATTCTTTGGGTCCTTTTGTAAGAAATCTGAGCACATAATTCACAGAGACTCACTTTTCCTCTCATTGCCACAGACAGAGAAATAGGAAGAAAAGTTGAACAGAAGGCCTTAGGAAGAAAATGCCAGAAACAGTGCAGCAACTCACTTAAGTCACTTATAAACAGGTTAAATGAAAAAAAAAAAAAAAAATGGTTTCCAAGCATGTACTTAAAAGGGATAGTTGAATGTCCCTATAATCAAAAACAGGATTCTCAGTTTCTTAGTTCTGTCAGGATAGTTTCTCAAACAGGTAGATTCAGTAACAGCAACTTTAAAACAAAACAAAACAAAACAAAAAACTCTCTCCTTTCATATCTTGGGACCACACAGTCACAAAGTACTCCTTTAAAATCCCTCCTTTGGGCAGGGCATGATGATGCCTGCCTGTAATCCCCACTACTTGGGAGGCTGAGGCAGGAGAATTTCAAATTCGAGGCCAGGCATACAACATCGTCTCCTTAGACTTCAGGTTCCCTTTTCCAATCTGTTGCACTCACACACCCTTGTACTACGAACACAAGGAAGGATCCTCTGCCAGTCCTAAAACTTGAAGTGGATGAAGTCTGAAACTCTCTTTGTCTTGAATCTTTGACCCAGTAAAAACTCAAATAGCCTCAGGAAGGATAAAAACTGCTTTTTCCCTAGCATTAACAAAGTCGTTAGCATAGATGTATATACTGAAGATGGGAGATGGAGTGAAGCAACTTAGAAATCAAAAATGTAAACATGTTGAATGATTTCTTCAAGAACAAGGATAACAATGCCGAATTCTCAGGCAACACTGCAAGTTAAGCACAGGGTTCACTACCTAGACTCACCATGCACTTTGTCTCTCATAGGACATTCTAGCATCTGAGTGCTATATTTCATACCCTCATACTGGTGTGTGTGTGTGTGTGTGTGTGTGTAAGAATACTAATTATATAGAGTGGTAAATTTCATTGTGGCATACATGTCTGTAACACAGTTTGATCAGTCTTGCTCCCCAATACCTTTCAAGGCTTCTCATAATTGAGGTTTCACAATACGTTTCTTCATACCATCTGCCATGTTAATGAAATTAAAAAGGAGAGTGGGCCCAAGGAATCAGCAAATAAAGTCAGTTAGCCTTCCTAAGTGACAAAAACCTTCCTCAGTTTGCAAACATAAGCAAAACTTGAACTATTTCTTGTAAATGCCTACATTAAAACGAAACAAAACAAATAAACAAAACCCCAAAAAACAGTCCTGAAGTCCAACCAATCAAGAGCAGCCAACAAACTTATAAGGCAACTACCTAACCAAAACCCATCAAATATTTTCTCATGAATTATTGATTGCTCAAACTACTGTGCCTCAGTTGACTTTTTTGGGGGGGATGGTGGACCAGGGATTAAACTCAGGGGTACTGGACCACCGAGCCACATCCCCAGCCCTATTTTATATTTTATAGAGAGACAGGGTCTCACTGAGTTGCTCGGTGCCTCACTTTTGCTGAGGCTAGCTTTGAACTAGTGATCCTCCTGCCTCAGCTTCCAGAGCCACTAGGATTACAGGTATGCACCATTGAGCCCGCTTCAGTTGACTTTTTAAAAAGTCTCTTGGCCTTGTATCTCCCAGAGTTCACTGTATATAAAACAAGAGATTGAAGAAACTGTTCAGTGCTTCCATGTAAAAAGTTCTCCTTGGAAAATCCTTTTGGTTCTAAACCAGCCAGCTTTACCTCCATACCTCTTAACGACTTCACCTAGCAACTTCATTTTTCACCTTTAAATCCCCAACTGCAATGCTACTTTGCTTGAAAATGTCAGTTCTTACAAGCATGCCTTATTTGTAAATACTTAGGAGTGCATAAATGAACCCGGTGGTAGGCTACTTTCTACTGGTTGTTCCTTGCATATATTAGTCTTGAAGGCCAAGTACAAAGGCTTCCATGAACAGGGCATGGATCTCACACATTTGCTACACCCATCAATGTCAACTCATCAGCAAAAACCACTTTCTCAGAAGTTCTTCCTAGAAAATGTTCACTATGTTAATGCCACAGAATCCTGCAGTCTACCTTAGTGCATGCCCAGTACAAGCATTCTCAAGATTTCTACACCCCAAGCTCACTCATCAAATTCAAATGATAATGCTTCCAGCTATAACACAGAGGTCTCATTTTAAAAGACCAAACCACAACATAAGGGGCTTAGGAGGCAGTAGTCATCTTCTCTCAGGGCCCTAAGTAGTCATGTGACTCTGCTGCTCCTAGTTGTCAGAAAGACCAGTGTTAAAATGTTAGAGTCCAGCCAAAAGGAAATACTATAAACAGACTGAGGCTTTCCAGGATTCTTATCTTTTTGTCTCTAATAGTTTTTAATGTCTGCAGGCTTTCCTTGAGGATTCAGCATATTGTGCTGAGCTCATGAAAAAGAGTATTTTATAAAGTAAGAAAGGAAGTGGCAAAATGCAGAACACCTGATTATCTAAACTTGTCAACAAAAAAGACTGTTTAACCACATTAGCCAAAATATTTGCTTCCTTTCTCCAAATCTCTGCCCCCTTGTAAACCATGGGAAAACTAAAGTAACTTCAAAAAGCATTCTCTTTCTCTTCTACTTATCGTTAATATAAATGACAAAATGAGCTCTCTGCATGAGGCTTATCCTGAAATGCAAGCCAACTCTAATGCTCCACAAGAGGACACGCTACTTTGATTACTTTCTTATGAGGGTAAACATAACATGCTGGAGCCTTCGGACTTTATCTACCTAAGCTTACCAAACTGCTGTGTTTCATGAATAATAAACAGCAGTTTGGTAAGGGTTCCGCAGCTTCAGCAACTGCAACCTCCAGAGCCTTGTTAATATTTTGTTTGTTTTATGAGCCAGTACTTCTTATAGTAGACCGTGGGGATGTTTCATGTCTAAAAGGTTGGATCCAGGAAAGAGCAAAGTGAATAAATAGCAGCATTAGGGACAAAGTCATAAAATCTTTGGAAGGGGGAAAAAAACACACACAAAAAAATAACTATGAGCCCACAGTAGGTTACAGACACAATAAGGCACAGAAGGTACATAGACTTTCTCTCATTCTAATCATCTCATGACAACAACCATGCTTCCTTAGTATCCAAGAGTCTAGGTGACTTAGCAAGTGTCACACAGGGGAAGAGTAGGAGAGCCAGCACTCCAGTTCTTTTCTGGAGAGTGACTGTCTGTCAACTTCCTCCTGAACTGAGATGCCTCTGGGGTGTCTCTAAGAGATTGGGAAATTAATTCCCAGAGAGAAGAGGTGGAGCAGAGTGAACTTGGGCAAGTTAATAGCCTTGTTTGAGTAACAATAGCCCTCACCCCACAGACCTAAGCCAACAAAACACGCCCATGCTTTAGGACCTTTGACCTGCAATTATGAAGAAATTCCCAACAGACCAACAGTGCCATCCTTCCCATTGCCAAAGACAACTGGTGCCAGGAGGGTGAGAACAGGATCGCTGATGTCCAGGCATAGCAACTCTCACTAGGACTCTGCTTAGGACTAGATTTTAAAGTATCAAATGCTAGAGCAACAACTTTCCCTCAGCATATGCTGGAAGGATTTTTTTTTTTTTTTTTTTTTTAAAGGAGAGGTAAGGAAGGAATTAAACATGGAAACACCAGTCTACATCCAACAGTAATATCTCAAAACACTTGGTACTCTGCACATGATCATGCAGAACTGAAACAACTCTAATGGGACTTCAGATGGTGACACAGTCTACTTGAACACAAATCCTTTTTACTCTGCTTGTTACAATAGTCCCAGAAGCAAAGAGGGCAATGATAGAGAAAGAAGAGAGAAGGCAAGGGTGGAGGAAAGGGGAGTAGAATCCACTAGATTACCACTGGCCCACTAGATTGGGAACCATAATAGGATACAAGCAGCTCTGTGTATAATGTCTGTATGAAACTGAACGTTTATTATTCATAAGAACTATGGATTCACATTAGGGATTCCTTCTAGGGTAAGCTCTTTGAGGAGCAAGAATTTTCAATTATATCCTCAGGTAGTATAAGGTATACACTACATGAAATGCTCTATGGGTCATCCCTCCTGTAGGAAAAAAGCAGAAGCTGTGCTGGTTAAACACAGGACACTGGTCACTGGTGGATATGAGTGAGTAAGCCACATTTCAGAAGATAATCTGGGTCAGAGAGCTAATACCTTCATGAAATGCACACAACAGGGCTGTGATTTCTTCACCATGGAGTGACTGAAAGAAGAGGCAAGGGTAAAACAGAGAATAAACCAACTGGTTACTAGTCTGAGACATATCTGAATTTGGTTGTTTTTTCTTTCTTTTTTCCTGGTCTGTTACATAAATTTCATTGAAGCCTTTTGTTTGGAATTCTAGCCAAGAATTAGGGGAGTGAGGAAGACAATATAAGTACTGACTAGATGTATGCACTGAGTTGGGAAAAGGCAGATGGGAGCTCAGTAGCTCCCAGCAGCTGTTGTGAGAAGACATGGGGAGGAGAGGCAAAGGCAGGCCACAGGAAGGCAGGAGACATGCCTTGCACACAAACAATAGAGAGCTTTACTAGGCTGACAACTTCCCTATCACATTATGGAGAGGCTGGCAGTAGGTTATACAGTTTCCCATCCACCCTGCGTGCTCACCTTCATTTTGCAGAGGTGACTACAAGATGGATTGGCATTGTGCTATTTTGTCAAATCCTGACTGAAAAGAACTCTGGGCACCGCCCTTCTCTCTAATCAACATTTATCTACCCCTCAGCAATGTCCTCTTCTCCTCCCTGGCTGTTTCTTTCTACAGTTACTTTGAAGCCATGCATATGAAAGTATCATATCATACCCAAACACGTCTGGGCTGCCTCTTCTGTGATGCCATTAAATTCCCTCAAGTGGGTGGATCGCCACAGCGTCATGCTACCTGCAAAGCATAACAGGCACAACCACCAGCCCGTGACGATGCTTCCCTCAGAGAAGGCAGTTCCCAAACTGAACCTGACAAGTAGGGCTACAGGAAAGCATTTAACAGGAGGTGAGTGACGTAATTTTGCTAAATATACTTTGAAATCATCAGGATCCAAAAATTTGGTAACTGTTTTCAAGAGCAAAATGCATGACAACATGTACTTCTATTATAAATCCTAAGCCATATGCTAATTTACATGGGAAGGCCTACTGTGTGCTCAGAACTATACCAAAAACAAAGACTTCAAGAGGTATACTGCTTCCCATTTAGAGTTATTTGTATTAATACAGATAATAAAAATATGAATATTTGCCTAGCATCTGCATTTTCATTATCCTATTATATTGACCCTTAAAACAATCCTGTTGCCCTAGCCTGGCAAGCTTATCATCATACATTCTTTGTATGTACATGTGCGTGTGTGTGTGTGTGTGTGTGTGTAAGTATGTGTGTTGGTTTTGGGTTTTCCTCTTGTTTTTTAACAGATAAGGAAAAAGAATATAGTTTCTCTATTTTAAGTGCTTACCCAAAGTTCTAATGTAAATCCTAGAAATAAAATAATGTAAGTCCTAGAAGTAGAACAACATTGTTTTGTGTTATTTTTTCTACCACTGATTTTTTAAGAGGCACAAAGAATGTGGTTATTTTCTTAGTGAATAAAGAAGGCCAAAAACTAAATAGCATCCATCCTAGTTCCCTTTGGACATTCTTCCTACTGGGGTGAAATCTCATCTGATACAGTAGATCAAAGTGGACCTGGATTAACTAGCAACATCTTTCTTTCTTACCCTATTTCTTTGCATATCAAGAAAACCTTTTCATCTCCATACAACTCTTAAGAAAACATATGTGAAAACGAAATATGTTTTTAAAATATACATGTATTAACAAACCCTTATCAAGGAAATTTATTTCCAAGGTAGTCTTTCTTTGCAGAAAAGGGGGAGATTATTTCATATATGTACCATATTATATATTTCTATTTAAATGCACAGAAACTAAAGTATTCATGCTAAACAAACAAACAAAAAAAATGTTCCTGCCAAAATTTGGTATACAGGCCATCTAGAACTCTTCTATATATTAAAGAGCCTTACTTAATTCAAAGAAATATAAAGTTCCACCTGTACCAACTGGCCTTTGTGTCTCCCACTTCCTATTATGGTAAGCCATAGAAGACTTTATTTTAGAAGTGAATGAAAAAAAAAAAAAAAAAAAAAACCCTGGCAATAGTTAAAATTCCTGAGCAAAGTCATCCTAACAATCTAATCATTTCCCTCTGGCAATAAGCACATGCAATATCCACCCATAGGAGGAAATGATATATCACAGCTTTAAAACACTTTACAACTAACATCAACTAACAAATATTTATTGAGCTTCTACCATAGGCCAAGTGTTACAGGCATGAAAAAGGAAGTACTGAGCTTACCCAGGATATTTCTCATTCATTCATTCATTCATTTTATGGTACTGGGGACTAAATCTAGGGGTATTCTGCCGTATCTCCAGTAGCCCCCCAACCCCACTGCCCTTTCTTAAAAGTTTTATTTTCAGACAGTCTCACTAAGTTGCTGAGGCTGGCCTGGAATTTGCAATCCTCCCGCCACAGCCTCCAGATCCCTGGGATTAACAGTGTGAGCCACCACTCCCAGCTCCTTTCTCCTATATAACGACAATCCATTAATCATAAACTTCAATGGAATTTAGTTTTTATATAGGCTGATAAGGTTTCTTGCATCAATAAATTCAAAATGAAAAGAAATCCTTTGTCTTAACCCCTCCTTCCATTTCAAGTTAAAAAATGTAACCATACAAAAATGTACTGTCACTCAAGGTCATATAGAACTGTGACAATAGGCATTGCATTTAGAGAAAAGTCAATGAACTCAAGAAGCCAAGTCCACACTGGGGCACAAAATAACAAGGCAAACAATCCAGTGAGAAGGAATAAGGACTAAAGAGACTACAAGATGAATTTGGAAAAGAAAGACCAAAGAAGAGTGTATAAAATGGGTAAGCTGTGAACAGTATAAAGAAAATGTGGCACACAGGATTGGTTACCTACTAATCACTCATTCACACCTTTCTGGAAGACTTGAGTCTGTTCAAATATCCCTCCTCCTCATGACTCAGCTCCATGAATAAATACCAACTGGCTTTAAACAATCATGGTGGTCTCACTACAGTAACTGGTTTCTGGGTAGACCTATGATCCTAGAGAAGTCTTCTGGGGATTTTGGGGAAAGATCAGAGTTTCCTCCTAAATGAGGAGACATGATTTTCTTTGAAATATGTATACAGCCTAAACTAGCTAACTCCCCTCTTCTGGATATCATCCTGTCTGAAAACACTATGAGAAATGACACTAGACATGATACAGCACTTACTGGGGACAGCAGAAAAGGAAGAAGGAGAAAACTTGGGTTCTAGATGATGTGGCTAAGCCATTCCATGAATAAGCCTTAGAAAAGTTCAACTACTTTGTTATGCAAGATGATACATTTCCTACTATTCAAGTCACTTTGAACTGCATTTTGTTACTTGAAGCTAAAAGTTCCTTAATTATTTGCCTAACCAATAAACATTCTTCTTTTCTTACCTAGCAATAGAACCTTAATTTCAGTACAGACAACAATATGCCCACTCAATGGTCCTATTTCCCAGCATCCCCTGTTAATTATGCCATGTGACTGTTCTATCAATGAGATGTAAGCACAAGTATTATATGGTACGTTCAAGATGGGTTCTTTAAAGCTAGCTGCTGGGAAATATTCCCTACCCCCCTTTCTTCCCTTCGTTATCCCTCTTATTGCTGAGAATTGGGTTTTGACAGCTACAGCTGCAATGGACAGTGATATAGTGATCTGGACATGGAAGCTCTACATAAAGAACTGCAGAGCAGAATATCAAAATCTACATCTCTGCTGACTTTGTGACACACAATAGTAGTTCCTGGTCACCAAGCTGCAGATTTCATATATGTATGCAAATAAAACAAACCTTTGTGTGTTTAAGCCACTGTTATTTGGAATTTTCCACCATAAAGGGTCAAATCTAATCCTAATGAACAATTTAGGAGAAGAGCACTTCAGCTGTTAACCAAAACTACACAATATGAATACAAAAAGACTAGTAGGTTAAAAATATTTGTAAAAGTGCTGTTTATAATTACAAAATAAACATCACTTCTTAGCCTTTTGGCTAAGATCAAGTGTATAATAATAAACAAATATTGATCAGTAAGAAATTGGTTATGTAAAATGTGAAGCATCCAAATGATAAAATACCACATATTCATTAAATGATGATAAAACTTAGATCTACCAATATGGAAACATTATAATATGACAAACAAACCATAAGTGGTATATGTGAGAAGATTCTATTTTTAAAATTGTACATGTACTCAGACTGTCTGGAAGAATATTCAACAAAATGCCATCCTTGGTTCTCTTTCAGTGGTGAGATAAGGGGTGGTTATCTTTCTTCTCTTTTCCATATCTTTCTACATTCATATTTTTAAAACTAAGCATCCATTAACTTTATAATATTGAGAAATAAGCCAAGCTTTTATAAAGCACTTTTGCATTTTATTATTATTTTTTGAAAGCCAAGTGTGTCTGTGATACAAACATTTCTCGCACCATCTCCAACATGATTTTCTTTGAAATATGTATACAGCCTAAACTAATAAGTAGTAAACAGAGGAAAATGATGAACAAACCCTAAGTCAAAGATAAACTATTGTGTAGAATAAGCACAGCCTGAGAAAGAATGGACAATATATGAGAAAAAATGACTTGACCTATTTCCTTGCTGGAAAACCTAATCATGCTAGTAGAAAATCAAGTACATTGTCATTAACTTATAACAACAATTATATTTAGCCAAAGAACAAATAATCAGCCTTGATTAAATAAATAACTGAACCAACAAACTGTGGTTTTATTTGCCTCTCTACACTTTCTGAATACCATGTCAAAAACTTTAACAGTGAACTGCTTGATTCTCCTGCTTGATTTGCCCCAGTCCCTTATTAAATTCTGATTTATCAAGCCTAAATTCTGAGTACATCACATCTTTCATTAACCTCCACTGTTGGGCTGAGCACTATAGGACAAAATTATGTATCCAGTTGGGTACCATTATTTACAATTTGTATTATCTAGTCTTTTAATGAAACTTAACTATTCTTCAACAAGTCTTTGTTCATTTCAGAATGACCCAATTTAAAAAACATTTTTCACAGTTGTGCACAGTCAATAGCGTCTGGTGGGCTTTCTTTCTGCACAACATGTCTTCTTGTTTCTTTTGCTCTCTTAGTGGTCAAGGACAGGCAGAGGGGGCAAACTTGGCCAACATGAGTCTGACAAGGAGTTTTCTGCTAAAAGCAGGGAGGAATATTTAAGGTATGAATTTTGGGTCTCAAGATGCAAGGATGTACTTGGTACTTCTAAATGTTATATTTCCTACTATGAGGAGACAAACTATTTGCAACAGAAGGGAATAAAGCAAAAAGACAATCAAAGTAAAGAAACAAAGAGCATGAGAAAACTCCCCTAACTTTTTTAAACCCTGAGATCCAGTATCATTTGAACTCAACTCCACCTCTGGACCTTATACGTCTATAAGAAATAAGAAATCCTCTATTATGCCTCAGCTGTGTTTCTGTCTCTTAAACTCAGTGAATTCCTAAAGCTTTCTCCACTCTCCAAATAACAGTATTTAAATATCTGTTTCTTGACAAATTTCTTCCCCCTACCAAGTTACTCACACAACCCTACTGAAATGATCCTAAAAATATTTAAAGAAGTCAAGACCTTTTTTTCAATGCCTGGCCATAGGCATCTTTCTCCAGCATGTCACTTTAGATTCCTCAGTCCTCTGTGAAACAAAGCTCTTCTCCCAGAGCTCCTGGGGCAGAGTTCTGCCCTAGTTCTCCTCTGGCACTTGGTCTTCTTCCCACACCCTGATTCAAGTGCTTCCCAAGGAGTTGTCTTTGGCCTTCGTCCCTTTTCTTCTACCCTCTCTCCCTTGGCAAGCTTTGTCAATTTAATGTTTCCAGTAATCACCTCAAAATAAAAGACTCCCAAATCCATGCCCATGATACTTAATTCTAAAATCTATGTTCATTAATCTTTCTTCTGGATTCTATTCCTATATTTCCAGAAGTCCCTGCCCATATGGCACTCAAACTTAGCAAATCTACTTAAAACCACATTTGGTCTCTTCTTTTCTGGAAAAAAAATTCCTCTTTCTGTATTGTCTCTAATCTTGTCAAGGCTTCACCAAACTCCTAGTAGTCTCTAAGTGTTACTGAGGTCACAATCCTATTTCCTATTTAGATAGGTTCTCAATCCTATTTCCATATACTCTTTGGCATTCTTTCCTCCCGCTCATTGCCTCTCATCTGCCCTAATTCAGACTCTCATAATTCTCCCTTGCACTACAGCTATTAGCTTCTTCATTTATCTGTTGGCCCTCTTTCAACGCCAAGCTCCTATGAGATTGCATTTATTGAAGGCCATATCTGATCAAGTTATCTCCTACCTCAAGAAACTTCAACCGTCACTCAAGAGTTTAAAGTCCATTATTCTGCCAAGAAAGGTCCTGAGTCTGGGCCCCAATTCCTTTTCCAGGTCTTTCCCATAGCTTGCTTTCAAAGACTCAACACAGCAAACCAAATCTAATATTTTGACTACCCAGATGGTCTCCCTATCTTTGCTCATGCCCCTTTGCACATCTTTGCACATTTCCTTATGAATAACTCCTACCACCCCTCAAGGCTCTCCAGAAATGCCAACTCTTTGATGAGGTCTTCTTTAATCTTTCTTGCTAGAAGTAATTTCCCCGTCTCCTTTGAACTCCCTTAGCTGGAATATACTGTTCCTCTCCCTTGAAGGCAAGAACCTCATTTAATTCAACACTGAATACAGTGCTTTACCTGACAGGTTTGTCAAATTAATGAATGGTCTAGTTAGACTTTCCTCAATCTCTACATGCACAGGAACACAGTCAGACCCAGGATGAACACCAGGCCCCATTATTAATGAACTCTGTGACTTTGGGCAAGCAATTTAACTTTAGTGAGGAAAAACTCGGGCTCTCCTCATCAGTAAAATGGGAATAAGGACAGCTTAAGGAGTTTTATGGGCTAAAACCAAACCAACAAAACAATGTTTTAGGAGGGTCTATCCAGCACCCAATTAGTACAAGCTGCCTTCCCATTTCTCCCTTACTCTAATCTGAGAGCTCTCCAATGGCTCACTATAGGGAAATGAGTGAATCAGACAAGGAACATCTTTCCATGACCTCACTATGCACATCCCAACAGCAAGGGCAGAGATATCCAATACCGGGTCACCCTACCAAAGGGCTACAAAGTGAAACCAGAGAATGCTTCCAAAGAATACTTTTAACTGTCAAACATCACCAGGGCAACTGAGGAACTATTTAGCTTTTTCTTAGAAATTTAAGCAGTCAACAGGAGTTTATCTAGAAGGCTTCACCAAGGGAGTAGAGGTTAAGTCAGTCAAACTAGTTTGGATGCAAAGACAATTGCTTGGTGGTACAATATTAGAAGAGAACATGAGTCAGCTACTTCTCCATCTCTAAACTGACCCAGTAAGGCTATTTGACAATAATTAATTTTAAATTCATAAAACTTTTTTTTCATAGTCTTTACCTGAACTAATGCTAAGAGTTAACATTGTTCAAATCTGGCAGAGAAATTACTTCAGGGTAAAATAGGTATAATGGCAGCCAACATTTATTAAGAGTTTATTAGTGCTTTATGTGCTAAAAACTTATCATAGTACTTTTAATGCTCACAAAGCTCCTATGAAATAGACTTTATTATTATGGATTTACAAATGTGAACATGAAAATCCTCTCTGTGGTCATATATCTTGTATTTGATTTTAAACCTCCCTGATCAAGACTGCGGATATAGCTCAATGGTAAAGCACTGGCCTGGCATAAGGCCCTGGGTTCAATCTCCAATATCACAAAAACAAAAAATAACTTCCATGTTCGAATTATTTACGAGCTCCCTTTTGTACTGCTTAGAACTGTCCTGAAGATTATCCAAAATGAAAAGTAATCTTGACTCTGTGCTCAGAGACCCAAGTTTCACTTCAGCATTGTTAAGTCTTCCAAAGTCAAATTATGTTTTGAAACAAATGGAATTATCCCAGTCATAGAGTGTATTAAACAATCACTGACCGAGTGCCAAACTGACGATGGTTTCTACTGCTATTGCCACATCCCAGTAGTATCTACAGGGCTTTTCAGGACAGCCTAGGGAAAACTGGTTTGTATTCCTTCCTCTGTTTCTAACTAAATCACTTTTACAATTATATTTCAGCCATGCCCCTTTAAATGGGTACCAAAGCCCTTAAAAGTCTAAAGGAGAGACCAAAACACTTGTGGTCGAAGCATATCATGCAACACATATTGCCAGTGCAAAATGAATATCTTCCAAAAATCCTGGCTTTCCTTTCACATTACCATAAGAGATACCTATATTGACCTACTCTGAGGCAAAACCACCTCTCCTCCAAATGTTTCAAGAAGAAGAAAGATAGCCATGTCTGTAATAATTAGTGAAAGTTCCCTTCCCTCACATGAAAATTTTTAAGGTCACAAAGCATTTTTACATATATCATTCCATACCTTCTTTAAAGTAGTCCTGTGAGGAGTCTCATTATAAAAACTAGTGAAGTGAGGTACAAAAATCCAGAGACTTTCCCAAGACTTTAGAACTTTGCATGTATTGCATTTATAGCCAGAATCTATTGTTTTTATATTCCCAGAGAGAGAAGGCAGGGTGGGGGGGGGGATCACTGGATAATATTTGTGAGCTACAAAACTTTCAAAAATAAATGTGAAAATAAAACTGACAACAATATTATCTAATATATCTCATATACATTGAAAAAGTTGGATGAAATATTTCCCTAAGAATAAATACACATCTCTAAAAATAAATGCATTTCTCTCAGAGCATTGTTCCAGCAAAATGAAATATCAGGCACATGAACTTAAAACAGTTCAGCTCTGTCTTTGCAAAAGCAACTTTCCTCATGGTTGTGAAAAAGGACTTTCATGTACTAAAGCTCTACACCCTTACTACTAACCACCATGTTTTCATAAAATTGAATTCTTTGGGCTCCAAATAGATTGGCTCTCTCTGTTCCCAGTCTCAGTAAATGGCATTCAGTCATTCAAGGCAAAAATTGTAGTCTCATCCTATCAAATTAAATTCCTTCAGGTTAGAGTTTAAACTTTTCAGCTCCTTCATGATCTGCCTCGTCTCCTGACACTTCTCTAGATTTGCCTGTCAGTCCTGCCCTAACAAGCCACTTCATATGTCCTTATACTTCTACCTCCATGCCTTTGCACATGCTAGAGCTCTTCCCAGGGCAGCCTTACCACCACACTCATCTGGCTAATTCCTGTGTCTACAAGACTCAGCGGAAGCTATTCTGGGAAGCCTTTCCCAAATCCTACAGTCTCAAGTAAACATAGTGCTTTAGGCTTCTGCTTGCCCTGCAACACCTCCTCACCATGATGCACAAAGTGTTAGTTTCATCTTGCCCTTAACATTAGATCAAGGTTATCCAATAGAACTTTCTGCCATGATGGAAATTATCTGTATCTGTGCTAATATAGTAGCCACTAACCACAGGTTGCTATTGACCACTTGAAATGTGGCTAGTTTGAGGCTGGGGAATGTGGCTCATTAGTAGAATGCTTGCCTAGAACATGCAAGGCCCTAGGTTACCTCCTCAGAACCAAAAAAACAAAACAAACAAACAAACAAAAACAGAAAACAAAACCTTGTAAAATGTGGCTGGTTCAACTAAGGAACTGTGTGTGTGTGTGTGTGTGTGTGCGTGTGTGTTTTAAACTAGAGATTTAACCTAGGGACCCTTTACCATTGAGCTACCTCCCGGACCTTTTTAATTTTTTTGTATTTTTGAGATAGGGTCTCACTAAGTTACTTAAGAGCTCGCTAAACTGCTCTTAAGGCCTTGAGGTTGGCTTTGAATTTGTGATTCTCCTGCCCCAGCCTCTCCAGTTGCTGGGATTACAGGCATGTACCAACATACCCAGCTTGGTAGAAGTATAATTTTATTTGATCTTAATTATCCTAAACCTAAATTTGAATAGTGATCTGTAGCCAGTGGCCATGGTATTGGACAATGCCACTCTAGGAAGGCTGTCAACTCTTCAGATAGGTATGATGGATACAGACACAAGCATGGTCCTATCACAAGACCTGCCAGAAAGTAGGATTCACTGTTTATTGAAAGTATACATATACACACACACGCATACACACACACACACACACACTTCTTATATACTGATAGAAGTGATTCCATCCCAAACACCAAGCATTCTAGGTCCCTATATCCAATTTGTCCAAATTCAGTCACATTTTATAAAAAAAAAACACCTCATTAACTAACATGGAAAAAAGCCCTCAGCAAATCACTCATTTTTCAGGACATTCATCTTCACAATCACTCTTAAATGATTTCCAGATGACTTCTGGATGAAATGGTTATGCTGTTTATGAAATTTTACAATAGTCATGGCAGCATCATCTGGGAAAGTCAAAATCAACTACACTGTTTTATAAAGAAAAAAAACAGACTTTTACCATGTGTATATTAATATGGAAAATAAATTATTTTGAATGCCTAAAGTTTTGCCAGAGTATTAAAAATTATTTTGGATTTTTAAAAAATATTACTCAGCTTTCCTAACTAAATTTATTTTGGAAATTCAATACCATATTTGGAGAAGGTGTACCAACTTGGCTTAATGGACTTTGTTACTGTGATAGGATAGAGAGAGAACATGACCTAGCTACAAAGAACTAGTAATCCAACTCAATTTGGTTCCAATTAAAAGTCTCGGTTGACAGAATTCATGAGGTTGACATATGCTTGGTCATTTGAGATCTTATGAAATTCAAGATGTGAACTTCACAATGCAGAGATTAGCCAGGTCTGACTCCATATCCAAGTCCCCACTGCAAATCCCTTAAAGGATAACCAGCAATCAAAGGTATCAACAAAGGTGGTCTGCACATAGTGAACCCCATCCAGAACAAGAGGAACTTCTCTATTCCCTGTCTGGTCCATCACACATCCCACAGAGTTTTTACAATGGCTGAATAACCAATTGTTAGTGCCCTTTTACTACATAATTACTTCTGTAAAAAGAGACTAATCCTAAAGCCTAAAAATATATGTGAAATAGAATGGAAGAGAGAAAGCATCATAAAGCTTGATTAGGGGGTGAAAGTGGAGGCTTCAAATGACAGGTCACTCCTTTTTAACTTTATTCAAAAATTTAACCAAGAATAACATTATTACAAAGCAATTAATGTTCACTATAGAAGGCAAAAATACAAAATACGTCTAATTCTGTTGCCCAAAGATGGCATTTCATATATATTCCACTGTTTTTCTTAATGCATTTCTAAAATGATAAAATAAATATTAGCTAGCATTTACACAACATTCTGTATCATGTACTGTCCTAAATAATTAACATACATTAATTCATTCTGTCTTCACCAGAATACTATAAGGGAGGGATTATTATTATCATCCACACCTTATAAACAAAGAAACTCGGCAGAGACAGGCTAAGTAATTTGACCCAGCTCACAAACCTGTAAGTAACAAATAATCTCTGTTCCAATTTTTCCTATGGAAGCATTACGTTCAACTAAGTAGTGTGGGAAGAAAAAATTCTCCTTAACTTTTTAAAATCCTTAACTGCTATTTCAATACTCTGTGAGAAACAGGGAGTACAATCTATGTATCTTATTTGGTTCCTATTGTCAGTTCTAAGGGAGAAGCCAAGATAAGACAGGAGACATTCACTAACTTGGATCTGATACTCAATAGCCGGACTGTATGATGCAATCTGAATATGAATTTAGATTCCTTCAGGGCTACATCTTTCTGATGTTCTTAGTACCAAACTGTCACCTTACTACCTCCATTAACTTGGTCTCTAAAACCTATATCAATTTGATCCAAGTCTGATTTTGTTTTTTCACCAGGATTCTTAAAGTCTAATACATACTTTCCAACTTTTTTGAAAATCAGAAGTGTGTCTTTTGATTATTGACTTCAAAAACATGTTCAGAAAGCAACAAAATGGAGATTAGAACAAGCCAATTTTTTTTTTCCATAATGAAAACTGTTAAAAATGTGAAGTGTAACTGACAAGTTCAGAAACCTACTTAAAGGTACTCCCAGGGAGCTGGCCAATGTCCCATGCCTTCAACCTCGTCCCCAAAGGTCACCTGCAAATGACCAAGGGGCTCTATAATCAGTTTCCTGCTCTCTGCTTGCATGCTGTCAGAGCTGTCTGTTGCATCATGACCCTGAAACACCTTTTGTTATTTTTTATGGTTCTGTTACCCATACAGCAATGCCTTTGGCAGCAATGGTAATTATGCATCAGCCTTGTTATCTCAGGATAACACTATAATTAACTTGTGTCACTGCAGCACTCGTGGTTATAATAATTGTAGCCAAAAAGGTCCTATAGAAATAGCAGTTTTTGGTTCTGGCTTTTAAAAATAACTTCACTAATTATACTGCTTTAAAAAAATCAAGTTTGTTTCCCCCCAGAAAAATTGATTTCCTTTGCAAAAAAAAGCCCACTGAAACTAAGCTATGTGAATGTTCCCAACAGGAAATCTTAGTATCTCTGTAGTGAAAGCTCCCAAAGAGAATAGTGGTGAAAATATTCACAAACAGTTCTCAAAGTAATACTTACAGCTCTTCTAGAAAAGGAAAGTTCTTAAATGCATCTTCTGGTAATTGTGTGATGTTGTTCATACTGATATCCCTGAAAAACATAAAGTTAAGAATATTGTTAACTAAGTGGTTAAATAATTTAACCCGATAGAAAACTAATTCCATGCTGAAATTTTGTAAAGAAGCAAAAGGGGGAGGGATGGTCATAATTTGGCTTTAGAATGCAAAGCTCAGGAAAAAAAAACAAAAACAGAAAGTTAAGTCTTTTATTATAATTTATGTCTAAATTATAATTTAGAAAAATACCCAGATACTGGAATTTCCCTCTTCAAATGTCCTTAGAAAAAAAATGTCTCAAACTATTAGTGAGCCAGTGTAGCTTATCAAAGTATTGAACCTAATCAAATAAGCAATAGATACTGTAGGACTTGATCTAATAGATTTGCAGTCCTGGGTTGCTGCTGGGTTTACTGTGTCAAAGATAAAAAAAAGCATGTCCTAGCTGTCACCCAGTTACATTTTTTTAAAAACCTATGAAAGACCTCAGGTAAGAGTTGTAAGTACATTTCATTTTTAGCCTATGAACAGATGCAGGCTAAAGACAAGTGCATACATGATAGGTATGCAGTCCATTTCCAGTTTTCCCTCCGAGTGTCAGCAGAAAAGAGGGAACTCGCTCAACAATATAACTTAACAATTAACTAGTTCAAACAGCTAAAACATATTTTATTAACCATCCTTCTCCTCCCTGGCAGCTGCTTTTGAATTGACTTTCTCTTGCATATGCCACTTCCTATCAAGACCATGAAAGACAGGTTAAAGGAGTCTCAAAAAGGAAGATCCCAGAATGTACTGGGTCAGCTGAGCAGCCTTCTTTGGCTTCTGCTGCATCTTATTTGGGATCCGTCCTGTGGCTGAGCCCTTAGGCCCCAATATTATTTTGAATAAATCACCATGAAAGTTCACATGTACAATGTTTCCATTACTAGATTATATGAACTGATAAAAGGAGGCAGAAGTCAGCTAACAACAGTAACACATTTATTTTCATCAATTCGGTCAGGTAAAATCATTCTTCTCTTTTTTCTTTCTTTCTTTTTTTTACCTGGGATTGAACCCAGTGGCATTTAACTACTGAACCATATCCCCAACCCATTTTTTATATTTTATTTTGAGAAAGGGTCTCACTAAGTTGCTGAGGCTGGCTCCGAACTTGTGATCCTCCTGCAATCAGCCTCCTGAGCCGCTGGGATTTCAGGCGTATGCCACCGTGCCTGGCAGGTAAAATCTTTTTGAGAAGGAAAAAGCTTCAGTACTTCAACAGATGAGTAATTTAGAAGTGGAATGTGCTTCCCTTCTTATATCCTTTCCCAAAGAGGTCTGGAAAACTTCTTTGCTTGGTAATAACAGGAACGAAATCAGCAGGAGCAGCAGGCAGTAACATGGAGCAAATCCTCCAAGATAAGACTGCACAAAAAAATCTCACTTTACCAATGGGGAAACTGAGGCTCACTGCAGCAAAATAACCTCCCCACGGCCATTCAACAAGTGATATAACAGGAAATAAGAACTCCAGAGACCATGATCTTAACTGCAAACTAAGAGCCTTTACTAAGTCCTGAGTTCAAACCCTAGTACCAAAAAAAAAAAAAAAAATCAGGAGGAATAGTGTCCCCAAGACCTTGGCATAATCATCAATGAATCTCAGGAAGTGTACTTTTTGCTTGACAGATGAGAAAAAGGGAAGAAAGAAAGAAAAGAAGGAAGGCTGGCCATTTGTTTTTACCAATTAAGGAACCCAAGTTCATAAAATTTCTCTGAGCAAGAAACTTCCCTTTAGATAAATCTTATGACCACATAGATCCACAAGCATTCCAAAATTTTATATCCTGAAAAACAACTCAAGTTCTTCAAATAACTTAAAGGAAGAATAAAATTAATATGCTCCTCCAGGTTGTTTGTTTGTTTTGGTATCAGGGATTGAGCCCAGGGGTGCTTAACCACTGAGCCACATCCCCAGCCCTTTTTATTTTTTATTTTGAGACAAGGTCTTGCTAAGTTGCTTAGGGCCTCACTAAGTTGCTGAAGCTGACTTTGAACTTGGGATCTTCCTGCCTCAGCCCCTGGAGCCACTGGGATTATAGACATGTGCCACTACACCCAGCAGGATTTGTTATTTTTAAATAACAGGCCCCAATATTATTTTAGCCAGCAACATCTAGGGAAGGGAAGAAGGACTTCTTTATTTATCATAAGTACTTGGGCAAGATACAGGAGAAATAGCAAAAATAGGGATCAGAAAAAGCAGGGCAGCTCATACCACTGAACACAGTGGGTTCCTGGGCCTCAGTTGCTCATCTGTAAAATGAAGGAACTGAGCTGGTGGGTTAGTTGGGCTTTCTGGCCTGACATTACATTCTTCTATGATTCACCTTTTTCTGAAGTTTTTTTCATAAAAGGGCACACCCTTTCTGATGAAATATATGAAGTTCATTTTATGGAATGTTTCTGAACAATTTATTATAATGCAAAATGTAGAGACTATTAGTTTTCCTTTATAAAACTACTGAGTCACTCCTGCTGGAAACACATTTGGCCTTCACCAATAAAATCATTCGTATGTATATAACAAAACTTTTAATTATATTGAAAGGCAAAGCAATAATCTGATATGAGCAAACAATGATTCTGCAAAATATCACACAATATTGGTGCTTTTTAGTCATTCCAATAAAGGAAGGAGAAAAAAAATCCAACAATAATTTATTGCTTTACAAAATGAGGCACTCCATGTAGTTTCCTCTAAGCTTGGCACACTTCAGTTCAGGTATCACAGCAACAGAAAAACTGATTAACTGCTTCATAAGGAAAAAGGTCTAGGGAGAACTGATTAATTGCCTCACCAGAAAAAGACACATAATTAGAGACAATTTACACCACACTATTCTCTGCATTCCAATTTTTAAAAACACACTTACACATATATAACTCTCATTTTTTTCTCCTCAGAGAAACAAGACATAACAGGTAGTTTTGCTGTGAACTCTAAATGCAATTAGTGGGATTCCATATTTACAAACTAATACATGTTAAACATTCAGATTTTGTTTCAAAACTGCAGCAATACTTATTTTCAAAATTTTCTACATTTCATACACTCAAGAGGTTATCTCTCTGTAGCTATTTCCCTTCATACCTTCTGGGCTTCAATTACAACACATTTATGAATAAACTAAAAAATACGTATGTGCTGTGGGGGGTGGTATGCTACAAGATATTATCTCCAGAGAAGCTCTGGAAACATGTGGTTACAGAGTATAAGGTGGGTGGGTACTCATTTAAAATAATGAGGGCTAATGGTGATAAACAACCTACAGACAGTCTTAAGAGTATATTCTAGACCTGACATCACCAACACCCGCAAGAGAAGCCAAGGTACTCAGACTTCATAGATAAAAAGTTAGAAAGGGTGCTGGGAGTGATGAGTTAAACTGTAAGAGTTTACAAATGGAAGCCCTGTGCCAGCAATTACAAATGGAGGAGACTTAGGAGCCACAAAAATTGTTAAAACACACAAGCAAAAGAAAGCTGCTTAGGAAATTTTCAGCTCGAAGATGGTTCTACAAATCAGTACCTTCAAATTCACATGAGCAATGTGATCTCACTAGCAACATCAGTAATTAAACCCAGTAATTCGCCTTTCTGGATTCCTACCAAGAAATAAATATAACAGAAAACAAAACAAAAATCATACAAGGTCAGAGCACGACCAACTCATAAACAACTCTGAAGGGCAATTTCAAAAGAGTTGATGGCCTTCCTCCGAGCTGGACTTGCACAATTAGTACAGGCTTTAGAGCCAGACAGGTATGGATTCACTTCACCAGTGTGAACTGGCATTCTGTTCATCTTTCCTGAGCCCTGACTTCTCCATTTGTAAAGTGGCAGCACTAGTACCTGAATATTGTAATTTGCTATGAAGATCAGAAAATGTCAAGTCACATATAATAAGATCCCAAGTAGTAGATATTTACTTATTTTGCTATTATTCCTAGAAGTCATCTGAATTCAGTAGTCAGACAGGACCAAGAGGAAGCTCAGGAGCATACTGCTTTGGTGACCTTCCCAGAAAGAAATTACTTTTATAAAAGAGAAATTATAAATGTTGCACAAGAACTACAGCAAAGAATTGTTCCTAAATACTAAAGGAAACTCTAGAGCTAAAAGAGTTTAAGTTGGAAGAGCCCTTCAAGAAGCCCAGTTATTGATAGAGTCATGCACTCTTAAAAAGAAATTACATTTTTACAGGAAATTTTTAGAAGGATGAGGAAAGACAGAATCCATAGAATCCGGTCTCAAAAAGATAGGATGATTTCAAGCAATTTAATGATAATCCTGGGAATAAAAACTAGAACTTTTGCTTAGTGGGGTGGGGTAGAGGGAAATCTTTTCTATACAAATTTATTTTCATAACTGATTTCTTTAGTTAGATCTCAAGATACACCAATGAGGACAGAGCATGGGTCCGCATTTCATACTTACACAGCATACTACTCTCATCTTTACTACAGAGATCAAAAATAAGAGAGTACAGATGTGAATGCCCAAATACCAGCCGTCACTGATTTCAACACGAAGATTTAAAGGATCCAATTGTTTAATTAAAACTGACAAATCTCCCCAGTGGTTAAACTCTCATCTTTTTGCCCCATAAAATCCACTAATGCTGAAGTATCTACAGAGAAAAGATCATGTTTCAACAAGGCACCTTTTAAAATCCCTGTAAAACGCTTGCTAAGGGAGCCTAACCTGTTTGCAGACAGCCCAGAGTGTACCATGGCAGACTCTGTCACTGCATCCTCTCAGGGTCTGGGCCTTCTGCCACAGAATTATTTCATTTTTTATCTTGTGACTGGCCCAGTGTTATCTTAATTTGAATAAGCCCTGTTATTTGTGTTAGATAAAACTGTACTACTAATGCCATATTGCTGATTATATCTCAAATATTACCTGGCAGATTAAAAAGTCACTCTTTACATATAGGTTTTAGGGAACATGGGGTTCTCTAGGAGAAGAAAATGGTTATGGTGTCCTTAAACTCAAAAAAACACATGCTGATAATGACCAAAAACTAATCCTTTCCCAATGACTTTTCCAGGGTCTTTGGTAATAAACCAGAAATTTCAGGCCAGTCTCCAGCTAACAGATGTCTACAGTGTGACCAAAAACAAAACAAAACAAAACAAAAAACTAAAACTAATTTTGAAAAATGCCTCTAATGGAACAAATCTGAAGGGAAAATCTCTCTTATCACCAAATTTCTAGCCAAAGCTTATTAAGAGTTTAATTTCTAACACTATTCTATACCTTTAAGCAAGTCATCTTTTTCTCTCCATAATTTATAATTGCAAAAGTAACCTATATTTATTGCTTTTTAAAAAACTGATATATGGAGGAAACCATCCACTATTATCCATACCCATAGACAATCATTGCCATATTTTATGGGTATCCTTACAGATGATTTTTCTATAAGTATGAAATCATAAATCTGAAGATTCCTAAGATTATTCATGTGCAAAACATTTTTTTTTTAACCCAGTACTGAGGATTGAATCCAGGGCATCACATATGCTAGGCAAATGCTCTGCCATAAACTATACCTACAGTCCTTCTCATTTTGAAGAAATTAGAAAGGGTCTCACTAAAGTGCCCAGGTTTGCCTTGAACTTGGTGATCTTTCAGCCATAGCCCCCTTCCCAAGTAGCTGGACTCACAGGCATGCTTCCCCATGCCTAGCTTAAAAAAATTTTTTTAAATAAAAGTATAAATATTAAAGTGTAATGTACAACAATGTTATCATGGGGTGGAAACATTTTGCTATTGAAGGCAAAAAACAAGTAAGATTGTATGCAACATTCATTAAATTTAACTTTTGAAAACTGTACTATTTCATTATTAAAACAATAACTGCCACATATCCAAGAAGATACTTCCCACTACAAAAATGGGCCCCAAATAGTACATATGTCATTTTAATCAGACACTGCTCCACAGATATTTTTATGACATTTAGCACTCCTAGAATCCAGCTAGATGTCACAAAAGACAGCATTCTAACATCTTGCGTAACATTTCTACTATGAACAGTTTGGGGCAGCTGTATCAACTGGCTCCATGCTATCTGGCATCTTCCCTGGTGTTTCAAGTACCAAGGCTCAGTGCTTCCCACTGAAAGGAATCCAAATCTTGCTTCTTTGCAGCCTCTGAATCCTTACAAGGACAGCTACCAAAAGCACCATATTGACACTTAAAAATAAATATAATTACTGCAGAGAAAGTTATCAACTTATAAAGCCCTTGTGTGAGATTACTTGAATACACTAAATATATAATTTTTCTTATAACTCAGAAAGGCTAGAAAATATGTCAGCTTCAAACCTTGAAAAAATAAAAAATTTCTGCTATCAGGGATAAAGAATATTTAATTCACTTCATGATTATCTACTTTTATGGATTAAAATCTCCATTTAAACACTAGAATTTTTCCATTGAAGACTTTCAAAATTGAATTCTTTGTTAGATACTTCACCAAACAATATAAACAAATGTCAAACAAGTACATAATATATTTAATTAGTAATTAAGAAAATACAAATTAAATCACAACTATTAGAATGGCTGGAAATTTTTAAAACAATAACTGACAATACCAAGTGCTAATGAGAATGTGGAACTTCTCAAACTCTCATTCACTGTTGGAGACAAAGCAAAATGGTGAAACCACTTTAAAACAGTTTATTAGTTTTTCATGAAATGAAATATACAGGGCTGGGGATATACTCAGTTGTTAGAGTGCTTGCCCAGCATTCACAAGGCCCTGGGTTCAATCCCCACACCACAAAAAAAAAAAAAAAAGAAAGAAAGAAAAAGAAAAGAGACACACACTTATGACCATATCACCCAGCAATCCTAAGTCTAAATAGTTATAATTGCCAAAACCTAGAAACAATCTAAAAACCCTCCCACTGGTGAATGGATAAAGAAATTCCGGTGTGTCTATTTAATGGGATATTATCCAGCAATCAAAAGGACCAGGCTACTGTTATAAACAATGTGAATGAATCTTGAAGCAGCCATATCCAAAAAAATGAACCTATAGACAGAAACCAGATCAGCAGTGGCCAATAGCTAGAGAGTGGTTTTAGGAAAGGCTAGCTACAAAAAGACATAGTAACTTTTTCTGGGGTGGTAAAATTATTTTATATCTTGAATTTGGTAGCAATTATATGATTGTGCAGTTTTTCCAAAGTCTTAAAATTACATATTTAAAAGTGAAAATTTTACTGTAGAATTTAAGCCTCAATACCTCTTTTGTCTTTTTGTAAATGAGAGTGTGTACAATAGTCTGTCCTTACAGACCCCACCCAGGAAAAAATAATTCATCCTATGTGTAGAGGTCCTCTCTCCAAGACCTACCTAAAACCAAAAGTGCGATGACGGCAAAAGCCTGAGAATCAGGAAAGCTGAGGCTTTTTGTTGGCAAGCGCTCACGGGTTGGGGTGGGGGGAGTGGATTTCTATTAACCTGCAGCAGGACATTGGGCCCAACTTCTTCATTCTTTCCCTATTGAGCTTCTCTTAGGTTTGTGCCTCTGAGTCCTGGGGTATATGAAACACAGCCTTTGCCCTCAAGAATTTTAAATGGAAGTGGAGAGATAATGACAAAACAAGTAAATGTCATGAAACACGTGGCCCAGCAAGAGAAGATGATCCCAGCAGACCTGAAGCTCAGGAAAGGCTTCCAGCTGGATACAGGAGCACAAGCCTGTAATCCCAGCTACTGGGAAGGCTGAGGCAGGAGGATCACAAGTTCAAGGACATCCGGGCAAATTAGTGAGATCCTGTCTCAAATTAAAATAGGTTGTGTGCATGTATGACTATGTAACAAGACTGCATCATTATGTACAACTATACTGAACCAATAAAAAAATGTAGAAAAAAATTTTAATAACAGTCTGAAGGATGTAGCTCAGCAGCAGAGCACCTGAGTTCAATCCCCAATATCAGAAAGAAAGAGAAAGTCTTCCAGTAGGGCTCTTGTATGTATTAGAAAGGATAGATATTACTTTATAGAGAGCTTTATTTTGATCTGTGGCCTCACTCACTTCATTGGCAATGTTTCTCAATAAATATAAATAATATTATAATAAAGATATAATAAAAAATAAAGATACAATTAACATGTGAAACAAGAAAATTCTTTGTTATTTATGACCATCCTGCGCACTAGGGTGTTTGGCATCCATGTTCCCAGCACACAAATCTAGTGCAACTGAAAGCATTCCATAATGCTTAGCTTGGTAGCATGGAGAAGTACATGAAATCTATCTAGCATGTGGCAAACCACATTTTTTAAAAGAATACAATGAACAGCTAGTATCAAAGTTAAGTGCATCCCATATAAGTATTGTTTCATGACAATTTAGATTTCTATGTCATAAATTATATATTTTGTATATGGTTTGCACACACTTATATAAATGTGTATAGTCATGAAGTAAAAATACAGTCCACACTTATGGTTAAAAAGGAAAGCCTCTGAACTAGACAGCTGGTATCCTGGGAGGAGAGGAGGTTCTAGAAAGAGGGACTATCTTGTGTGAAAGCGTGGCCAAGGAGATAAAACTATCACAGAATTAGAGAAGTACAAGTAATATGGCCAAAAAAGATAAGACCCTGAAGGAATCCAAGCACTGTATACAGTATGGTTGCAAATGACCCAAGGAACTACCTGGAGGAGCAGAAAGTGCACCCCCAAGGCATCCTATCTTGCCTTCAGGAATGGAACTTCCTCTGAGAGCACCAAGGGTTTCCAGTGTTTAAACAGGTCAGGTCTGCTATAGGAATATCATTCTGGAAGTCATAGGACAACGGGGCAAAAGCTCAGAAGAAACCCAGCCCCTCGGAATTTCAGCTTTCTCTAGCGTAAAACATTTTATACTCACTAACTTGTAAGGCCCCTTCCAAATCTATCACTATGAGTCCTATTTTGGCATTCTTGATTCTGCACATTCCTTGCATAATTAACAGAAAATAAGAAACCCTCAGATTCATGTTTTTCCCCTCTGTGTAGGCATCCTGCTGGTGTTAGCAAGTGTGTGAATGAGTGCAGACTTAAACACACACCCCTTCAGAATTACAGGAGTTCAGCAATTAACAAGAACGCATGACTTCACTTTTAAAGGTAATATTTTATGCTGTCATTGTTTATGCTCTTGATGAAGCAATACGGTCTATGAGACACTGAAGGGTGTGTTCTTTAGGGAGATGCAAAACCCTATAAGTGAGAGAAGAGAAAGAATAAAACACCAGTATGTAAATACCTCACCACAAGGAAATCACATGTGGCTTAAACGCCACAATCTTCAAAGGGTAATTTTAAGAAATCAAACTAGTTAGTCTAATTCAGCATTTTTTGATAGTGAAACAAATTCAGCTTCTTTTTTGTTTGTTTTCTTTTTGTCTTTTTAAACGGAAAGCAGTCTTCAAGTGTGAGATGTGTTCTAAAGAGAAAAACAAAAAGCTCCAATTCTGGAGCAATGTTTATTAAATGGCAAAGAAAAAAGAATGTCAAAGACACAAAGAACATTACTTTCTACAATCTGATCAAGTATCATACCATCTGGCATCACATGGAGCAGATAAGGGGTCGACTATAATATTCCTTGTTTTCTTCCTATCTAACGGGTGTTCTCAGGCATTCTTTGGGTGTCAACAGCTGTTCTGGTAACCCTATGATGACAAAACAGTGTTCACTACCAGCCAAGACACACAGACAAAATGCTATTTCAATAGGCAATTTAACATCAACAAGAAGTATTGTAAGGATTATCGTCTGGACAGATTGGAAACACTCAATTACTTCATCCTAGCAGACAAAATGCACTATTCATAAAGAAACCAACCCAGCAGCATGTATTATGGTAAATATTCTAATTAACTAAATGGTCTATGTTTTATTATGGCTACACTTATTAACAGGACTGATAGGAAAACATTACTTCATGGTCCTTGCCTTCAAACATGCACACCCACAAAAACTTCTGTTTAGACGTGTATTTTTTAAACTTCAGCTCACAACCAATTAATGGGTTGTGAAATCATTTTAATAGGTCACAGCCAATTAAAAAAAATAAGATAGGAAAGAACAGAAGAGTAAAATGTCAGAATGTACCAAATGTAGCAAAGGTAATGAGCATTTCAGGAAATTTTGTTTCAGCACGTGTGCATTTCTCGATTCTGATTATGAACTCTGAAAGTCCTGGTTAGCCTCAAGCTCACAGAAGTTTGTGAAACAGAGCCAGGAGTTTAAGCAATTGGTTAGTCAAACCAAGGACTTCATTTTCCTTTATCTAAACTGAATCAAAACTACAGCTTTCCCAGCACCCTGGGCTTGTCCCAATCAATTTCGTAACCATCAATGTCTCCCTTTTCCTTTGTCTGTACCCCAGTACTTCCTTATTTTAGTGACATTAGCTCTCTGAAACAGACAGGAGCAGTATGAAAGAATGCCACTGAGATCCATGGGGTATTTAAAATACTTTGGTATATTATTACTTCCAACTGTTTCAACAGAACTGGTGTTAGCTGAGCGAGCTAAATTTCTACTCGGCTATGCTGGGCTCTGTTGAGGTTTTTAGAAGTATATAAAAACATCATGACATTTTTTTCACTTGTTGCCTATAAATGTTTGTAAATAACCTTGACAAAGCCATGCCTAGATAATAAAATGACTTTAAGATTAAAAACAAGCAAAACACACACACACAAAAAAAATCTATGCTCGCGGGCTGGGATTGTGGCTCAGAGGTAGAGTGCTTGCCTCACAGGTATGAGGCACTGGGTTCGATTCTGAGCATCGCATATAGATAAATAATTAAAATAAAGGTCCATCAACAACTAAAAAAATATTTTTAAAAAAATTATGCTCAAGTAAATCACTTTTATTATCCCAAATCCACAAGGAGCCTCCCAATAAGCAATATTTGTACATCCAATACTCGGCCTAGGCAAGAGCAGCTCTAATTTCCAAGACACTGAGCCAATGACCTCATTATGTTGAGGCAAGAGGAAAATTCTAAATGATGAGGCCATCGATACCCTGAAGGCCAGCTGCCAACGGTCCAGGCCTGAACCCAAAGGCAGGCACAGTCTCTGGGATTTCACCATCCCCATAATGCAGGCTTGTGGGGCAATCACTTCAGGCCAGGAAGCATGCAAGACACCTCTCCCAGACACATACACACAGGCACACACACACACACACACATGCACACATACACCTAGCACATTCTCCCTTCTCTCCGCTGCTCTGATGGCTGTTTTTTAAAAAGCTTATAAAATGTATTCTATCCTTAAAGTAATGACTCAAAAATTGTAACTGGGATGACTCAATCATTTCTGTTAACTCTTATGACAACAGACATTGATGATGATGGTTTATAAAAAGTCATTCAAGATATTCCCTTGGGAAAGACCTACGACTCATTAAAATCATTAATAATTTATTCAGCATAGAAGAGGCTATGTAATCAAATCACAAGGTCCTGAATCTAGGGAAGCAAAAATTCTCAACCCCGGTTTATAAAACTCCTGGACAGCTCCATTTGTGACATGTCTTTAAGTTCTAAGAAGTCCCAGAAAACAAAACCTTTTAATTCCTTCTAATTTTTGCAACCAATATGGGTCACATGGTTATTTGTTTCTTGCTCTAGAAAGAATACCATGCGTTACCATGAAATTTGCATAATAAGAAAAAAAACGAGATACACACAAATTTCAAGGTGGCACATTGTTTTCTGTCTAGGGAAAGAATACTGGCATGATATTCATCTAAGAAACTCCCAAATCTGTAGTTGACTTGATGTTTTATTGAAGCAGTTTTTGTTACTAAATTGCTAATCAGAGGAGAAATGTACCCAGCAAAACTAAGTATATACCTCTGAATCTCCCTCCCTCTCTCTCTCTCTCTCTCTCTCTCTCTCTCACACACACACACACACACACACACACACACACAAAGACCTTAATCATAATGAAAGAATGTTAAGATTAGAAGCACATTTAGATACCAATAAGTAAGGCAACCATACAATTCCAGTCAGCCTGGTACAATACCAGTTTATACTTATTGTCCCAGCATAAATATTAATAGTGTGCCCGTTCACTCTCAGAGCTCTATCAGTTTGGAGGATAAAAGAGCCAATCATTCCATTAATGGCAATAGGTATGGCTGAATAATGTTGGAGGGGGTTGTGATGGGAAGTGATGGATGTTTTAGTTTGGATTACCTTGGGAAAAGGCTTAAATAAAAGACTAGTTCCTCCTCTGTATGAAGTTTTGATGGTAATAATAATATAATAGACCAACATTTATAGAGCATTCAAAGAATTTGTCAACTTCTCTTGGATCAATTTCCAGCTCATTTGCCTGGACTCTATGCTCCATTAGGGTAGGGTCTGTGTTTTGCTCACTGCTGTATGTCAAGCCTTGAGCACAATCTTTGGTCATAGCATTTGATGAGGAATGATCCAGGCACTGCATTAAATGTTTAACATAGCAATTATAGTATAGGCTTAGTACTTCCAAAAAAAAAAAAACCAACAAAACCAGACTTGGCAATTTTCCAACTCTCCAAAGGAAGTCAAAGGCCTGGTTGCAAAAGGAAAAATAGGAGGAAGGACATATAAAATATCTTTTTGCAAGTGACACCTGATCTGCTTCTTAGATAGACACTCAAGAAAACATTTCTCAAGGACAGCAGAGAATATCAATGACACAGATTTTCTCCCCAAGTCTATCACTATAACCAAATAATAACCTTACATGCAAACACATTTGGGGAAAAGCAAGAAAAGAGACAAAGGTTTTCATTTAAAAACAAGTTACTGGATTTAAAATAGCTTGGGAGGAATGATGTAAAATTGGATTTCAGTAAAACTAATTTTTCTCCCTCAAAATTTCAAAATACAGGCTATGTCCTATAAATAGCACCTCACAGAACCACTGAACTAGAAAGCATAGTGGTTAAGAGTTTCCTGCAAAAGCCAGACCCACAGCCTACTTACTCACTCACTAGCTGTATAACCCTGGGCAAGTCCCTCAGTCACCCTGTGCCTCAGTTCCTACAAGTATAAACAGAGGTAACAATCTGATTTCAGAAATTCGCTGCAAAGATTAGATGACACGACCTCTGGCCAGTGTCTGGCCACAGCCCTCATAGCACAAAGTTAGCTACTAAAATTTTGTTCTATTATCATCATCACCCAATCACCATCTAATCTAATCAACCATTTCATTTCAATAATGAGGCAACTAACACCCAGCAAACTTAAGTAATTAATAAATTAAACAACCAAGATCAGAATCCAAACGATTACACATAGAGAGCACAACTTTTCATATCTCTGGTTGCACAGTCTGGGGTTCTTTCTACTACCTCAAGCTGTAGTGTATTGCAGTTATGTTTTAGAAACATGTTCAGAACTTGAGAAAACAATTCCCCCAGAAAGAATGGGTCACATGGTGCTTAGACTCTGAGGCTTAGGATAGAGTTAGCTGAACTTCTCACTGTAGCTAAATGAATGAATTGTTAACAAACAAACAATACTATCTGCACTTAACCAAGTAATTACATGGAGTCTCTTCTAACTTACGAAGAATATTGGTCCTTGAAGAAGCTTAATGAGTTTAAAGTGAGATAAAATTTCTAATGTGGGATTCTGGATACCTTTAAAAGGGGTGAATGTATTAATATATTCAGTTTTCTAAAAGAATTCACAGTTTTCATGATTGTTTTGTCTTTTGTTGTTGTTTTAGGGTTTCGTTTTATGTGGTTTGGTTTGAATCAAACCCCAGGGTCTCCCATATACTAGATAAGTGTCCTACCGGTGAGCTACTTCTCCAGATCTTTTTGAGGTTATTAATCAATGAATCTTTATTGGCATGATGAGTAAAATATTCTCTCTGATCTTGAGGGGAGAAATAAATAGCTGTGTTCAAGTGGAAGAGACAGTCACGAAAAAGGGCAGAGGGAAGATCCTCCAGAGCTAGAGGACAGCTTGCATGAAGGTATATCCAGGGGACAGAGCCATCAAGGGAAGAGCAATAGACAAGTCTAACTGGGATGGGAGGCACACATGGACACATGGAGGCTGGGATTGTGAACAACTTGGAAACATACCAAGGATATTGAACATTCATAATAAAGGGTTTGAGGGGTAGAACAAGAAGCTACAGATGATTTTTTGGGGGGAGGGGTACTGGGGATTGAACTCAGGAGCACTTAACCACTGAGCCATGAGTCATATCCCCAGCCCTTTTTACTTTTTTTTTTTTTTTGAGATAGGGTCTCCCTAAGTTGCTGAGGGCCTTGCTATGTTGCGAAAGCTACAGATGATTTTTAAAGGGACATAAACAAGGCTATTTTACAAAGAAGTACTGGTGAATGGGCACAATTTTCCATTCCCTACCACTTCTTTACAACTATGTTTACTAAAATGTATACATTGGCACTCGTTGGTCTACACTGAGTGATACTGAAGCAGCAGCCCCATGAAACTAATTGCTCTGAATATTAGAAGAATGCAAATGAGATTATTATTCATGAAGTTACACAGAATTCCCTTTATCAGAGCCCTCAGGGAGAAAGTCCTCTCTGACCTCAATTCCAAGAATAGCTGTTTCTCCTGCACAACTCGTCCTCTTTATCTCATGGATGGCATGGAATCACAGAAGTGGCTCTTCTTTCCCTCTTCTATCAGCTACCAAGATTCTCTGAGCAAAACTTGGAACCCACTGTTTACAAACACATTTGTTCTGTGGGTAGTTTTAGTAATTCCTGTCTTCAGTTTATCTTTCCTTACCCAGTTTGAAGCAGGTGGTGTCTCTGGTCTTGTCATCTAATTCATATTTTATCTCATGCATTTTTTTTTTGTAAGCTATCTTGAATTCTCTTTGGAACCAAGTAGACTTCACTAGTGTCTTGCAAGCACTCTCTATGTGCCCAGAATATGCAAACCAATAAATGCACATGCATATATATTTTGCTTAGTAGTAAAAGAATGATTGCGGATTAGGAAGGTTGAAGTAGAAAGGTCACTTAGAAGAGATAATGAGGTCCTGAACCAAAACAGCCACACAGGGGACAGAAAAGATAGATAGATAAAAGCTCCTACAGAGGCAGAGCCAGCAAACTTTGTGATTAGAAGTTGGGGTGGGGGGAGTGAAAGTGTCGATGACACAGTGACTTTGTGTCTCTGGAGTTCATAGAGTGAAGCTGCCATCACTTACAGACACAACAGGAGGGAAAGTGTTGGGGGGTGTTGGGGTGTGTTGGGTCATATGATATTATTATCCAGCAAAGAGTTGTCAACTCAAGCCCTGAGCCAAGGCAAAATCTCAGAGGGGGTAAGGTGTGGGAGAGGGTGACAAGGAAAACTGAAATTGCTGAAGCAATGGCATTGCCTAGAGAGGAGGTAGAGAGAAGGGGAAAAAATGGCGGAGAAAAAATCTCTAGAAATAACTAAGAACAGAAAAGGAAGGGCAGGAGGGAAGCAGGGATAATGGGGGAGACAGGGAAGGACCTGAAGGAAGGGGTACTAGGAGAGAATGTGCTCTGCTGCCCAGGAATCAGTGAGTAGAGGAGCCTGGTGCCTGGATCACCCGTCAATACATTTATCACAGCTTGAATCTCCCATGACGAGAATATTTTTCCTCTTATTTTGGCACCATAATAGAACAAAGAAAAGGAGAGAATTTCCTGAGGTAACTGGGCAAGATTTAAAAGAGCAAAGGAAAAGAAACACAGGTTTTAAAAAGGATGTGTGTAAACATGAGAAAGAGACCGCCTGAGGTGGAATTGCCAGGCGGGAATCCTGGGAGATAGGAAGAGGAGAGCCCTGAGACTGTCCCCTTGCAGGGGACAGGCAGGGCAGGAAGGAAGCCACCAGGCCTGCACAGATGGGGCTCCCACACCTCAGCTGGTAGACAGGGCCTAAGACGTGTGGATACAAGCATCTGTGCCCTCATCCTGAGTCCAGGATAATTTATTCTAGGCTCTCTCATGTTGAATGTATTTCTCTCACTCCTACATCACAACTATCTATTTTTTTCCTAGTGTGTTTTCCCAGCTCTTTGTCAGCTACAGTAATTAATTCAAATACACCATCACTTAAGTGCCAATCAAAGCTCCATCAAGATCTAAGAAGAACAATAGTACGCTTATATGCACAGTCTATTAATTTAAATTACCAACCAGTTGAGTCACTACATGCCAAAAATTAAGCAATGACACACACACACAGATTATATTCCACATTAATATACTAAAGCAGAGGACTCAGAGAACAAGTTGTCTTAAGACACCCAAGCTTTCCAGACAGCTAGAGGCTCACCCTTAGGGGAACCGAGCAGGGGAAGGCCACACTCAAATAACTTTTGATAATGACAATTTTTTATAAAATGTTCTTTGTAACTTCTCTACGTCCTAAAACAGCACATATAAAAAATACAATTTCACCTTTTCATGGGCCTCCATGATGAACATTTGCTGCTGTGATAAATTACTAGATATAAAATCAGAAGCACCCCCCATTTCCACTTCTCCACATCCTCTGCCCCCACCCTGATCCTCACCATCCCTGGCTCTCCCTGAACCACTATAGCAGCCTCCTCACAAGTCCCTCTGCTTCCATGCTTGCCCTCTCTGATTCAACCTACGCATGGCAGCCAAAGCAATCTTTTTAAAATTAAAAACAAAACAAAAGTTCCTGTCACTCCTACCCTTGGCTCTATATGCTCTACTTCAAGGCCATACCTGAACTCACCCCTGCATCCTTCCCAGCCTCATCTCACTCCATCCCTCCCTACCCCCCAGGGGCTTCCCTTCCATTTAACACTGGGATCCTTCCCTTCTCTAGGTCTTTGCTCTTGTTTTCTGCCTGGATTGCTCTTCCCTGGCTCTTTGCAGCTTCATGCTTGCCTCCAGTTTCATTTAAATATCACCCCTTCAGATGGTCTTTCCTTAGCCCCTTTAAAGCAGCCTCCAGTAAACTCCATCTTACCATTCAGTTTATTTCTGCCTTGTTGCTCTTGTCCTCTGAATTATCTTTGTTTCCTTTTACTTTATTAGAAAACCACTTTCACACAGCACCTACTGCCAGCCAACACTAATTACTCAAACAGGGCTTCTCAAAGAGTGGTCCAGTGTCACCAGGGAATTTGACCATACTCCAGGATCTACTAATCAGGTACTCTGAGTGGTGTTAACAAGGGCTCCAGGTAATTCTGACGCATGCTCAAATGTGATGCTGCTCTCTTATGTGCTAATGGTCTTCCCCATTGACAAGGGCAAAGATCTAGTGTGGCCTTTTGTACATTTCTTCTTTTGTGACTCTTGGGTCACTGTTTTTTATTCCATATATCTCAATATTCAGGACAAAAGGATTATCTATGCAAGATGACAAATCCTCAGAGTACCCCATCCTTACTGGCAGCATTCCGGTCTCAAGCACAACAGAATGAGTGACAGCACTGGCTTTACAGCAAGGCTGCCCAGGGTCAAATCCACTACATGCTAGCTGTGTAATCTTCAACAAATTAACTTCTGTATTTTATCATCCTTATCTAAAAATAATAAATAATGGAACCTACCTCATGAGATTGCTCTGAGAATTAAATAAGGTAATTCATGTTGAGTTCCTGGATCATACCTGTCATACAGAAAGCACTTCATGCACACTGGCTATTGTAGGTCATACTCTGCTGGTTATTATCTTTAGATCTTAGGCAGGTTTTTGACCCTCGTGGCTCAGGACTGAAATGCTGGTCTATACCACTCACTCCTAGGCAAAGAATTTAAAAAAAAACAAAAAAACTCCACATACTAGGAGCACCATCTAGGAGCACTAGGACTAGTTTTACAGTTCCCTAAATCCTCCTTCCCAATGTTTTCCTACTGTATTCCAGTAGACTTGTCCACCTAAACACCCTCTCTCTCCAATCTTGTCTTTGGTCCTGCTTTCAAAATGCTCAGAAACAAAACAATATTTGTTTCACAAATGAGTCAGTTTCGGGGACAGGAATGCAGTTGAATGCAACTACACAGATGTGGTAAAGCTATCAGAGGAGAGCAGGAAACTGGCTGACCTACTCTGAAAAGAGTCCATCCTAGAGAAGGCCCAATGGCAAAATTCAAAGAGAAGAATACAGCAAAAGCAGTCATTTCCGCTCTATGAATGGCATACAAGGAGGAAACTGAAAAAAAAGAAATCATGGAAGGACAACTGACATAAACACAAAATTTTCAGATGTACACAGAGCTTAGAGATAGAAGCAAATATATTAAGAGTTATCAGAAGTGCCCAGGAGTTATCATATAAACCTGAGAACTTGTAGAAGCTCCCCAAGTTTTACTTGGCTCCTGGAGTCAAGCAAAAACTCCTTCCCACTCCCTTGGAAGGACTCAAGACTCTCCATCAGATAAGATGATTTTTCTTAGCTGTCTCTTTCTTCCATGCCGTCACCTGTACTCACTCATCTGCTCTGGTTGGCTCCTCCTCCCACCACCAAAGCTGGCTACTTCCGACTTCTGTGCATACTAGACCAGCATTACTCAAAACAAGGGGCTGGTCTGTAAACTGTTTCCAGTCAACAATGAGACAATCAGAGATGGTGAAAAGTTCACATCATGGAAACTTGACAGGAATTTTTTTTTCACATCTTAAAATCAAAGAATAAAAGTCTGAGGTTTATATTAGTATATTTTCTTTCTTTTTCATTGTTTTCTCAAAATTAACCTTGATTATATTTTACAAAAATAATTGGTCATGCTGGATCAGAAATTTTTAGCAACCTCCCCCGCAAATTGGCCCATTACCACAGGTATTTTAAGAAGCACTACCCTAGATAACTCATATGGAACACTCTTCTATTCTTCCACAACCTAATCTAATTTTCTTTAAGGATTCCTCTAAAATATCCTCTCTGAACAATCCCACTCGGTAGGATTTTTTTTTTTTTTTTTAGTTTATATCCCCATCAGTCAAGATGCTGAAATTTGTTTTATGGAACTAAACTGAAAAACAAAACAAATCATTCACTCTAATCCTGTGCAAATTCCTTACACAAGGAGCCATGTCTTATTTGTTCATACCTCTCTTCATCTGCTGCACGATGAAGAGGCAGTACAGAACCATGGTTCAAATTCCGAGTTAGAGTGGGTCTTAAAAAACTCCCTAGGGCCATAGCCAAACTGTGGCCATATGACCTAAATAAGAAAGTCCCTTAACTCTTTTGAGATTTGAATTTCTCTTCTGTGATGTGAGGCCAAAACAGTATGCAAACTTTTCCCAACTCTAAAATTAAATGATGTCTATGAGTTCTTAGAAAGGCTCTCAGGTTACTCATGGGCCAATGGGGAAACATCTTCCCTACCATGAGGCTGACGAAGCAGAAGAGCACTTTCTCAACTAGAGAGTCCTCTGTGAACTTGAAGGTGTCATTATTACTTTTCTGCATGCCCATGGAGGAGGCATGATTAAGTCGACCTGGAATAGCATCCAGAAACATCATGTATTCTGCCTTTAGAAACAGAAGTCCTGGACAGTGAGAGACCTCCATGCTCAAGGTAGGGGAGCCACTGCAAATAAAGGACAACTCGTCCTGGAGAAGCTGAAGAACTCTCCTGTAGATAAGAGAAGATTGTTATAGAAGAGCAAATTAGGTATACTGAATACACTGTAGATGGGACAGAAACTAACAATTCCTAAGTGTCTAATATGTGTTTAGTGTTTACATCTATAGCTCCTTTTAATATTCATAACTCTGGCTTTACTCACCCAAAGTAAAATAATATTAGGTGGAGTAAAAGCCTATGATCTTTTCCACTACACCGAGCTGAGAAGTCAGTTATATCACCAACAGTAACAAGAAAAAACACTGTTGTACGGCCTTAGAGCTGTGCCGTATTAAGAAGCTGTGCCCTTGTCACTGGAGATCCTTAGATCTCTAAAGACCAGAGTTATGCCAGGCACTGTGACAAATGACTCACATACCTTATCCTCCTTATCCTCACAATAATCATAAGAAGTAGGTTCCACACCATCATGTACATCCATAAGAACAGGATTCTAACTAGAATAAATATTCCATGCTTGTATAATTATATCAAAATTGATTCTTCTGTCCTGTATAACTAAAAACAACAACAACAAAAAACAGAAGTAAAGTAAGTTCCATTGCTATTCCCATGTATCAGAAGTGAAAATGGAATAGCCCAAAGGTTCCTAGCAGAAATATCAAGCAGAATCCTCACACCCAGGCAGACATTTCCAAAACTGTCTCCTGGATCACTACCCATAATGCTTAACAGCAACCGTGTCAGACACTAACGGAGATTTCAATTATTGTTCTAAAACCACTTACTTGCTCTGAAAATTTGTTCTGTAACCATGTGAGTTTCATTTGGTTGGGAGAAGTGGGGAAGCAGAAGAGAGTCCTCTGTATGTCTTTTATGTAACTAAAACATACATTTAACAGTTTTTCCAACCTATTTTTTCATCATGTATGAGGAGGGAAGGAAAAAAAAAAAACTTGGGAAAATAATCCATGATTCTGCAATCTGTATTTGGGGTAAAAATGGGAGTTAATAACCCACTTGAATCTAATGTTTGAAATATGATATGTTAAGAGCTTTGTAATGTTTTGAACAACCAATAAAAAAATAAAAATAAAAATAAATAAATAAAAGAAAGAAAATAAACCATGATAATAGTAGCAATGTCTTCTTGTAAGAGTTCTGCAATTTTTATAATTATAGTTTACAATATGATGGCAAAAATAGGTAAAGAAGCATTTGCTCTAGTTGTAATGTTATTTACAAGTATCACACATATGTACATATTTCAAACTTGTATATTCTGGGATAGGCCTCTCCCTTAGCCACACCTTACCCAGTCTTTGCCATTGCAAAGGGGAGAGGCTGAAGGAGTCTGAGGAAGTAGGGATGAAAAACCTGCATCTGTCTATTTAGTACCAACTAGTTTTAATTTCTAATAGCCCCCTCCCCATTTTACTTTGGTTTTCCTGTTGTTTCCACCCACTATTTAGATAGCAACATGAGCCATAAAAGTTGAAATGGGTCTAAAATTTGGGAGAAGGCAAGCTAAAAAGCTTGGCCCAGAACACAAACTGCCACTTATGTGGCCGGACCAGAACAACCAACGTAAACATGTAAGTTAGTCCAAATATACACACATCATTTTTATTTTAAAACTTATTTTGCATCTCAGTAATTTTTTCCTTAAAAATAGCCAAGAAACCCTACTGTTTTGGTCTCTCTCTCTCTCTTTTTTTTTTTTTTTATAAATTGCTATTTTGAAAAGAAATCATAATTATCCATGTGTGGTAGATAGACCAATGATATGCTATTTCCTAGTGTTGAAAAAATGTTTTTAAATGCTACCTACAAGTAATCATTGAAAGTAATGTATCTCCATAAAATATACTTGTTTTCCAAAATGCTTTATAAATAGTGAGTTAAAATTAAGAGAGAGAGAGGCTATTTTTACTGAGGGCCACCAGGTCAGGTATTTTCTGCAGGAATGAGAAATACACTTGTCTTCCAATTCTTGCCATGCTGAACACAGAAAAAAAAGGGGGGATTCTACTTTTTTTTTTTGACAGCACTGGGGATTAAACTGGGCAAAGGCTCTACCACTGAACTATATTTCCAGCCCAAAGGTGATTCTACTTCTAAAGTCTTTGTGGATTTTTAACTGAGTCTGCATTAGAATTATGTGTATGTTTGTGTGTGAATATTTGTAGTAAAAAAAAAAAGCTACAGAGATGATATAGTTGATATTAGCCCCACCTACATGGGCCAATTCTTTTAATTAATCTCAGTAAACACACACACACACACACACACACACACACACACACACACACAGCCTACTAGTTCGGCTAGTAGAAAACCCAGACTAATATGAGTCCCTACAACAGGGAATTATCCCACCCAAAATGTTAATGCCAAGGCTAAGAAACTGAGAATATAAGTATACTGATATTTTCATTAAAAAGTGTTATGTTGTATATAAGATTTTCCATTTTAAGTGTACAGTTCAGGGGTATTAAGTATATTCATACTGTCATACAACTATCACCACTATCTATCCACAGAACTTTTTTCACTTTACAAAACTGAAACCTTTATCCCCACTAAATAATTCACTCCCATTCCCCACTCCTGCCAGCCCTTGGCATCCAACATCTAACTTTGTTTCTATGAATTAGACTACTCTAGATGCTTCATATAAATGAAATCACACAACACTTATCCTTTTGTAACTGGCACATTTCACTTAGATAATATTTAAGGTTCATCCATTTTATAGTATATGTCAGTATTCCTTCCTTTTCAAAGCTGAATTATATTCCATTGTATATGCATACAGCACATTTATTTATCCATTCATCCTTCTGTCATGGACATTCGGGGTTCTTCTATGTTCTGATTACCGTCAGTAACTCACTATGAGGAAGGTGTGTGAGTATTTCTTCTAGATACTGCTTTCAATTCTTTTGGGTATAAACCCAGAGGTAGAATTACTGGATTATATGATAATCCTGTTTTTAATTTTTTGAGGAAGCACTTTGCTGTTTTTCATAGCCCTCTGGTACATTTTTGATGGAAGAGACTCCAAATAACAGATTTTTCTTCTGTCTACTGATCTACATTCCTCCATTCATGAAGTAAGTAATGAGCCAATAGTTTAAAAATTGGTGCACCCTTAAAGGAGCCCTAGAAAAATAATATTTTAATATGAATAGTCACTCTAATTTACCTTGAAGTGTAATTTCTGTAATGCATCTTACCCAGGGTGAAAAGGTATGGAGAGGCATGTAGGAGGAAAAACGCCTGCCTGCCCAGCAAATGACCCTTCTTCAAACCAACCCTGAAAGCTACCCCTGACTCCCATCCACAAAATCAGATAGAAATAATCTCCACATCATCTTGAATTTTCTATGTGGTTACGGTTGGTATTCTTTGAGAAGGAAGGTCTTTTTGCTTTTGAGATCTCTTTATTTACATGCACCTTGTGGGAAAAGAGTCTGGTTTTACAGAGTAAGTATCACCATCAAAGACCTTCAAAACAGGTTTCTATGAATTAATATTGGGGGCAATATAGTTTTACATACTTATACATAGGACAAAAGTAGATCCAGATGTTCCAGATGAGTTTGAATTCAATATATTTGCAACTTTCTTCCCACAACTTTATTCCCTTAGGCTTATCTTTATTTTTTTAAAAAAACTATAAAGTATGATTGCCATATTTGCATGAAACTATTTGAAAGAGAAGAAGGTAATATCTCATATGTCTAAAAATTCTTAAAGCAGTGGCTCTCAAAAGGTAACCCCCAGGATTAGCAGCATCCATATTACCTGGTAATTAATTAGAAATACAAGTTACTGAGCCCTATCCTAGATCTACTTATGTAGCAAGTATCCTCAAAGTGCAGGATGAGGCAACTAGAGCCTAGAAAAGGCCAAGTGATCTGAGCAAGATCATACATATTATCATAATAGAAAAAGGCCTTCAATCCTCATTCTCCATCAAGCCATTAGATCCAAGCAGGCAGCCTCTGCCAGTTAATTATCTCCTCAAGTGATAAGTTGCCCATGGTAAAAACTTAGCTTGGGACCCACTAGGGTATTTCACCAATAAAGTGGCACAGTTAACCAAAGAGACTGACCTCAATGGGGTAATAGGGTAAGGATATTGGTGGGAGAGGATGAAGGAATGGAAAGCAGAAATTAATCCAACCAAATAAAGCAATGAATACATAATGGAGAGAAAATAAAAGGACTTAACAAAGGCTTAAGAAGGTTGAAAATTTTCTGCAGTAATAGAGAAATGAAGCTAGAAAGAGAGGAAAAAAAAGAAAACAGAGGTTGTGGTCAAAGGTATTTAGCAATGACGGGTGTTCACAAGATTTAAATGTGACCATGAGGGGAAACAGCTAAAGTGGAGTTGAAACCTGGCTCACTAGTGCGATAGAGATAAATGAATTGAGAGACAAAGATGTTGGAAGGACTGTCCATGTGAGGTAATTGATAGGACTGATAGGGACAAGGTGGAAAAAGTGAGAGGACCATCAGCCTGTTCCTTAATTCTTCTCTAAAATGGACCAACAGAGAAGGCAGTAGATAACGGATTTGTGAGGGGTCAGAATGCACAGTCATGGACCATGAAAAAAGCAGGGGCTGTGCGAGAAGAAGGAAGCCCAGGGACCTACAGGCAGCACAAAGGGTGGTAAGAATTTCAAAACTATATCCTGGAGAGCACAGCGAGATGAGCAGCCTCTAACCAAAAGCCTGCAGGGAGAGAAATTCCCCTGGAGAGAGACACTGAAGAGGCTGAAGTTGTAGGAAGGTGTAGCAGCCCTGAAGGAAGGGTTTCAGAGAACAAGGAGCAAGCAAGTGTTGGGAATGGAGGAGAGAGGAAATCAAATCTGGGAAGAAAAGACACACAACTCAACTCCAGTAGCATATTTTTTGGGAAGGCCACAGATAGTGGGCTTACTTTCTCTAGGGATAGGGTTAGAGCTAAATGAACTTCAATATAAAACAGCTTCTTCAACTGATAATTGAGGTCTATGTAGCTACAAAACTACACTTGTCACAACATTTTGTCTCACAATTTTAAGAAATTGTGAAATCTACAGAGGGCTTAGAAACTACTCGGGACGTAATCATCTTCAAAAGATAACTGAATTAAGTGCTACCAGTATGCTGCTGCCTGAGAAGACTCTGAAGTGAGTATATGCTTCCCTGTGTAGAAGAGCACCATGTTGGTTCTGTTCTAGGATAATGAAGGAGAGAGGGCTGCCGAGAGAAACCATTTATTCTCACTAAATGCAACCCTCTGTTACTTGAAAACATGGTAAGAACAAAACTTAATGGGTTATGAAGCAAAGCGCCTGGACTCATTTAGGTAGGAATCCCTGCTCATAGCAAGAGAGAGAGGAAGGGAATCAGCACTCACCAAACACTTCCTCTGTCCCAGGGACTGTATGCTCACTTCATGTAAATTTGTCACAATTACTCTGAATGATAGATATCATTAATTCCACCCAGAGAATTAAACAGAAGCTCAAAAAGGTTAAGAAACTTGCCCAAGGGGACAGCAGGCAGGGCCCCTTGTTCATTGTACCAGGATGCCTGGAAAGATTATGAAGGAAGGCCTCATCTTGCTGAAGGAAATCATGGCTAACTCCAGCTCCCCAGTTTCACCTTCTGCCCACAGTCCAAGAACACATCTGGGTAGAGTGGACCCTGTAAATGGAATCTTGTGCCCTCCCACAGCCACACCCATTCTTACAGATTCATGATATGAAGACACAAGGGAGATCTTCCCAAGTTCATTCTCACCACTGAACTCCAGAGAGACCAGAAGTCTGCACTAATGGGTAGGTAGCCTCTGAGCCTCATTTGTTCCACAGAAATAGTCTGTATATCAAAATAGCTTGAGATTCAGGCTGGATCATTCTGCCTTTCATTCATTAATTTGCAATCTTAATAAGTTACTAGAGGTTTTCTATAAAATTAAAATAAGGACAAGTTGAAACAGCTTGCAAATGGACAGTCAAAAATAGAACTTAAATGTGGAACTCAGAAATACATGTTATAATATGTACATATGCATTAAATACATACACAATTTTAAAAAGAGAGAGAGAGTTATAAAACAGCTAGAACATAAAAATCACCCTTTTCATGATAAATTCCAGGGCATATTCATAACAAGAGTCAGACAGATTTTGTTTTCTACCACATAGTTCTATAAAAATAAACTGTCATCACAACATCCTTGCGGTAGTAAAAGGCCATATTTGCCTGCAGTTAAATCCAACAGCAGCTGCTCTATGGAAAAAGACTGCCCAATAATTGGCTTCTTTCACCTCTGTTAATCACGAACAAAAGTGTCATTCAGTTTCAAAATGAACAAAATGCTCCAATGGATGGTCAGCTAGCTGAGCCAATGGGGTGGAATAACAATAACCCTGTAGCATTTTCCTTTTTCCTTTTGTTTGGTCTTTCAAAGCCCTTAATTAAGACCTGCACAAAGCACCCCTACAGGCTTTTTTCAATGAGGCATTACACGCCTGTTTTCTTGTATTTAAAGAAAAAAAATAGCAGGGATTTTCTGAAACACATTAAACAGAATACACAATTTCCATTTATTTGCAACTGAAATACTGTTAAAATTTTAAAGCTTAAATATTATCATCAGTAACAAAGCAAGTTCTTTCCATCTCAGGCTTGGGGAGTGGAGGGTGAATGAAGGGTTGGTTGGAAGGAGGTGGGAAAGCAGGAGCTGGGGCAGGGGAGGGGACTGCCAACTCACAAGTGTTGTTAAACCATTTCTCCAGAAATAAAACCATGAGCAGCGTAATTTAGAAAGACCTAGATTGGTCTTCTCAACCTTTCAATCACTTAATACATACAAACTGAAAAAAACAGCAAAACACGTGAGATTCTTAAAGCAAAGGACGGCACAACTGAAACAAAGGTCAATACAAGTTAGAACTGAACCTGCTCCTTAGAAACCGACATTGAAAATCCCAAAATCACACTGAAAAAGATAACGTATTGTTACAATTAAACTGTCTCTGTAAGAACTTTGTATAGTTCTATAATTAATTTCTCCTTCTATCCTGTCCTGAACAAAGCTTCATATAATGATGGTGGATAAGAATCAGAATGTCTAAGCTTTAAAAATATCCATAGCCTAATTAACTTTTCATTATTCAATTTTCTTTTTGCCCAACTTAAAAAAAGGCTGTTGTGTTCACTTTTAAATGCTATGAAATATAATCTTTCCGGGTTTTAGACTGCTCTGAAAATACCTACTTCTGCCTATAATTTGTTCTTCCCTCCCCCCTCTCACAAATATCCTGAGTGACAGCTTAATGTGACAGCTTTCTTGCCACAATTCACCAAAGGGGAGTGGCAGGTAGGGTTCTCAGAGAACAAATACCTAACAAAGCCATCATTCTGGGGAGTTACTTTCAATCTGTCAATCCAATCCATCAAGTGGAATGTGCCCCACTATTCTCTTGTAAATGTGCTTATTTCAAACAAGGCAGAACCTGGCAGCTGCCCGCAGAAGACTAAATGACCCAGCTCAAATGTCACCTCGGCTGTGAAGCCTTCCCACTCCCCAAAGCAAAGTTCCCTTCCTTCCTCTAGCTCCCACACCCCTTTGTGTTCATTCCCCCTGTATGGCACTCTCATACTGTATTCAGTTTGTGCTTATGTTATCTTCTCCAGCAAACCATATCACCTATGGACACTTGTGAGCCAGAATGACTGCAAGGCCCTAAAGGCTCTGGGGTCAGACTAACTAGGTTCAAACCTGGTTAGAAGTTATAAACCACGATCCTGGATGTATTTCCAATATATTCAACTTATGGGCATTTAAACATTTTGTGCCTTGGTTTTCTCAGCTTAAAATGGGGATAATCAAGTCATCTAGCAAATGGAAAACTCTTAGCACAATGCCTGGCACACATGAAGAAGCTGGAAAGTGTTAAAACAAGAAGCACAGTCTCTAAAATTCCATCCAGTCCACCCTAAATAGCTAACACACCAGTAAATATGGTAGGCGTGTACTAAGCAGTTATGGTATAAACTCTTGTTAAGCAACTTAACTAATATACAGAATATCTCTATAGTGTCATTTCCAAAGGCAATTTCCCCATGTCCTTCTATTTATTAACATCTAAGAGTGCATATGTTACATGCAAAGGAAAATAAAGGCAAGGGAAAGACTTAAGAGATGCAGAGTGAGACCTGATTCTTGCCCTCAGGGATCTTATAAGTAGTGATGTGCTGAGGGTCTATAATGATCTGCTGATTGTTTGGATGCTGGATGTTACAATATACTTGACTAGTATGTAGTTTCTCAAAAGTGTATCAAATCTTCAAATATTTTTAAAATATACCGACAACCAAGGGTCTTATTTCACTAAAAGAAGACAAAGAAAGAGGGTTTAAAGATGTTGTTTTACTTTTTTTGTGTGTGTGGTACTGAGGATTGAACCCAAGGCCTCCAGTATGCTAGGCAAGTGCTCTTACACTGAACTACCCAGGATGTTATTTTTAATATAATTCACTGAACCTTTAATTCTCACTAATGTTCCACATTAATATAGGACCATGCATGTGTTCCATATTCTGTGGTTCTACAGTTATAGTTATTGCTCTCTGTAGCACTGTAAGATTCAAAACTACTAGGTCATGAAAGAATTTAAGTCATGAAGAAATGTGTAGTAAGATCACTTTGCTTTCAATAATGCTCCTTCCAAGAACTTTACCATGAAATGCAGGAATATTTGATTAAATATAACTATTATAGTAAACCCTAATTTAATGACATAATTACTAAAATAAAACCCTTATTCTTTTAAAATAAGTCATCCCAAGTTTTAGTTGTTCTTTAGTTGAAAACAATATTATAGAAACAAAATTATTTTGCTGCAAATTTTTTCACTATCCAAATTATTTTTGTCCAAATTATTTTGTCATGAAACACTAATTTTATGAGAGTCTGCATTATGCATTAAAGCTGCAAATATACATATTTGCATTTGAAAATGTCCCAGCAGATTTACTGCATCCTATTTTCTTTCAAAGAGAATGACAGAATAACATAACTCAGCCATTATAGCAACCCCCCTGAGGACAGGGTGCTTGCTGCATTCTGCCTGTATGCTAGACCACCAACACATGACATTTCTCACTTGTGCACTGATAGTAACAAGTCAAACTATGTTTAGAGTCTCATTACATTCAAAGATGAATGTAGATGGTAGTGTCCATCATCTACACACTGTCCAGAGTTATTAGCTGGCTGTGAAATAATCAATGCTCACTTAAATATAATGAATCCTCAAAACCTCCCTGAGTTTCAAAAGGATAATAGAGAATTTAATGTAGTACCAGAATAAAGCTTGGCAAAAATTTATATCAATCAGTGTGTAAAATGCTAAAAATGGAATTATTTGTGAGGAAATCTCTGTTGCTAGAGATACTACTTCAGAAAAACAAATGACACATATCTATACTAGGCTGAATGCCTTAATGTCTTTTAAAAGTACCCCAGGTAATAGAGAGTAGTCTCCCCTTGACTATCTTCAATTTCCATTGTCCACAGTTTCAGTTATCTGTGGTCACCCATGGTCCAAAAATGTTACAAGGAAAACTCCAGAAGTAAAATTCTTAAGTTTTACATACTATTCTGGGTTGTGTGGTGAAATCTCATGTCACCCTGCTCCATCTCACCCAGAATGTAAAGCATCCCTCTTATCCATGCCACTACTATCATGGTATCACAGTGACTGTGTTAAGTAACCCTAATTTTAATTGATGACAGCCCCAAAGCATGAAAGTAGTGATGCTGGCAATTCTGAAAAGTAAAAGTCATATGGCTAAGAAAAGCCATAACGTCCTTCCTTTAAGTGAAAAGCTGAAAGTTCCTGACTTCATAAGAAAAGAAGGAAAATCATACACTGAGGATGATACAGTCTGTGATAAGAATGAATCTTCTATCCTTGAAATTGTAAAGAAGAGAAAAGAAATGCATGGTAACGTGGCTGGTCATACCACAGTCTGCAAAAGTGAAGACCACTGTGTATACAAGTGCTTAGGAAGGAAGAAGTGTTGAAGTCATGTAAATACGTACAGGAGGAAACAGTATTACACAAGTTTTAGAACTTCAAGCATCCACTGGGGGGTCTCGGACTGCTGTATCTCAGGGAGGGCTTCAATTGTTTCTGGTGGTCAAACCTTAAATGACTGGAACTGTTCTATTACCTACATCTCTTCACTAAGTGTTCTGACATTTCTAAGGTGAACAAAATGAGTTGATTCCCCTAAAAACTGATGATTTAAGGTAATAATGTCCTATACATATGGAAATTAAAATGTGGAACCCAGCTACATAAAACATCTCCCTCAAAAACACCTTCAATTAAGTCTAATAAATCCGATATTCTGCTTTCTAATGGTATAGCTGTGCTCCAACAACAGATTGGCTTACAAGTATTTTTATTGTATTCAATTACCTTAGCATGCCATTGTTATTCCAGACTCCCTTCTAACAGCAATGGAGTCATTAATATTGTTCGAGGAAATGAAAAGGACAGAATTTTGAAGATGGATGACAGGAGCCTTACAACTAAAGCTCTAGAGCTAGGCACAGTGGCACATGTCTGTAATCCCAGGGGCTCTGGAGGCTGAGGAAAGAGGATAGCAAGTTCAAGCCAGCCTCAGCAACTTAGCAAGGCCCTAAGCAATGTAGCAAGACCCTGTCTCAAAATAAAAAACAAAAAGGGGGGAGGATATAGCTCAGTAGTTAAGGGTTTCTGGCTTCAATCCCAGGGGCCAAAAATAAACAAAACAACAGAACAATTAAGCTCTAAAATTATGCTGTCAAAAAGGTTAAAAAACAATATTCAATAAGCCTTATAAATTGTCTATAAATTCCTGGGCATATAACTACTTGAAACAAAGCCCTGGTAGAATTAAATACTTTTAATTCCTCCTGGCAGAATACTTCTCTCCTGACAGAAAATAAACACTTTAAATTCCACAAACTTCCACTGGGAAAATGAAAAAAGCAGAACTTACTATAATGTTGTGGCTTTAAAATAAAAAAAAAAAAATACTCTCAAAATTTTACTCTCATCTCCATTCCTTGCTCTGAGGTTCTAAATGCAATGACAACTACATTTTAAAACTAAACAAACAAAAACATCTTTTTGTCACCCCTGCATAGAAACCTCTCTACCTCATCCAACAAGTCTAATCTTTCTGTTTGCAGAGTAATGTGCAAAGGCATAACACCTAACAATCTAGTCCATGCTATATAACTAGGGTTTCATGGGATTGCCCTACAAAAACACTTAAATACTGAAGTCTGTACTATTCAAAACTAATTTTTAAGACCTTAAACTAAAATTTAAAGAGTCTATTCTTATTTCCAAAGTTGGCATACTTTTTCACCTAAAATAAGAAAATGTTAAATTTTAAAATCGAGACCACCAGAGAACTGTTTAGTACCATTTAGTCAAGAATGGCAACTCCAGACCAATGCTTTACACTACTCCTCTAACGAAGAACACCCACCAGTCATCACTTAAAAACTGAGGCCTAAGCCACTGTGTCAAAGGTATAAATTATGTTCCAAAGACAGCTCCAGGCACTACTGAGCTTGGAATTGCTTACTGAGCAACCATGTTGTTCCAAACAAACTAAATGTTTAAGAGGCTAAAGGGCAGTGGAGGCAATTATTGGAAGGAAATTTCTCACTAGGCCAGAAAGGAATAATTAAGTCTTTGCATGCTAAATCACATCACTGGAGTTAACAATGAAGTAATCAAGTGTAAATGGTGACAAAGCCCATCTATAGGACTCATGAAAGGAAATTAAGGTTGTGGGTAATCTAGACTATTGTTGCTTAAATACCACAAAAATTAGTCCCTAAAACTTCATTCATTCATCCTCTCTTTATACAAATGTGTGTACTTTTTGTGGGAGGCAAGAAATTGGTTAATCTAGCAATTAAGGCAAATATACTGAATCATCAGAAGTAAAACACCACTCAGCTACTAATTCACAGGCAGAGATCCAACATCATTCCCCATACTACTTAGGCTGTACCAAGTGCTCAGTAATGAAATACTTCCATGATAAGAGGTGCATGTGTATTCCATTCAAAAATATGACTAGAACCATTTAAAACTATACATCTAATATATACTTTGGATGTTGAACTTCCTGTACTTCAGAACACAGAATTCACACACACACACACACACACACATGCATACACATACACTCTTCTAGTTGTGGGAGTGTGTGGATAGGAAGCTGAGGAGAAAGATACAGAAGTTGAGATTGTGGCACCTCACAGTCTTCTCTATTTCAGGGTAAATTCAAGACTAGAACTTGAACTCAGGACTCTAAGCTGACCTGGTAAGTTTGTTATTATTGTTGCTGTCTGAAATAATTTAATAAGACTCACGAGAAGTTGCAAAAATAGCACAGTGAGTTCCTGCCCACCTTTTATTCAGCTTTTCCTAATGGCAACATCTTACATAATCATAATACACTAGCTAAACTAAGAAATTCACTTTGGTATAGCGTATTTATTAAACTTGAAACCCTGACCAGATTTTACTACTTTTTAATGTGCACTCATTTTTTTAAAATCCCATAGATGGCTTCAGGTACTACCACTATAACAATAAGAAACTGCTCTGTCACCATAAAGTGCTACCCCTTTATAGTCACATAGTCACACCATCTTTGCACCTCTAATCCTAGCCACCACTGATCTGTTCTCCATCACTACAGTTTTGCCATTTCTAGAGTAATATACCTAGAATCACAACGTATTTCTCCCCTAGTAAATGGAAAACCGGAGCCAGATCAATTATATTCTATCAGTTCTTAATAGAAGTTCAGTGAGAAGGGAGGCAAGATCTGAAAAATATCAACACAAATTTGGTGTTAAAATTTATGTAATTGAAAGGTTTAGCAAATATCTGTAAACATACAAGCGTAATATAGGCCCTTGGGGAACAAGGACTTTTTGTATCCTCCATGGAAAACCTTCACATCATTAAATATGTTTTTCTGTGTCCTCTTTAATGGATGGTCCATAACACACTAGAGTTTTAGGTCTACTATATGAGGTGACCTTTAAGATCCCCTCCAAATCTATATCCTAAGGAGCTAAGAATAGTTTTAAGCAAAGGACAAAAAACTTCTCCAGAACTAATTCCTCATCATAAAATAAGCAGTTCCTACATCGATGGATTAAGGTAGCCTACATCAAGGAAGAACAATGAAGGATACTTGTTGTACAACTCACTCAACCAAGTAACACTAGTCTAAGAACACAAAGACAGAACCCCCATCTGCAAAACCCTACTTTTTATCTCTGGTAATTAGACTTTATTCCCCATGGTTTCTCTCTCTCTAAAATGGGAATAATAACAGCATGTGCTTTAGAGAGTAGCTGGGAGGCTTAAATAGAGACCACATGTAAAGCATGTTGCTTGGTGTGTGGCACTGAATAACATTATTAGCAACTAAGTTAATAACAGGATGATGGGGATGATTTGTCTAAAACAGCAAGACAGACCATAAAGCTCTTCATGACTAACACTGCAACATAAGTGAAATGAAACAGCAAAACACTTCCAGGAGAAGACAACTTTTAGAATCACCTAGCAAATGACTGTCCAGGATGGGGCTGGCTATCACCAGCACATTGAAACTATGCCATAGATTCAATCATGAATAGCCCTACTGCTAAAGGAAAAAGCACACAGATCCAATAGGAACTCATGAAGTCTGTAAAATATTAACAACTTAATAAACATCAGCTCACACTATCAACAAACACAGTGTTCAAGTCAACTGAAGAGTACCAACTAAATTAATACCAAGTTGACTAAATGAAATGCCTCAGGGGGAAAAAAAGGCTCATGGGTGATTCACTTTTATGCTGACTTCCCTATAAAAACATCTTCAACAGGAGAGGCAGGAAATTCCAGTGAGTGAAGGGGCAGCTATATAGAAACCATCATACTGCACACTTGCCTTTTTTAATCTGCACGTTTGGGTTTAAAGAAGAACACTTAGAAATTTGCTCCTAAAGAAACAGAAAAGTGAGTCTACTAATAGGTCTGATCATCAAATACCACATAAATGAATTCCACAAACGGAAGAAAAAGAAAGCCAAAAAGAATATGACTGATACTTCCCTGACACAGAAATAACACTATTTAATGATGTGAAGGCTTTTAAATGAAGAGGAACAAAAAGCAGAACTCAAAGGTGAAAGAGAGAGAGAGAGAGAGAGAGAGAGAGAGAAAGAAAGAAAGAAAGAGGCAGGGAGTCTGGGAGACTAAGAGATATTTTTCTTGAAAAAAAGCACTATAAATACTAAAAATAAAACTTCATTTTACACCTTGCACAGGCTTTTGGACATTAGTCTATACTAAACCAAGTCATAGTTTCCCACAGAATGTGCATATGTAGATGTGTGTATGCTTATGGGTATGTTTTAATTTTCTGTTCTGATTTTTTTCTTTTCCTACAGTTTCGCATAATGTTGTTTATTTCACGTCTTCTGTTTATTAAGCCAACTGTAGGAATGGACAAACTTAAATATAGAACACCTGAGCTTCCATGACAAACTGCCATCCACTAACTGTGGGATGTTTGAGCAAGTTCCTTAATCTTTTCAAATCTGAATTTGCTCAACTATTAATGGGAACATGCCACAGATCTACAGTGGTTTATTTTGGAAACTCTAGGTAGCACAAGTAACATATGTAATACACCAATGAATCCAGCAATTCCTTAACAAATATCCATGTTTTTAAATCAGCCTTTCTAAACACAATATACTAAAATTTGAAGAAGTATTTAGAGAGTTGCTGGGAGGTGTTTTCACCATAACCAAAATGTCTCACACTGGGACCATTTCTACAGGACTCTTTAGGGGTATAATAATAACTTCTGGGAACCAAAAAGAAATCTAAGAATTCTACTCTTTTAAAAGTACAGACTTTTAGCTGGGAGAGGTGGCTAACACCTGTAATCCCAGCAGCTCGGGAGACTGAGGCAGGAGGATCACAAGTTCAAAGCCAGCTTCAGCAAAAGCAAGTTGCTAAGCAACTCAGTGACACCCTGTCTCTAAATTTAAAAAATAGAAAATAGGGCTGGGGATGTGGCTCAGTGATGCAGTGCCACTGAGTTCAATCCCTAGCATCCCCCCCCCCAAAAAAAAGTACAGATTTTTAAACAAAATCAATTTTTAACAGGTTTGTTAGTACTACATTTTATGCTAACCATATACAAAAGTTGTGAGTAACTGGTGATAACAAATCTCACTACAGTTCTAAGACATGAAATCAAGACCAACATTTTCTTACACACATGTAGTTAGCACAAGCCCCAGGATAGAGGCATTTATGCACATGAAATAAAAATCTGTACTTGTACAAAAAACTCTATGCGACCTCTATAGTAGCTTTCCTGATAACTGCCCCAAACTGGAAAGAAGGCATAAGTTCCTCAACTGGGGATTGGACAAGTTGTAGTACACCCATGCAATGAAATACTCCTTGGCAATGAAATGAATATAGCATACTGACACAGGCCAGCAACACGGTAGAATCTCAAGTGCAGTGTCATGATTAGAAGCCAGACACAAAAGACTGCATTCGGCTTCATTCAGTTTAAAAGACTTTCTGGTAAAAGCAAAACTACATGAAGTAAGAGACTCAGGGTAGAAACAGTTCAAGAGGTGTGGGCAGCCCAGGGTGGGGAAGGGGGTTAAATACAAAGGGCACAAGGAAATGTGGGGGAGTGATGAAAATATTCTAAATCTTGACAGTGGTGGTGGTCACACAACTGTATACATTTCAAAACTCTCAGAACTGTACATTAAAAAAATAAGTTTTAACATGGGGGAGGCTTAAGGCATTTTCCCTATGAACATACAGCTGTGAAAGTCAGTTAAAGTAGGGAAGATGTACATTCCAGGATGAAACCATTTATTTTAGGATAAAAAGATGGAGGCACTAAAAACAGGGGTAAAGTCAACAAAATTTATTTGTGAAGAACCCTAAAATAGAAACTTTTCAAAAATTAAGTCATCTTAGAATCAGCAAATTTAAAAAAAAAAAATCATTATCACCAAGAATTACAAAAGGGTTTTACTTTTACAAGAGAAAATGTGAAAGGCAATAATTTCTATGAGCATATTATTACATGGCTTATGTTCATTAATGATATAAGAACCAACAGAAATATCTTTTAGATAAGATGCATACAACAGTTTAATTAGACATTTGGTTATATTTAGGATTAAAGATTACCTCCTTTAGATGACTCAATCCCTGTCAATGCCAGTTCACATATCTGAGAAACAATGAAACCATAAGTTCAGGCTGGGATAACTTTACGGTTGGAAAGGACCCTGAGATATAGATGCCATATTCCCTCTTTGAATATCGTAACGTTTTTTTCTTCTTACTAAAGGGTACCCCAGCTAAGTGGTGCCAAGGACAAATTCTTTTTTTTTTTAATATCTTTTTAAAATTGTTGATGGACCTTTATTTATTAATTTATTTATAAGTGGTACTGAGAATCAAACCCAGTGCCTCACACGTGCTAGGCAAGTGCTCTAGCCACAACCCCAGCCCAAGGAAAAATTCTTTTAACACAGAATAAACCTGAGAAAGATGGGAATTAACTTACACCTCCTTTCCACTTTCTTGGTCACCTCCTGTCATACCTGACATCAAACCTCCACACTATCGATTGAGATGGTACAAAGCGAATCCTTATTGCTAGCAGAAGGCTGGTACTACACAACAAGAATCTGTCTAAGCAGCAGGGTTTGGCTGACATGAGAATGATCAATTGACTGCTTTCTGTAGACTAACAAAAAGAAGATAAACATAAAGGCAGACAGTCCTCCAGGCTTGTTGTACTTGGAAGCTAGCATCTGCATTCCCAATACATACCACATATCAAATCTAGAACAGCAGCAACCAAATGCCCTGCATACACATATGCATCTAAATGAGTGCACACACTAATACATGTACACACATGTCTGCAAATCCCCTTTGGTGAAATACATGACTCAGAAACCCACCCCCCCACACACGTAAACAGACCACACAGACTTCATTTAAACTGATATTAGAAACTGGCTTATCCAAAACACAGGATTTCCTTTCCACAGAAAGTACCCAGGCTTTGGAAAACACAGTTTGATTCCTAGCAGCAGAGCCTGTGGTTAGTGCACAAATTTGCCAACCTACCATGAAGTATGAAACCTTCTGCTGCCTGCCCTCACAGCCCCAGACTCTGTTTGCAAGGGATAGGAATGAAATATTCCATATGTTTTCTTTGTCAGTGACATGGCTATTGAAAGCAAGGCCACGGTGGTTTCCCTGCTGAGGGACTGGGTCAAGCTATTCATGTGTAACCAGGCAGATGTCAAGATGGTAATGGGAAAAACATCTCAAACTTTTTTTTTTTTTTTTTTTAAAGAAAGAGACCCTGGATAGAAAATGTACAAGTGTACTTGAACCACTAGGCCAGTCTAAATAGGTTACCAGTACTACTGCCACTGTTCCACTGTTTTCTGGTTTTCCAGGACATTTTAAAATCAGGTCTGAGTCAAAACCCAGAAAAGTTTTTAAAGTTTCTGGAAAAAAAAAAATAATAACTTTGCTTAACAAGAATGGCAGGGGCTGGGACTGTAGTTTAGTTATACAAGGTCCTGGGTTCCATCACCAGCACCAAAAAATAAATAAGAATGTTATGTAAATTTTCAGAACTATAACAAATTTTCAAGAAAGGATTTTAGTTCTAAAATTACTTTCAAGAGAATAAGTTTTTCTTTATCCACAAAACATGAGCATTAGACTCAAATGTAAAATACATATGTGTGTATATCTAATAACTAGTTATATATCACTTTCATAGTACTTATAAGAAAAATCTCTCTCATACTCTGAATATTTCTAGAACAGAAGGATGTGAAGAAATAGCAGCTAAACTGTCAATCCTGAGAAAATTCTTTCTATGCTCAGGTCTATCCATGGAAAGAGACCTGAGGAATTCTAAAGGGTGCTCACTAGCTTGAGAAGAGTGTGCCTGGCTTAATGAAAATCTTCAGTGTCGCAAAGTCCAACTGTAATGAGGAAAGTCACATGCCATTTGCTCTGAGGAGAAACACTGTGTCCCCCTCTCAGGACTGTACCCTGTTACTTGACCAACCATCTGAGGAAAGCAACACCAAGACACAGAGACAAAGGTAAAAACGTCTAATCTCCCCTGGGCTTTCTCTGCCAGATTCTATACATTCCCACCATCAGGCTTTCTTGTTAGAAAGGCAAGGAACACCAACTACAAGAAGGTATCTTCATAAACCCATTAGCACTCCTGTTTCTCCATCAAGATCTTTATGGATTTCTGCATGGATTTTATGGATCTGCCAGTTGAGTGGTCTTTTTCCATTAGTAGCTCACCTGTGAAGTCCAGAATAGGTTTGGAAACTGATATACATTCACAGAACCAAAGAAGTAGAGTTCAGAACTTTAAATCACAACTAACATACATGTAAAGCTGCTTAATCACTCCCCAAAGAAATAACAACAAATAGGGTCCTCACTGTGTGTCAGTAAAAGAAGCCATGATGAAGAGAGCTCCTAGGTGAGACATGGACATAAAGCAAGATCCCTCTTTTTGCAGATGGGAAATCTGATATCCAATGTGTCTGTCTTTCCCAAGTTCAAGAACACTTCCTAAACTCAGGGGTCTTGATTCCTTGTGCCAGACCCTCAAAACACAAAATATTATTTTTTTTGAAAGTCAGTTAATAAAAATATTCCTATAAAGGAAGACTCGAGCATCAATAGGGACATAAAATGCTGGGATTCAAAATGACCTTGGAGAACTGAAGGCCAATAAGAAAATTTTTCTTCATAGGAAACTATTAAGATTAGAGAAAACTAATCAAATAAGATGAAGTAATAGAAATAGCACGGAAAGGATGATAACCAGGATAACATTAAACTGCTAAGTAAATATGTTAGTAAACTCCAAATGTGTAATTTTTAAAAGATGATACTAAAATATTTGAAAGAAATTATATTCATTTAAAGTTACCTTATATACTCAGGTCTAATTACAAGAGAATTCTGTGAATATTTCAATTTAATATGAGAAAAGGAGGGCTTGAAGAAGCCTAAGGGGCAATTATGACATTTAGAAAATGCGAGTATTAAGTTAGCACCTAAAACAGAAGACTGAAAAGCACATGGACAGTCTTTGAGAAACTCGAAGGTCCATAGTTGATACTATTTGTTTTCTAGAGGCTAATAAACTTCAGGGCAGAGTTGCTAAGTGTTAAGTTATCCCAGAGATAGGCTTCTCTCATTCTCTGGACAATTCTCTTGCAAAAAAGCAGCTCTCTCAGCCAGTTTGCACACATGGGAAAGATGACAACCAAGAACAGAGTGGCAACTGTGCCATCACCCCTCTCCTGAAAATATCTGGTCTACCAACATGTGATACACATATAGTTTCCTCAAGGGCTCCCAGGCACAAGTATATTCCTTAGCAAAATGGGGGGTTGGGGGGGGCAATAAGTTAACCAAGGTCATAGCCCAACTATGGCATTTCAGAAGACACTACCAACTTGGATGCTCACCTTCCTCTCCACACCTCCAACGCCAGAAACCTGAAGTTGGTGAGAATGATAAAATTCATCTCCGTTTCACATGAAAACAGCACTAACCATGCTCTTTATGTGAGTTTCAATGTCACCACTTGTACTAAATTACTCTGTGGTTTACACCAAGAGCTACACCAGGGAACCTCAAAGCCTAAGGGGAGTGGAGAAAAGAGACCTGAAGCAATTCTAGGCACATTCCTTAGCCAAGCCTAGAATAGCTCCAAGGTAAAGGAGTCATCTCCCTGCCAAATTTATGTCACTCTTCTGAGGAAGGAAAATTTCCCCAAATAGAACTTTAAAAATATAAGGGAATGATTTTTCTGGATACTTGGTTCTACATTCTGATTCGAATACAATACCATTGTGTCATCAGGGTGCAAGGAGACTTTCATTCTCTCAGTGGTTGACTTTGTTTTTTAAAGCCCTGTATCAACAACAACAACAACAAGTAGCTATATTCTTCTAGTATAAAAACAAAACAATCTTATAAGGGGGCTTTCACAGGCTTTTATTTATATTGATTTATAATACTCAACTAAAAATTAAATATGAAGGATAAAGGGTCACTAAATATATTGTATATATTAAACGTTCCTCCACATATTTTCTCACCAGCAGACAGTCTAGCCCAGGATCTAACCATACACTCAGCTGCCTCCCAAAATATCTATGGTTTTCATTTCCTTACAAAGGATATTCTTATATTGTATGGGACAACATGCTGTCACAAGAATGTAGTTCAAGGTTTTATTCCTAAGACCTTTTAGTACAGAAAGCTAAAAAATGTATTTAAAAATATTTTTTTAATGTTCATTTCCTGGGCCTAGAACATCAGAAAGTATTTCCCAAATCTTAACCACTTACATCTAAAATAAAAGATGCATAATTCCAAGTCTTGTGGTGGGAGAGGACCTGACTACAGCACTTGACAATTAAAATAAGTCATGGTACAAAAACACATTTTATAGACTAAAAATAATGAACCCAAACATTTGTAGTTTTAATTACCTGGACACAGTACACAATACTTCAGGACACTTTCAAGAATCTTGCTAAAAACAGTCCAACCATATACAAAGTTTAATAGCAAATATTACCCATGAGTCAATATGGAATATAATACTACCAAAAAAGGGGGTATTTGAGTACCAACTTGCTAAAGTTGTTAGAAAGTTGAGAAGTTATTGAGCCTACATAAACTATAAAATCATGATCTGCTTCACGCTGAGACTGATTTCTAAAAATTTATGAACTCACCTAGTTTCCGACAGTAGAACTGACACCTGGCATACAGTGTGACCATCAGGTGCTTGAAGGCACAAAAGAAGTGTCAAGAGGGCAGACAAATTAGCCATTGTACAAGAATACTGATTTGCTAAGTGCCCTAGATTTCTTCCCCTCACTGACAGGATTTAAAATTAGAGCATTTTATCATCTTCAATCAAGCTTCATAAAAAATATCACACTTTGAACAGAGTTGGGGGAAAAAGGGGAAAAGTTATCTATTCATATAGGAAAACAAGCCTTTAGCATTGCCCAAATTGGGTCACACAGGACAGTTAAAGAGCAAGCTGAACAGAATATTTCGAAACCTGAAACCTTGAGATCTAATTTTAAAAATGAAAAGACAAAGCCATCTTATCAAGAACACTCTAAGTTGGATTTGTTACATTTTGCAGACCTAATGGCACATTTGGCAAGGTTTAGCTTTTAACCCAGGTATACCATCAAATATTGTGATTTTATGAATATCTCAAAAAGTGGGAGAAGTCTTAGAAAGATTTGAATGAACCCTTAAACTATTCTTACAATTTTATTTAATATTTTATACAGAGTCATAGAAATTCAAAACAAAGAGACATTGACCACCATCTAATCCAAGATCCATCATTATTGAAAACAAAAATGAGAATAAAAGAGACCAGAAACCAAAAATCTAAACTTGCAGACTTTCAGTACTTTCCACTATTATAAAGATGACTAAAATAAAAATCTAAGAGACAGACAGATTGACAGAGACAGAGGCCAAGAAAATGCCTAAACTTGCCTGGATCCACCTACTAGTACAGATCTTTGATCTTTCCTGGGAGATTAAGCTGTCAAATGTTGCCTTACAATTCTCATGTGAAGAGCCAAGTACCTGGACATTAAACATGCAATACCATAACTGGCATAAGCATTGAGTTCAAGTGGAAACCATAAAATATTATTGGTTACTGCAAACCTTAAGGAGCACAGAATAAGAGAATTACTAATTCAAATCCTAAGTACTGTTCCAGCCACATCTAGCATGTTGCTTTGTGAGAAACTGAGCTTCCCATTCAATGGAAATATTCTAGTTGAACTAAATACCTGGGAAGGGTCTCCTAGGAGAGCGAGAGTTTCCAAGGTTTATACACCTATGCTTCACTGAGCACAACAGAGAAGGCTCAGAAGTACATGAAAATGAAAAATTGGGCTGGAGGTATAGCTCAGTGGTAGAGTGCTTACCTAGCATGTGTGAAGCCTCAGGTTCCATCCCCAGCACTATAAAATACATATATACAATTAATTAAATAAAAAAATCAAACTAAATAGAAAGTTCTTGTTATAAGAGTTGTTATGGGGCTGAGGTTGTGGCTCAGTGGTAGCCTGCCTTGCAAATGTGAGGCACTGGGTTCGATCCTCAGCACCACATAAAAATAAATAAATAAAATAAAGGTATTGTGTCCATCTACAACTAAAACATTAATTTTTTTTAACAGATGAGGAAACAAAGGCCCCTGAAGATTAAGGCACACCATTGCCTCAAGGTCACTCCTGTGAATTATTGACAGATCTGGACTGAGCTCCCATATTCCCAGCAGACTGCCCTTTCCTCTCGAGCATTTAAAGAGAACCAGTAGTTCACCAGTGTGTAAGATAAAAGATCTATATTGAAAAAGGATCACATATTGTCCTTTTTTTGAACAAAGTTCACTTGTATATAAAACAAACACATCTCTAAAAAGACACATTGGGCTAAACACTGAAATTACAAAAAATTCAGAAATAAAATGACATCAAAACTCTTCTCTCAATAAGGTATATTTAGCCACTGATTTCTGATCTGACCTGCCAGGGAACATATACAGTAGATGTTGGAAAATGTTTAAGAAAAAACTTTAAAATGATACCAGTGAAAGAAAGGTATTTGGTGTACTGAAAAAAAAAAAAAATACACCTCAGAGAAGAATCTGGGATGATGCATCCAAATGGAGAAGGAGAAGCAACAGATTCTTTTAAAAAAAACACCTCAAAGCCTTTCAGGTAACCATCAATTCTATACAAAAATCTCAGCAGCCTGCTTATGTACAGGATACACACACTGTGAAGGTTTGAGCGATTATGACTAATTACATGGAAGTAAGGAGGTTGAGTAATTTTTTGTACAGTATCCAAATTACTGAAACAGAGTGATTTTATTTTGCAAGTGTTAAGCCATACCCACAGGAAACAAGCAAGGCTTTTCTACCCTAGCAAAGCTCCTTAGCTACCATGCATTCTGCAACAAGTCTCCATGGCAAATTTCCTAACACACACTTGTAAACACAAAGAACTCCTCCAAGTGCATGTTAAAAAACAGGCTTGTGTAACTTCAACTAGAAGAATATTCTGCTACTCATGGGATCTTTTCATGAAAGGAGCATAACATTATCATCACCTTGCCATCCTTAAATTGTGTAAGAATTACAAAATCATAGAATCCTCTAGAAGCAAGACGCAGCCTTAGAGATAATCTGAGGAATCCAATTGCTTTATTGTTACGATAAGGAAATTGTCACCCTCCACACACATACAAAAAAAAAAAGTGGAATGACTTGCCCAAGGCCACACAATTACTCAGTGGTGAAGTAAGGACTATGATCACAGGCTCAGATCTACCACTCTCTTACAAAGCCACAGAAACAGACTTTATAATCTTAAAATTACGTGCCAGGCATAATCTAGGATATGAAAATTTGTGCTCTGGGTCTATAGGTCTCAAACTTTATAGTTGTGACACATACACCAGATGACACATGTACACAATCCCCTCCTTAATATCATTGCAACTTCCTCTCTGTCTCCCCTAATCTTGGAATGTAGCTGATACCACTAACATAGGAATGGCCTTGAATCCTTTTGATAAAATAAACGTTGGAATTTTAATATTAATAAAATCACTTCCTTTAACACACCTCAGGGTGAATTTGTGACACGGGATTCAAAATTGCTGCTTGGAAACATAAATAATCACTACAGGTGCAGCAAATGGTGTGAACACAGGAATCCCATCAGCAGTACTATGGATTATATCTGACTGTCCCCAGACTCTGTTACAGCAGCTTTCAGCAGGAAATAGACAGTTTGACTAAACAAGTTCAAACGAGCCTAGAGAAGTAGGTATCCTCTCTCTGGGGCCTTCTCAAATCTGGGCAAAAGGGTAAATGCTAAGAATGCTGAATTGGACAAACCTGTGGGAATGGTATCTGAATTCCAAGTTCCAACTCTGCTTTTCAGTGTGGCCTTGTATCTTTATTTATTCACTCCAAGATTTTAAGAGCCTCCTGTGTATTATGTTTGTGGACTCAAGATTTGAGTAAAATAAAATCCCTGGTCACTCTGTCCTCTAAAGTGGGATGAATACCTCCCTCTCCACAGGAGGTAAAAATACTATCACTTGGAAGAGCCATTGAGGAATAAGAAAAAAATAAAGAACTTTGATTAATAATTATAGTCTCATCTTTTTAACTTCTATTTTTGAGTTTGTAATTAAGAAATTAAGAATACGTGAATGAATGCTTTGGGACCAGGGACCTAATCCCTTGATATGTGTGTGTCACTGTGGCTCACCAAAGCTTCGATGGGGCAGCAGACTAGAAGTAGTTGGAAAGCTACCCCAGATAATCCCAAGTATTTTGTAAAATGAGCAGCATGCATAGCAGACCTGTAGCACCTGACCCTTCTCATGCAAGACTTCTGAGCATTAGCTGGGTTGCTCCTGAGTCAAAAATGCAAACATACTGCCTTTAAAACCTCCTTTAGAGAAGAAAAATAGTAAATACTATATACTTTCTGAGGATGAAATGAGGAGTACTAGGGGGAAATAGGAGGCATCCGAATGTACCTATAGGTCACAAATCACGGAAGGAAATACAACAACACATTTGCTCACCACCACAGCCCAGAAAGGGCTGTCATGATGCTGGTTTAGGCACTCTAATATGGACTGGAGCCAGTTATTTTCTGTTTCCCAAGCCAAGAAAGTAACTTTCCTAAGGCTCAAATTGAAGATACAGCATTTCACTGCCTCCAGTGAGTTGAACAGGAAGATGCCTGACGCTCTCTAGAGAGAAACATACTCTCATAAAAATGTGACGTTTCTTTCTGACTTTAGATACTAATGTAAAACAGGTATTTTTTCTTATAGGGCAAGTTTGCTCATTAAAATTCAAAGAAGTCTGCAAAACAAGATCTTCACAACTTGTCTAAATAGTAAATCATGCTTTTCTATACATGGAGAGACTTGGAAGAAGTTTGGAGAAGGCACCTCTCTGCCTCAATTCTCCGAGTTTATCTAAAGGCTTTGGAGATTTTTAAGAACGCCCATTTCTTCTACCCATATCTTCTTTTTCTGCTCAAACGTTGCCACAGCACCTTTGTGAACAAAATGTTCCATGATACAAAGTTAACTTTTTTTTTATGAAAAGTTAAACTTCACCATGCTGCAGGCAAATGATTTCAAATAACCAACAGCTAACACCTGAGTCAAGGAGTGGTGGTGTAATGGGGGACCAAGCCTACTGGACAGAGTAAGGTGAAGTAGAAGAATGAAACAAGTTTCAAGGCATGGGCCCTTGGTGCTCACTAAACCCTATCCTGAGAGGACAAGCAGAACAGTTTGTCACCACCCACCTGGAAATGAAGCAATGCTCTGGCCTGCCTAAAAGGGATTTCTTAATAGGATCTGCTATTCCTTTAAAACTGTCTATTTCTAAGAGGTCCCTTTCAGTAGCTATAAGGTAAAAGGAAATTCCCTTCATCCAAGGGCCACTCAACCCCTTCCTCTCTCAAACAGTTCTTTCACTACTCTTGATTTAATCATTCAACCAGCCACACAACACAAGAACAAGAGCACGCAACAAGCCCAGCACTCAATTACCCTATTCATTCTCTATCAGTGGCATTTGCCAACACCACCTCCAACACCTATTTCGGATTCCTCCTTTTCTAAAAGGAGTGTTTAATGCTCTCGGGGCTCAATTTGAGGAGGGAGGTTTTGGAAGTCAGAACTATTTGAGTGACTTTCCCGTCATGTACCTTGTGGACTGGGCTTACCATATATACTAGAACTTTGTTTCCCTTTTAACATCTGTACCTCTGGCCAACATTCCTTCTTTAAAAGCTTTGTTGGGTCAGAAGAGTATTTTCACCAAGAGATTCCTGTAATTTCTCCTGTCTCTCTTGTTTTCTGCGGCTCCCTTCGTGCTCCAGAACCCTGGCATGTGTGGATGAGTTCAGAGCAAATCTGGGCGGAGGAGCCAGGACTCACTACTCTAAACTGGACGGCAACTTGCCCCGACTGAGGTACAGGTGTTTCTTCTCCTCGCATGCTGGAACCCAGGGGGACTCCAGTACTGCCCCACAGAACAAGTCTTGTTCTGCAGTCAATAGCCAAGTTCTCAGATCCCTTACCCACGCCAACAGCGAAAGTTCCGCCAAGAGAGCAGGGGCCCGCGTGAGAAGGGGAAGTCGCGGCAAAAGGGTGCCAGGCGCAAGCATATCCAGATTCCTCTTTCTTGACCCAAGATACATTTGAGATTTGGTTGGGGGAGGGGATGGTTGTGTCCGAAAACTCTGGTAAAGAGCCTCTTGGTGCTTGGACCCGGACTGGTAAAGTTTGGAAAGCACGCGGCGCAGCTTTCCAAGCACCCCACGCACAGGTGATCTGCGTACCCGCCACACTGGGGGATGGGGATGGGGTGGGATCGACCACCGGCCCCGCCCCGCAGCACTCCCCGCCAGCCCCCCACCCCGGAGCCCCACCACCCGCACTCACAGCGCTTGGGTGAAGGCACTGAGCCCCTCGGGTACAGCCGTCAGCCCCTTCCCGGAGCAGTCCACCCGACGGTCGCCGTCGCAGCTGCAGGGCGCTGCGCAGAGAGGCGGCGCCGCGCCGCTGGGCCCGGCCGAGCCTAGCAGCCCCAGGGCGAGGAAGCAGAGCAGCCCCAGCGGGCCCGGCATTGCTGCGGCCGCCTCCCGCGCCGGCCTCTCCCGCGGCGCTGCTCGCTTGGCGCGCCTCTGCTGCCCTCCGACGCCCCCCGCCGACCCCGGGCAGCCGGCCTGCGGGCTGGGGCGGGGGCTGTCTCCTTTGGAGGTCCGCGTGGGCTCGGCCCCTTCAGCAGTCCGCCGCAGCAGCGCAGGGACTCAGCGCTCTTAAGTTTCGCCTTTCCCGCTGCTCCATGGAAGAGCTGAGGCAGCCCCGCTCCTCCGGCGGCTCAGGCCAGCCGGCCCGGCCCGGCACAGCTGCCGGGGCCGCGCTCTGCCATCGCACCCGCCTCCCTGCCCCCGGCCTCCAGCCGCAGCCGCTCTTCAAGGTTGCGGAGCGCAGCCTTCAGCCATGCCGGCCCCTCGCCCCTGCCCCCGCCCCGGCTCTCGCACAAACACCAAGACTCTCGGTCTCTCCCCGCCGCTGCTCTAGCTCTTCCCGTCCTTTTCCCTTCTAGGGTTGCACGCTCCGGTTCCCAAGCCCCCGGCCGCTGGGTTATGCAAATCACTTAGGTACATGCAAAACTAACCCTTCTCCCGGAGCGCCATTGGTCCGTGGAGGTCTCGAGCTTATTACTATGCAGGCAGGGGAGCTTCCATTGGCCAGGAGTAGGACAAGAGGGGCGTGTCTCTCGGGCGTGAGTGACAAGGTGGTGGTGGTGGTGGTTCCAGGCAAAATCCCTTACTTGGCTCGATTTGCGTGGCAGGTTGTGGATTGAAGGTAAAAGGATCGGAAGGCGAGGAGCCTGGTTTTTCCCTCCCCCACTCCGTCTTTTTCTTCCACTGCGGAGAAATTGGATCTCCTAAATTGGATGACCTGAAAAGTAAAACTCGCCTCCAGCGTTCAGTTAAGTTTCAAATGACTCTTCGCTGTTCCAAAAGGCGAGGACATTGGGAGCTATGCAAACGGAAAACCGATTTGAGGGGACAAGGGAAAACGTTTCCTTTATTCTGACCCAAATCTTTGGGTTTTAGCTATGTATTAAAACACTGTACTCACTCCAGCATCCGAGTTCAACTGGGATCTTTATACCCTTCTTCATGTACACGTGGTATCTAAGTCTTAGCAACTAATCATCCACAATACAAATCAAACTGCTTTCTCACACACTTTAAAATCCTAAAACTTAGTGATGTTGTAAAGATCAACAGGTGATGCTTCTCAACACTGGACAATTTCTCCAGACAACAAAACAATCATTTAAGTGATACCTGACTACCCTTGAGAAGCCAGAGGAAACCTTGGTGTTAGGTAATTCTTAGCATTGCCTCCTTTTCTGGACTTGGATTCCCCATGGCCTAGCAGAATCCACAGAATCATTATCTGTACGAAATACAAGTTTATGGGTACCTCCCTTCCTGATTTCCACTTTGTCTTTGGGTTGCTTTACTCCATATTGGAGACACATTTTATGAATCCATTAAATTAAAGCAAAAAGGGTTTAAAATGTCACCATCATATAAAGTTAACTAGTCATCTCATGTAGGTAAAATTAAAGACAATGGAAACAAGTTGGCGCAGACCTATAAGTTGTTTTAAAATGAAAAATTTCTATTATCTTTGTGTTCAAGAGTTTACCATAAAAATAATGCCAGGTTGGGCAAATGACTAACATACTATAAATTTATTCTAGAGAGTCAATAAATACAGACATGATTTCACAGTTTTAGGAATGACATATTTCTGCTGACTGTAGGGCTGAAAGAGAACTTACAGCAACCCTCTGAACTCTCAGATACTGTGCTCTGCCCAAGATCATCACAGGCAGCTCCTGACTCCTTGTCTGGTGTTCTAGGATCCTTCTCTTGATTTGTCTAAGTCATTTCTATTATTTTCGGGAACATTCATGAGTAAATGAAGTGAGGAGAAAATTCTGAAATTTCTTTTATTTAAGTCCTCTCTTTTCTGTTTTCTTTTTCATTACACACACACACACACACACACGTACACACTTTTTTGTGTGTATGTTGTTCTAGGGATTGAACACAGGGGCACTCAACCACTGAGCCACATCCCTAGCCTTATTGTATTTTATTTACAGACAGGATCTCACTGAGTTGCTTAGCACCTCACCTTTGCGGAGGCTGGCTTTGAACTCTTGATCCTCCTGTCTCAGCCTCCCAATCCCAAGGGATTCACAGGAGTGTTCCACCACACCCGATCCAGTCCTTTTTATATCCATTTTGGGACAGGTTCTCACTAAGTTGCCCTGGCTGACCTCACACATGAAATCCTTCTGCCTTAGGCTCCCCAGTAGCTGGGATGGCAGGCCCTTTTTCCTCTTGTCCTTAATAATGCTGAAAGATGACAGAATTTCTCTTGCAAAGATATCACTTCTCTCTGCTATTTTAAAATTAACAATTATAGTCTATACTGATTAACTTTATTTCTACCAAAAAATTCTTTTTTTTTTTTTTTTTTAGGTAGTGTTTTGGGGCTAGGGATGTAGCTCAGTGGTAGACACTTGCCTAGCAAGAAAGAGGCCCTGAGTTTAATCCCCAGAACCACAAAAAATTAAAAATAAAAAAGTAATGTTTTTTCAAATTTTAGTGATCATAAGAATAATATGCGAAGTTTAATTTAAAAAAATACAGAATGATTTAGTAGGCCTGGGTGGGGCTCAGGAATCCACATTTTGAAGCACATCAAGTTAAAGTGCTACAGGTGGTCTACAATCCACGTTTGGAGAATGTTATTCTTTCCTTTCCAGGAATAAAATTTTATGCCTGGAAACTTGGATGAAAGGAGACATTCAGATTTTGAAAAAAAAGAGATGTAGATTTTGTTAAAGAATAAATTCCTATTGTTTGTCAGATGAAAAAGTTAAGAAAAAAAGGGATATAAATCTGTGGCTTAGCCAAAAAGACAAAATATTGGAAACCAAGAACTTTTCAAGAGAAGAAAAATGTTAAGCTTTATTAAAGAGTTATTATTTCTTACAGTTGCTACATTATGTAAGCTTCACATTAATGATAAATTGACCTATTAGTCTTCATCTCTTAAATAAGATGTTCCAAGACAGCATAAAAACAAAAAACAAAACCAAATGAAACAAAAGTTCACCTTAATCTTTCATAAATTATAAGGAGTAGAAAGATTTGAGGATGACCAAAATGTTAAAAAAAAAAAAAATCAATACTGGGAATTGAACTGAAGCGTGCTCTACCACTGAGTACATTCTCAGCCCATTATATTTTTATTTGAGACAGAGTCTCAATGAATTGCCAAGACTGGCCTCAAACTTGCCATGCTCCTGCAAGTCACTGGGATTATGGGTGTGCACCACTGCATCTGGCTGCTATTGTTAATTAATATTTATTACTATATTGGATTCCATTTATAAAATATGCCCAGGTTTTACCAGAGAACAGAATCAACAGGACATGTAGAGATATATGCAAAGAGATTTATTAGGAAGCATTGGCTCAGGCAATTAATGAAGCAAGGTCACAAGATCTGCCATCTGTCTGCTGAAGGTCAGTAATCTAAACCCAATAATCTAGTGCTAATCTAAACCCAAGAGAACCAGAACTTATAGCTGAGTTATAAGTTCCAGACTGAGGGAGAAGGCTTGAGAACCAGGACTGCAGAAATCCACAGGCAGGAGAAGATGGGTGTCCCAACTAAAACAGAAAGAACAAATTCACTCTTCCTCCAACTTTTCGGTCTACTCAAACCCGCAATGGATGGGATGTCTACCTGCTCAACGAAGGCATCTTTACTCAGTCTGCATAGTCAAATCCTGATTTCTTTTAGAAACACCTTCACAAACATACAGTGATACATAATCTTTTACCAGTTATCTGGGCATCCTTTCCCAGTCAAATGGACATAATAAATCTTCACCACTATTTATTTATCAATCCTCTTGGTTAATAGTGTTTGTTTTATTTTATTTTTTCTAACAATACAAGTAGGAATAATCCTGTGTATATTTCATTGCTCACATGATCATATATGAAGAACTTTTTCTAAAATATCTATATTTCCTTTATATCATACCATATTGTGTGTGTGCGCACGCACGCACACACACACACACACACACACACACCCATGAATGTATGTATGTCTGCTAAGGGGATTTTCTCTATCATAGATTATATACATTAACCATTACTAGATGTTTCTAAATTACCCTAAAAAAATGACTGTACTTATTGATACTTTCCTCAGCAGAGAATAAGAATCTCCATTACTCTACATCTTACCACCACTTGGTATTGCAAGATTTAAAATATTTGCAAATCTATCACATATAAAATGAAATCTCTGTGTGGTCTAAATTTGAATCTCCTGGATTACAAGTGCATCTTTTCCGTATATTTGTTGGACATTCCAGTGTGCTCTTCTCTGCATTGCCTATTCATTTTCTTTGCCTGTTTCCTTTTGGACTGTTCCTATTTGTTTTTATTGTTTTATAGTAGAGGTCAGCAAATGTTTTCTGTTAAGGTCCAGATAGTAAATATTTGGGGCTTTGTGGGCCATATGGTTTGTGCCAGAACTTTTCAACTCTGCCATTGTAGCATGAAAGCAACAATATAAAATGTAAAAGCAAATAGATGTGATGTGTTTGTTCTAATAAGATTTTTTTTTCCATAAAAACAAGTGTTGGACTAGTCATTGATCATAGGCTTTGTCTGCCAACTGTGCTTGCAATAAAGGATGCTAATTCTTTATTGAACTCTCCTGATTATTTTTGAAAATCTTTTACAAATTATGTAAAATTCAAAATGACACACTTCAAAGGTGACCATCTTTTCTGACAACTTGAGATCAAGCAATTTTAAACTTTTGATGTCCATGGTGAGCTGATACTTGAAGATACTATTATAGGATGCACCAAGAAAAACCCGTGATGAGTTTTATTTTTATAAGACTTTTTTTTTTAGTTGTAGATAGACACAATACTTTTATTTTACATATTTATTTTTATGTTGTGCTGAGGATTGAAGTACCTCACACAGGCTAGGCAAGCACTCTACCACTGAGCCACAACCCCAGCCCTGCCCCACCCCCATGAGTTTTAAAATACCTCTATTTCCAAAACAAATGTGCTCAGAGGAAGTCCTGGGCACTTAGAATTTACCTTTCTCTTTATCCAAAAGTCATACCAAATATATTTAACATAATTGTTCTTGATATAATTAGATAACCTGTTGAGAAATGACTGTTGAGTTTAAACAAAAACACAGGTGCCAAACTGCCATCTGAAATTAGAAGCTGAATATGTAGAGTAAATATACGCATATATACACAAACACACGTACAAAAACATTTCAAACTAGGATAGATTCAAAGAATAAAGAAAGACTATTGGGTCTAGTCCCCACTGACCAAACATAGACTCTAATAATTGAATATTCAAGATAAGAACTATTTCCCTCATCAATTGCCATTGGATTGTCTCCATGCTGTGAGTCTCTGCACTTGTATCCAGGACTCTGGAATAGTGACACTCTCACATTAGGCCCCCAAAGCTAGCACTCATCCTCTCAAGTCTTAAGTAAGGTGCTTTTTCTCACTTGTCTTCTCCTTCTGTGTCTCAACCTCTCTTATTGTTCATAGGAAACAGCATTTAATTTTTTAAGGCTAATTTAAAACTAATTATTTTGAAGGACAAAAATATTCAGTAACAATGTAAAATTGCTGTCAAATTTAAAACATCCTTTTAAGCTACACACTTGGCTGAATTTGGGCTTCTCTTTATTCTAAGCTTGGGCAAGGGTTGAGGGTGACTGGCAGCCACACATACCACCTGTGCATAGCTTATGAACCTTTTGGGATAAGAGGGCTAGTAGTGAGGCTTACGGCAGGACTGGCTTGAAGCCAGCTCTTTTTCAAAACATCACCAAAAAAGCTTCTTACTCTCTGGACCTGGTTGAATATCCTGAGGTCAGATATCCTTTTCAGTTCTTCTAAAGACCCATATTGACCCCAGATTTCAAAACAGTTGGTTAAATATCAGAAGCATTTTCCTATTCTCGCCTAATCCTTTCTAAATCTGATTTTCTTTTCTTGATCTTTCCTTTTCAGTTTTAACACAAGAGGAAAATGCAACCCTAAGGAACAGCTTCTGAATTGCAGAACCACACGTGGGCTCCAACATCTGAGTGTGTCAACTACTGGGGAGGAAAAAAACTAGGTAAAAAATTCAATGAGTGTTAAAGAAATCAGATATTGTTGAGAAAGAGTAAAGGCAGGAAACATCAGAGTAAAACCCAAAACAATTACTACATGGTCTTGCTAAGAATTTGTTAAAACCAAAATGCCAACACAAAGTTCAGTCATGGAATCAAGGACATTTTCATTCCTCTGGAATTCCAAAGAAAACTTTAAACACTTTGGAAAAACAATTATTTTAAGGAGCTATGTGCAAAATCCATGCATACCACAATGTGCATACTGAAAACCAGCGCTTGGGGTGGAGCATTCTGGAAAGCTCTTCCTTATCTGCATATTTGGAAAATCTAGAAAAGAAGTAGGTAACAAGATATTTAAGAGAGAAATCTTTTGGTAAGATGTGGAGGGAAGACTTCACATTCTGTCTCTCTTTTTCTATACTGGACATAATACAGTCTCAAAATGACACTCCCAAATACTTCTTGGGTAATTCCCAAGCAATTAGTTATTTTTAATTTTTTTTTTGTCTAATGTCTGCTTACTATGATTTTTCAAAATAAGAGAAGTGACAGAATGGAAAATCTAACATTCCTAATGTTTTTGAAAATGTCTTTCAAGAACTAAAGATTCAAGGGTGGGCAGCTGGGGATGTGGCTCAATGGTAGGGTACTTGCCTGGTATACACAAGGCCCTGTGTTCACTCCCCAGCACCACAGTAAGTGAGTAAATAAATAAATAATCATGAGGTAATTCTTGTAAAAACACAGCAAACTACCAATTATGTGTAATTTTCAGATTACTTTGGAAAGGAATAAAACCAAACCAAAAAACACGGCATAGAACAGGTCAGTGGTGCTAGACAGTGGTGCCCAAAATGCTATATTACAGGTCTGGTAATATTTACTAATATTTCTCTCACACACACTCATCTTATATTGAGTTTAAAATATATGAATCTAGGTTATAGAAGTTTTAAAAATTTAATATGAAAGGTTAAACGGAAGATCTTGAAGTGATAGGGAAAAATTATAGGAATTCTTCCAGTGTATTCCTTTTATTATAAAATATCATAAAGCTGTGAAGTTTTTCGATGTTTTTTAATTTCAATTTTGCAAGAAGGATTTACCACATACCTACTCAGAAGCTACTCTGCTAGGAACTGAATAACTTTGATTAATGCAGAAATGTCTACACTTTAACTATGTGGAGAAGTTTTTAAAAATAGAAACCCCAGGTTCCACCTCCCTTGATTCTATTAGAGTAGGTCTCACATGAGACCCTGGATTACCAATATTTAAAAGTTCCTGATTCTGCTGGGCATGTGGCGCACACACCTGTAATATCAGTGGCTGGGGAGGCTGAGACAGGAGGATCGTGAGTTCAAAGCCAGCCTCAGCAACATTGAGGTGCTAAGCAACTCAGTGAGATGCTGTCTCTAAATAAAATGCAAAATAGGGCTAGGGATGTGGCTCAATGTTTAAGTGCCCTTGGGTTCAATCCTCAACTACCAAACAAAATTTCCTGATTTTGATATAGCCCCACACTCATGTTTATGACTCTCTGCTAGACAACTATGAAAATTTAGGTCCTCAGAGAAGCAGACACCAATAAAAGATTACTCATGTGAGAGATTTATTAGGGGAAACCTTCATGAGGGGAAATGAAGAATGAGCTGAGGAAGACTGGCAGAGCCAACAGACTAGGATGGAGGTCTGGAAAGAGTTGCTTCTCCACATTTAACAAGATTTTAATTTTGTAAATTGCATTTCAATTTTAATTTTGAATTCAAAAGAAAAGATCAAGTGTATTTCTAAACTTAGACCGGGTCTTTAGCTAGCAAGAACTGCCAGAAAATTCTAAAATAGAAACCATAGCACTTTGGCGCCACCTTGTGGCAAAAGTAAACTGAGAACGATTATCCGCAGGCGGTGTAATAAATCATTTCATTTACACAAAGTAGTAGGGAAAATTCTGTGTGTATGCACACACACTATCGATTTCTTTTTCCTTACTTCAAATTAAAGTATTAATATTATAAATAATCACACACTTGGGGCTTTAAAGCTATTTTGCCAGTATTTGCAACCAAATTGATTTAAAAATGTGAATTTTGTTTTCAGTTATTCTACTCACAAAATTTTGTGCTCATGTTTTTACTTGACTGCTGGAATACCATACTTGATAGGTTTCACTTCCACCTCAGTGGTCGATCCTAACTGCTTCCATTCTTGGAAGACAGAATGAGGATCCTTTGGTAAATCTGGGAAGAGGAGGCAGGGCCTTATCTGTCTGGCAAGTGAGCAAGATACACGTTGGGAGTGGTCAGACTTCAATCCTGGTTGAGAAGCCTGTGCTGGATGGGTCAGTCTGGCGAATTTTGAGGAAGCCTGTTTTAGTACCTGTCAAAAACCCTTATTCCCCAGACATTAGACTCAGTAGTTTCAAATCACACCATTCCAGTCTTTATTAAAAAGTCATCTCCTCAGAGCTTTTTCCTGTCCTCAGTAAAATAGCATGACTGCATTCTTTCAAATTGTTTGTTGTCTCAATAAATATTTTCTGCTATGTGCCAGGCATGGTTTTCAGTTCTGGTGAGAATGAATGAATGAAAGAATGAATAAGGGTCCAGGCTGCCCTTCAAGTTTATAGTCTTGAGAGGTGGGGGAGCTGCAAAAATATGTATACAAGCAAATAAATACATACAAGCAGAAATTGAAGGAGATTTCAGGCAGAGGGATCAGCAAGTATAAAGGTCTTGTCATCTTGGAGACTAAAGAACAGTAGAGCAGGAGGCAGAAGCTGGGTTTTGCAGGGTTCAGAGGATCATATTTAGATTTTGAGAAATTTAGGATTTTATTCTCACTGGAGTGGGGAGCATCATCAGAACATGACAGGTGCTTTAAAAAATAGTGTTAGTACTTAATGATTTCAAGCATTATAGGAGTGCCATTGGTGCTGTTAAGAGTTCTGATAAAAACTCTTGAGCTAGCTGCTCAGACCTATTGAGCCCTGTCCCTGAACCACCCCAGTCACAGCCCAGCATGGAATCACAGGTTGTGAATCTTGAGATTTACTATTGAGTCATTTTTCTTATTGCTCTTTAGCCCTCCCATCCTGCTGGATTTATGATGCTCATCACCAGATAAATTTACATTACTTGTTTTCTCATTCGTCTGTCTCTCCCACTATAACATAAGCCCCTTCTCAGCTGTCTTCTTTACTGCTGAATCCTAAGCACACTGTCCAGTACATGATAGTTGTTGAGTAGATGCACACTGAATGAGTAAACAATGATTTTTATAGTTCTACCCACTGAGACTCAAATATAAAGCTCATTTTATTGAAATGTATTGTTATGGTTTGGCTCTGGAATATACCCCCAAAGGCTCACGTATTGAAGGCTTGATTCCTAGTGCTTCAGTGTTCAGAGATGGGACTTTTGGTTTTCATGAGGGCTCTGACCTCATCAGTGTATTAATCCCTAGATGGGTTCATAGCTGAAGGACTATTATTAGGAGGTAGTGGAAACTGTACAAGGTGGAATCCGTTTGAATGGAGTGAGTCCTTGGAGCATGCCTTTGGGAATATCCTGTCCCTAGCTCTTTTCTCTTTCTTTGTTGCCCAGTTGCCATGAGGTAAACAGCTTTCCTCTGTCACATCCTTCCACAATGTTGTTCTGTACAAAGAAATGGAGCAAACCATGGACTGAAACCTCTATTATGGACTGAAACCTCTATCATGAGCCAAATAAATCTTTCATCCTTTTCCTCAGGTATTTTGTTACAGCAATGAAAAGCTAATGTGAATGAAACCATTGCTGGTAAATTTCTTCTTCCAACTTTCTATATTGTTGTCTCTTCAGTTAGTTCCTTCTGACATCCTTAAATAATTATTAAAACGGTTTTAAAACCAGATATTAGTGAGTGCACAAATTTCAGCTATTGGGCTGGGGATGTACGTTTGGGGTACAGCACTTGCCTAGCATATGTGAGGCCCTGAGTTTGACTGCCAGCACCACAAAATAATATATATATATATATTATTTTATATATATATATATATATATATATATATATATATATATATGCTTTTATATATATATAAAAGCAACTAAGATTTGGAGTTTATTATAAAAGACTAAAATAACCTTCATTGTTGTTCTCCATAAATTGTACATGACATTTTAATGGAATGAGGTGATAAGATTGACAAAGGTATTATCCTTTGTATTTAGGTTCTTGGCTAGGCCATTTATTTTAATATCAGAATCAGCTGACAAATCTGTATCATATGCATGAATGTTTTTGTTTCCAATATAAGTTCTTGATCTAACCATAAACTTATAAAAAGTAAGCCAATTCAACAAGCTATAACGAATCATCATACTATGTTTCAGGCACTATATGTCCAAGTGATGGACATATAGCTATGATCCTTCTTGCTGTTGCAGAACTTAAATTCTAATGGAGAAAGTGAAATTAAAATGTTAAAAAATATCTTAACCATATTAACAAAATGATGAGGAACTCAAATTTAGAGGAAGTGGACAGAAGGTTTAATGGAAGTGGTGACTTCTACTGACAACCGAGTGAGCAGTGAGAGTCGAAGAACCAGAGGGAAAGTTTTCCAGTAAGGGGAACTGTACTCCACAGTATAACAAATGGGGCAATGAAATGAGAACTTAGAGGAAGTAGGAAATGGATTATGCAGAACCTTTTAGGTCACGGCAAGGTATTTTGATTTTATCCTAAGTACAAGGAAGTTTTAAGGAGTGAGCAATTTAATCAGTTCTGGTTGAATTAATGCTTTGCATAAAGTACATGGATCATAAGAAGCCTGCACAAAACTTTACTGGGTTTAATACTTCTGGCCAAAAACAGTCTCATCACAGTCCAACTGGGGCCACAGCTGCTGCAGAAATTCCTCTCCTCAGTGTTTAAGGAGACATTGCCAGAGCCTAGAGTTGAGATGAGAGCTATTAATAGCTAACATAAAGTGAGGAAAAAGCTACATTGTGTGGGGCTGAGACTAGGTGGGACAAGCTCAGGAGTCCCAGAAAAGTCCCAGGAGGAACAAGCTCACAGCTGCACAGGTGTGTAGCATCCTCCTTACTCTCAAAGATCAGGAATCTCATCCTTCCTTAGTCAAGACTAATTCCATGGGAACCTTTTTATTGAACATGGAAGGAACCACATTTTATTCCAGTACCCATTTTTGATAGTGGTGCCACCAAAAGGTGGATTATCACATATTCATTTTTTTAGAGATGCATTAACAAAACACTACAAATTAGGTATCTAAAAGAAAGCTATCGTCTCAAAGTTCCAGAAGCTAGAAGTCCAAGATCTAGAAATCAGCAATAGGTCTGAGAGATGCGAGGGGCATCTGCTCCACATCACTTCCCTTTTTCCTGGTGATTTGTTGGCAAGCTTTAGCATCCCTTGACATGTAGAGAAACATCTCTAACAATTCTTCATGGTCTCCCTATGTTATCCCTGTGTCCAAATTCTCTTTATTTAGTAAGGACACCAGCCATATTGGATTAGGGTCCGCTCTAACAAATTTGCGCCCCTCTTAAACAAATGTAGCAATCTTTCCTTTTGCTCTTTTTAAAAAAAATTATTGGCTCTTTTTAGTTATACATGACAATAGAATCTATTTTGATATAATTATAGAAGCATGGAATATAATTTATTCTAGTTAGGACCCCATTCTTGTGAAGGTACATGATGGTGGGATTCACTGATATTTTCATATATCATTTTTCTATATATAGAAAAATTATATCAGATTCATCTGTTTTTTCCTTCCTATCCCTGCCTCCCTTCCCTTCATTCCTAAGTTGCTGCACTTCTATCCCTTTTTTCCCCTTATTGTAGGTTAGCTTCTACATATCAGAGAAAACATTTGACTTTTGGGAACTGGCTTATTTAACTTAGCATGATAATCTCCAGATCTGTCCATTTACTGTCAAATGATTCAAGTAACAATGAATGTTGGCAAGAATGTCAGGAAAGAGATACATTAATATATTGCTGGTAGGACTGCAAATTGCTGCAACTGCTTTGAAGTATGAAGACTCTTCAAAAAAAAAAAAAAAAAACCTAGGGACAGAACCACCATTTGACCCAGTCATCCCACTCCTTAGTATATATACAAAGGATTTAAAATCGGCATACCACACTGACAATCACATCAATTTCTATAGCAACTCAATTCAAAATAGCTAAGCTATCACATCAATTTCTATAGCAACTCAATTCAAAATAGCTAACCAATCTAGGTGCCCTTCAACAGATGAATGGATGTGATGTATGTACACAATGGAGTACTACTCAGCCATAAAGAATGACTTTAATGAACTCATTTTAACTTGATTACCTTTGAAATAGCCTATCCCCAAATAAGGTCATAATATGAGGTACTGGGGATTAGGATTCCAATCTCTCTTTTTATGCTTTGGAGACGGTTCATCTGTAACACCTTAAAACAGTTACCAGTTAGGTAGCATCTAAATTCAGGGCTCAAGACTGTCAAAGAAGAGATACCAGAAATAGATGAATGAATAAAGAAAAATGTGGTGTTTACACAATAGAATATTACTCAGCAATGAATAATGAAACTATGGCATCTGCCAGTAAGTGAATAGAAATGGAGACTATCATGCTAAGTGAAATAAGCCAGTCCTCCAAAAACTAAGGCAGAATGTTCTGATATGCACATGCTAACACATAATGGGGGGGAGGGGGGGAGAACAGAAGTTCATTGGATTAGATAAAGGGGAATGAAGGGAAGGGACGTGGGGTAAGGATGGGAAAGGTAGGATAATGAATCAGACATAACTTTTCTATATTCATATATGATTACATGACCAGTATAAGTTCATATAATGTACAACCACAAGAATGGGAAGTTATAGATGTTTTATGTCAAAATACACTCATCATGTACAACTACAAAAGAATTTAAAAAATAAAATTTTTCACTTGGGTATAGAATTTTTTTGCCCTCTGATGAATTACTTAAAACAAAACAAAAAAACCCTAACACATACTTAGAACTTATGTGCTTCCAATGCCATTTTTAAAAAATCTAATTGGTTAGAACAGTTTTAGAGACTTTAACAAATTCAATTCAAAATTTTCTACTTCCTTCCCTTACAAAAATTTTTGAAGGACAATATCTTCCTTAATGGGTGTCCAAAATACACTTCTGTACTGGATAAAAATTAGGTCTTACACATACTTTGTTACTGATGTGGCACAGCTGTTTTTTTATTGTTCTCATTTGTTTATTGAGATGTACGTATCCTGCTACGTTGTTCAAGAGAGTCTCAAAACTGGGATCAAGCAATCCTTCTGCCTCAGCCTCCAAGTAGCTGGGACTAGAGGCATATACCATTACTCTAGGTTTGTCCCTTTCTTAAAATGTAAAATCCAAGGAAGAAAACTGACAAATGGGTTCTGTATGAGTTTTACCTCTTGCTTTGTATATAAAGCTTAAAAATTCCATCAATTGAAGATTATTTGCCACTGAAGAAATAAATGTATAAAAAACCTGGGTCACTTCATTGTATTAAAATCACAGCAATCAACAATACTGAACATGACAAAATAATTTAAAGATTTAGGGAACTGTCTGGCTTACTGAAATTTTGAAGAAAGAAGGCCTAACAAATGTTTTTTTTCTTTTATTAAACCCTGGTTGCCTGGTACGTTATCATGTATTTTTATGTCTTTTTGTTTTTTGCAGTGCTGGGGATGGAACCTACACCTAGCCATATGCAATGCTAGGCAAATAATATGCCACTGAACTACACCTCCAGCATCACCCCTGTCCATCCATGCTTTTTAGAAGTTCAGGGGGCTGGGGGTGTAGCTCAGTGGTAGGGCACCTGCTTAGCATACATGAGGCCCTAAATCCAATCCCACCCACTGCCAAAATATATATATATCATGATGATGAATTATGCCTTATAACACATGACACCAGCAGTTAACTATTTCCATCTAGATCATCTTCTTACAAACTGCTTTTCTATTTAACAAATCCCTTACCTGCACCTATCTTCCAATGATTTTCAGTCTGAGTGTGGTCCACATCTTCCACTTCTCAAAAACTGCACTAACGTTAGAATTCCATGAGCTTCTTTGGACAGAAATGTGTAATTTCTTTATGGTATTCTTCCTAAAATTTTTAAGCATAGCTTAAAGATCCCATTTTCTGGACTTCAAAATACGAACTTGCTAATTTTAATTACTGGACTATGATTATTTCCTTTTTGCTAATAAGGTCCTAAAGCTATTTTACATGGGGGAGAAGATAAAAGCAAATACAAAGAGTACGTATTTTGCCATGCATCTTTCTAACGGCTTTAAGATAATGGCAATAATGGCATAACACTTATAGGCACACTTATTATAGATGACAGATGAGGGAACTAAGGAATGAAGAACTTAGTAACTTATCTAACATTCACAGTAATGTCAGAACTGGGATTAAAATCATTGAAGCTGGTGCCCACAATCTGTGCTGTCAATCACACACCACACTGCCTCTCTTGAAAAAACAGAAATTTTCCTTTAGTTACATTTTATGAAAGACAAAGCAAAATATAGAAACTTGAAGTTTCATTTAGGCAATCACCATGAACTGTATTTTTACCTTATGCAAAATTATTTGATAACAGAGTTCAGAAACACATCTATTTCTAATTGTATCATTTTTTTCAACTCCAAAGAACAAGGACATAACACATACAAATTTATTTTAAATAAGCTTTAGAATCAGAATTAAATTGATAAATGAAGTCATCTGCTGAAAAATTATTATTTTACATCCATTTTGGAGAAATATTATCTTGAACTAAAAAAGTAGAAGCATATCATATCATTTGCCAGTATTTTTAAAAACCATGTCCAGATACAAATTAGTTTTAAAGTTCTTGAAAAGCAATGAGAAAGCAAGTGAATTGTTTTTCTCCATTATTTAACTATTACTATAATAACCTTTAAAGAAACAACAGTAATGAATTTTGGACAATAAAAACTATAAAACCAGACTGCTGGCAGAGGAAACAACAAACTGTAAGTTAAAAAAAATTCATAAACATACATTTATTCAGGAAATACAATTACTAGAGTCCTTAATATTTCAATGATCATTCCACATTATAAAATATTCACAACATGTATTAAGTCTATACCAAGTCATGCTGACATTCTTTCCAGATAAGCCAAACTATTTCTTCTACTAAATGCTATAATATCCATTTTAATTGTAAACAAACTATTTGAGCCAAACTATTTAAATACTTGACAAGAAAAACTAAAACATAAACTAAAAATTTAGAAGAGGAGGAAAATGACAACAAAACAAAATAACTCCCTACATATCTGAATCATCAAACTTTTAAAGAACTAGGCCACTATAATCTAGCATTACAGTAAAAGATAAAGTGACCGTATTAAGCAGCATGTAATTATCAATGACAACATTTCTTATCTGTAATTTTTAAGCTGCTTTTTCAAAGAATAAACACTATCTTTGTAAGTTTTAAAGCAAAAGGGGCAGAAAGATGAACATTAAAAGTTTATATTTAAACTACTAGTTTTTTAATAAAAGAAAAAAGGTAGACTATTATTACTTTCCAAATAAGAAATGCCAAGTACGTTTTATGCCTAAATAAATAATACTGATACTTGCAAACAGAATTAGCGGTTCTCAACCCTGGATGTCCCTTAGAACCATCTGGTATGTTTTTTTTTAAAAGATAAGTGACCCTGATTTAGTTGTATGGGAGGGGACCCAAGTGTTAATAATTTTTGAGCTCTGCAGGGCTTTCTAATATGCAACTAAGGTTGAGAAACACTGAGTCAACTCATTTTGAAGTAATAAGAAAATTAAAGAAAAAAATGGAGGGGGGGTTAACATTTGTAATTTACAAATCAAGCACTGATTATATATTTACTTTATGCCTAGCTTTATTCACAAACCATCCATTTACAAGATGAAAATTCCTTCATTTCCTCATCATACTAGACCACCTTTGTGTATCTTTGCTATTAACTGAACCATTCTATAATAAGATTTAAAATTCTGAGATATACTATGAAAATTGCATTAATGAAAACAAACTACTGCTACTCATGCTCAACAGTACCAAGCAAAACTACTGTATTTGGCTCGTTAAGCTATCTTTATTTTAAGAATTATAAATAGGTGCCAACCCACACAAAGACAGATTGTGGATTACTGCGAAAGAAAAAAAAAAAACAAAAAAAAAACCCAGCTTACTTAATTTACTGAGATTCAACACCAAAAAAGATTTAACTTGGCTTAAAGTTCGGATACAGCTGAGACATTGAACCAGGAAGCTATAATTTATAAGGAAATGTTGATATATCCTACAAGCTACTATAGCTGTAGCTATATTAAAATAAGATTTCTTCAGAGTTTATTTACCCTGTAATGCAAGAATACAAGCATAACAATAACATTAATGTTTTTATATGCACCAATACTTCTCTTTAATATATAAAGCTCTACAACAAATACCTCTAATAATTTTACAATTAAATTAAGTCCATAATTCTTCTATACTACTTTGGTCCCAACATTTTAAAAACACACCAATTAATTTTGAAAATATACAATTTAACAACATGATCCTATCAATAACAAGCATGTTTTGTAGTGGACTACAGACACATTCAACCATGCAATCCAGTGTTCAATACCTAAATGATAAATAACAATGCTGATTGACTTATATTCTGAGAAATCACTGAAAACTGGAATAATCTTTTAAGACTCACAGTGCTCACAAACATGCAGAAAAAGGTATACAAATTTCTATTCTTCCTGAAGGAATGTTACAATGCCCACTTTTTTAAATACAGGATTGATAATTATGCCACATTCTTATTTTTTTAAATCTATCTTCTTTTAGCATGTCATTCACAATTTTTAAAAAAGTACAAATGTTCCTATGAATTGTGACTGAAAATTAACTCTTTAATTTCAGCTTTTATGAAGAACTCAGTCACAGTCATATACTAATAGCTGCCGTTTAGTAAAAGAGTGACATCCAGTGGACAAATGACAAAGTAACTTTCAAAATTCCCATTATATTTGAATCGTAAACAAAGATTGCATCCCTAAACCAACCGTTTTAATATAAATGAGTTCCTACTCAATGTGACAATCTACAGATTCTTATCAAATCACCTCATAGTTTTTACAGATCTTAAACATATCTTCCTTTTCCTATTTAACATTGATTCTTTAAAATTACCTAGTAAGATGTGTAACTCAAGACTAGTGAGGTTAAATTTTTCTTCTTTCTTTCTGTTATTTCCCACCACAAACTAACTGGCTCATCTCTAGGCATGGAAAGACCAAACCATGAGAAATGTACTTAAATAAAAATCAATAGCCTTAAAAAAATTTGCAAGATGAGATCTGAACCTGTTTTGCATTTATACTTTTTGATACATTGTTGACTACAATTAGAAAGGGATATAATCATTAATGCTAATAGTCAAATTACATCCTCTTGCCTCACTGCTTAAATATTATGAAATACATATTTTAAGCGATGATTGTTTCAGTGTTTAAAACTCACTTTTATAAATCAGTATAAACGAATACTCATTATACATGTTCAAATAAAAGTAAAAAACTTCCAATATGCTGCGTTATTATCTACCATTGATTATATATATTATGTGTATGTTCAAAGTACAAAATGCAGCAATGATGTTAACAACGACAGGGTAATGAAGTGCTGTAGGTGAGACTGCCATACTTAATTCTTGGAAATCTGTAAAGAAATTTCAGAGGTTAAAAGAAAATATAGTAAGCAAAAAAAAAAAAAAAAAAAAAAAAAAAAAAGTTGGAGAACTGTTAATTTTAAATAAGTAGCCAGATGAAGAAAACATTCTTCTTAAAAAAAGATTAAGAATGTAAAAGTACATTTTAATATTAAAAAAGCATTTTTAAAAATCTATAACAACTTTATGACAAAATCTGCATTTGAAAAAGGTCTGTAAAAACAGCAGGACAGAATTGCCCTCAACACCTTTTACTTTTTCTTGTCAGAAAAAAGTGTATGCATCTCTAGAACCATAAATGATGTTAAAATAGGCATTTATAAAATGGCAAGGAGGATTTCAAGGGAAGTTTGTATTTTTTTTTTTTTTTTTACAATCATTGGCATTGTGGCCATCAGTAGGTCACAAGTAAAACTTCTCTAGCTAAAAAGCAAAATTGAATATAAAGTTTTAAATGTATTAGGTCTGTTGCCTGCGTTTTGCAGATCTCATTTTTTCAAAGCGTGACTCCATTTCTTCTAAGACTTTGGGTGTATACCGTACTACCAATTTAACCTTTCCTTGGGCTGCTTTCAGCAGTTCTACAGCTTTTTCGTGATGTTCTCCTTCAACGCTCTGGAAAAAATGCACACACACAATTAATACTTAGGTTTTGAGAGTAACGACAACTATAAAGATTTAAAATTAAGTAAAGAGAGTCTTCATTGCATCAATTCACACAAGATTCGGCACATTCAGGGTGGTATAGCTATAGAGATACTGCATCCTTTCAATGCTAATCTTGTTTTATCCGTGTGAAATCCAGTGATACATCAATTCTGCTTACAGTCTTGAAATCATTTTTTAAGTTCCAAGTAATTAGCATTTCAATATACATGTCTTATTACTGCACTATGTCAGAATTTAATCAAGCAACTGCCATTCTATAAAAGTAAAAATGACGGTACATTTCTAATTTAGTATACTGTTTTAGCTACTGAAGAGTTTAATTATGTAATAAAAATCCCACTAAGCACTGTTAATTTACATTGAAGGGATGCAAACACTTTTCTAGTGCCTTAAAAAGATCACTGGGCTGGGGACAGAGCTCAATGATAAAGCACTTGACCAGTATGAGCAAAGCCTCTGGTTCAATCCCCAGAGCTGCATTTAAAAAGAAAGAAAGAAACAAAAAACAACTACTGTCCTAAACAGTACTGCCTAGCAAGGCATTCCTAAACTACAAAGTTTATTAATCCCTTGCACTGGCATCTGCTATTTCTACAATCCACAGGCACCCCCAAGTGGTCACAGCACAGTACTGCAAATATAAATAGAATTCATCCTTACCACTCCATTAACAGAAAGAAGTTGATCTCCTCGTTTGAGGCCCCCATGCCTATCAGCTATTCCACCTGGAATTATTCTAGATATATAGATTGGAGAGTTTTGTTCTTTGCCTCCCATAATATTGAACCCAAGACCCTCTTCTGTTTTGGGTAGCTCAACAACTCGAGGATGAGAATGTCCTTCACTGGCAGCAAAAGCAGCGACAGTAGCCTGAAAGAAAATTTTACATATTTAAAATATATGACTTTTGTTTACTTCAGTTCTTTCATCTCTTTTTAAAAAATACTTTTTTTGTTTTATTTTTTGGCATTGCTGGGGATTAAACCCAGGGACTCATACACATTAATAAACATGTACTCTACACTGAGATATATCCCTGACCTATCAAACTACTTTTGAGGCATGCGTAAACACACACAAACACACACACACTTAATCAGAGCTTTACAGTTATAAATAGTAGCTGGATTCATCTTGATGAACTCATGCTGCATGAAATTCAAATTCAGTTCATAAGCCCCCCTTCCCCACCCCTCCCCAATCTCCTTGACTTCCTCTGGCTAGTCCATTCATTTATATTTGACTGGTTCTTTTTATTTATACATAAAGATGAAATTCTTGTGGTATATTTATGAATGCATGTAACATGATTTTTAAAGAATTCATTCTGCATTGTGAGGCACATTTTTGATGTATGAGTATTCACAAATTCATTGGTTATTCTGAGAAGCTAAGCAGAGGTTTTTAAGAAATGGTAAGGGGAGACTGAGACACGAGGATTGTGAGTTCGAAGCCAGCCTCAGCAACAGCAAGGCTCTAAATAAAATACAAAATAGGGCTGGGGATGTGGCTCAGTGGTTGAATGCCCCTGAGTTTAATCCCTGATACTCCCAACCCCAAAAACAGAAATGGTAACTGAAAAGAATACATACTCCAGGACTATGTATGAAACAGAATTTTTTAGCACACTCTCATCCACTGTCTAAAACTTTTGTGTAGTTCCATGTGTGCAGGGCTTGACAAGCAGGCTTGCTGGGCACATAACATTCCGTGTATTAAAGAGGAATATTCTACCCTAATAAACTAACAGTCCGGAGCTTCAAGGCCAGATAGCCTGACATTTGTGTAAAATACACCATACCTATAACAACCCACATAGAGTTGTCCTTATATACAGTCATTTTGGCTGCTATATTCTTTGTATACTCTTTGTACTATACACAAAATAAATAATACATCAAGAATTGTCTTTATATTAAGAAAAGTAGGCACACATATAGCCAACATGAATATTTTTTGTTGCTCTAGCAAACTATCTAATTACAAGTAAAAAACCCCACAGAAGATTTAATAGAGCCATATCCTCTTTGAATTCTAACACAAAATTAAGATTTTCCTGTTTCATTATGTTTTTAAAGTTAATCAAGGAATCTGGTTCCATTTTTCATGATGGATCAGGGTACATGAACAAAAGTGCAAGGAGTAAGAAGAAAATCAAGACTTATTTGAAGATGCAAAAAAGCTCTCATTTCCTACCTAACAGAACTAAGGCTCAAAAACTAAATAAGCTGTGAATGTTATACAACTCAGGTATAAAAACTAAATTTCTATTTTCTACTCTGATAAACCATATCCACAAGTTTAAGTATTTGTATTCAATAGAGAATCCAATCTCACCTTTTGGAAACCAGGAACTCAATCAAAAATAATCTGCAATGATTAAGTCTAGTATGTCATCTACTACTCCAATTAACATATCTAACCAAGTAATACACAATGAATATGAGGAAAAAATCTGATATGGAAAAGCACACAAACTCCATCTTCAGTCCTGAAGAGGTAGCCTACTACTGACATTATACCATATTTGCAGAGCTAGAGTAATGGACAAATCAAATAACCCTATTCTACCATTTACTATTTGCGCTGTGGTTTGACACAAATAATCTAATCTTGATACTTCCTCATCAATGAGAAATTCATCCTCAATTATAAAATTGATGCTATTTTACATGTAAATATATTGTATATAACACAATTAGGTATTTCATATGTATATAATTACTGTATGTGATAGCATTTTCGATGCCTTATCTAAACTACACATAGTAATAAAAATGATCTATTCTTAGCACTTGGGAAGCTTGGTATAATTTGAAAGATATTATGCTAGCTTCTAAAATAAGCTTATTATGAACCTAATAATTGTATATTTTCAACCTCTAATTTATGAAGAATTCTCACTTTTGGTAAATAAACAAATTTACCTTTGCAGTTGCATTAGCCCTCACTTCAGGACTGCTACTGATATCCACAGTTTCATAGACATGTTCATATACCTGTAAAACATAAAAGTTGTTATATTTTAAATCTTGGAATATATCATGTTTGATTTCTCTGTGAAGTTAAATGTATTAAAATTTCAGGCAAAATTATGTTTCCTTGTAAATTATTTTTCTATTAGAAATTCCAAAAATTAAAAGACAGGCTCAAATGTTTTTCTAAATCTTATTTTCTTAAGACTTTCTAAGTCTAAATTTCATAGTATTATCTTAGCTAGATAACTAAACTTTTTAGTACATTTTAATCATATTTACTCACCTCTCTTACAGCATTGCAGAACTCACTTTGAAGGACTCTTTGTAAAGCCTGAAGTTTCTGTGGTGGTACCTCTCCACTCCTTTGTAGTTTTTCCAACAATTCAATTGCTCTACAAATATCTAGAGTTAAACAAACACATACTGATAGATAACTTTCTCTAAGGATTCTTGAAATGCCTATGTAACATTGTAGGAATTAGAATTAATTCCCCAAGGACTAACAGTATGCAGAAAATAGAGGGGGTAAAACAAAGCATCTGCGTTTTTGTATGAGAAAGAGGAGATTATTCATGTACACATTGAGAACAGGAATGTAAAATCTGAGCACATTAAATTTTACAGATTTAAAAATTTCTCAGGTTGCAGAAATATAGTTTAAAAAATAATTGAGAGACAGGCAAACTGAATATAAACTACTAAATGTCACAGGAAAGGACTGGGGCTCAGATGTGACAGACATGTTAACTGCACTGCTTCAGAAAAGCCAGTAGTAATATTGGGAACTATTTAGTCAATAAAAATTTACTTAATTATCATATTAGTAACCAAAGCACTGAATAGCAGACCACATGCTAGTGAAATCACTGTTCGTTTCCTAAAGATAAACACGATACATGCATAGATATGAACTATTTAATAACAGATGGAGTTAGTGGCTGGGACACATTTAAATTAATAGTAAACCTGAATAAAATTAACTGATTTGTTTTCAACTTAGGATTGTTAACACAATGTTTTAATTCAGACAATTTCAATCGAATACGTAGTTTTAAAAATAAAAAATAAAAACTAGCTGTGTAATTCTGTTCTTCATACTAGTTGTGAGACCTTGAACAAATTACTTAACCTCCTTGTGTCTCAGTGCCTTTCAATGTAAAATAGAAATAATACACCTTCTTCATAAAAGGCGTTTGATGACCAAATCAAATCTTTAAAGAGGCTTAGCAAACATAAATATTATGTTACACTGGCATCAGTCTTAAGAAATATTAAGGGGTTGCATACATTTATACAAATCCATTAAGCATGTTAGTCAATTGTCATTGAGAAGTGTGGGGATGTGTTTTATTAATTAAGAAACTCTACAAGATTCAAAGTCATGTTCAACAATGAATGACAATGTCTGTTTGATTTTTTTCTTACCTGTTTTTGTACCTTTGTGAATTAAGTTTTGATGATTTAGAAGGCACTATCTCCCCACTGCCTCCCATTGCCATTACCAGGGATTGAACACAGAGCCTTATACATTCGAGGCAAACACTCTACCAATAAACTACACCCCCAACCCTTTTTGTTGTATTTTGAGAAAGGGTCTCACTAAGTTGCCAAAGCCGGCTTTGAACTTAGGATCCTCCTGCCTCAGTCTCTGCAGTAGCTGAGATTATAGACATACACTACTGTGCCCAACTGGCACTCAGGATCTTGATTACATATACTGATATTGTACTGTAGGATTACTGGGAGTTATTTGTTAACAGAGTTCTGAGATAATTTAACTTTCCTATGCTGCTGAATAGAACCACTTATAATTCATCCCTACCAAGGTGCTGAAGATTCTACTGAAGAACTTAAAAAAAAAAAAAAATCAACAACAAAAAGCAAAGACAACTACCAAAACTAAATGCTAGGGGATGAAGTTCCACATTTTGTACTGCATTTAAAAATACAAGACTTCCAACATGTTAGAATTCTACAACTAACTAGCTTTAAAAAAAAAAAAACACCTACTCTTGTTAGCACCAACCGATTTGTTCCTTTCTGCAAAGCACATCGCCACTGTGCTCAGGAGGAAGATGTCACCTTTGTCTTAAGCCTGTCTTACAAAGTCTACTCAGAGAAACTACTCTTCTGTTATAAAACTATGCTTCAATAAATGGCCTGGTGGGCTGTAGAGAAACAACCTTATTTATAAAAAAGACTTCCAAATGAGGAACACCATAAGGAGCAAACTAACAATCTTATGTGCACATTTGTTTGTGGGAAGGGATAAGGAAAGAGGCTTTTCTAAATACAATTCTAAAAATGTATCTTCTTCTTAAAGAATATTGAGACTGTAATTTCAAATGATAATATGTGCAAAATAACTTTAATCTACATTTTATGCTGTTTACCAACAGTGCCAAAATTTTTTTGTGGTACTTCTTGACTGATAATTTTTAAGTCAGGCAAGTGATACACACCTGTGATACAGTCCTGACTACTTGGGAAGCTGAGGCAGGAGGATCTCAATTTCAAGGCCAGCCTGAGCTGAGACCTTATCTCAATAAAAAATAAGGAGGGCTGGGGATAGCTCACTGGTAAAGTATCTCTGGGTTCAATCCCCAGAATGGTAACAAAACAGAACAAAAGAAAAAAAAAAAAAAAAAAAAAAAAACCTTCAAATGCTTATGTGTCAAAAGCATGTTTGAATTGTCTGAAATAAAGGATTTGGGGAAGACAATGGAGCGTTCAAAATCTTAATATCTGTATTTTCACGGATTCCCTGGTCTGTAACTACACAGCAAATTAGGTTTTTATCTTTGTTAACAGTTTGCTTCAAGAAGCAATCAACTAATCACGGTTTGCAATTGTAGGGTGTGTAAAAAAAAAAAATGATCGCACCTGCCAAGTGTTTTACAATCTATCACTACTTCACATAAGTTACATAACAACCTTTCCAAGATCAAGTCAGTAGGATTGTTTTGAAAAGCACCCTCGTGCCTGGGAGGGGTACCAAAGCTAGGAAATACCAAATTACGAATGCAAGGGAGGCTGTGGTAAAAGTAACGGAGAAGGGAGGGCGAGTTCTTGTGGAAATGTGCCGTGTGTCCGGTATTGTGCGATATGTGGGTGAAGGCAAGCCCATTAGGTTTGTGCAAGTGTATGTACAACGAGTTAGACGACCCGAACAGGGTGTGTGACATATGTTGTTCTGGTTTACAGATCCCTGAACGCCGCATCTGCTGTGCCCACCCAGAGGGTGCGTGTGCGGCGTATGTCCGCAAACGTGAGCAGATTGTAATTAACTGAGCTATGCCCCGGGACAGTGCGTGTGAACACAGAGGGGGTCTAGCTAACAGTCCAAAAATCGTAAGCGCTCTCCACCGTGCGGATGACAGCGACGTCGGCGGACGCCACGCAAGGGGCAGGCAGGTTCCGAGTCTGAGCCTGGGAAGCCGCTCCTTCCCTCCAGTGACACTGCACTTCCTCATCCCTTCCACCCGCCTCGGTCCGGGCATCGGCCGCACTCACCCCTCTCCAGGCGTACAGGTTCTCCCAGCGCCGCCATCTTCTCCCTTAGCAATACAGAACGACAGGAAATGACGACAGAGAAGCTGCGGTAGGCGGAGCCTAGCGAGAGCCGGAAGGGCGAGGATCGACCGGTATCGCGAGATCAGAAAGGACAAATGCTCACTCCGCGAAGTACTTTACGGGGTAGCGTTTCCTAGTGTGGGGTTCAGACAATTGTTCTTGCTGACGCCAGAATCTCGGATTCCCAGGCCTCCCGGATTGAAAAGAACCTTTTCCCCTGCATCCTGCTCCCTGCCCTGGCTTCGCGCCTTTCCCACCGCTTGGAGCCGTTTGTAGATGAGTCACACTGTGTGGATTCTACTTCCATGATTCTGGACTGCTCACTTACCCTTTTTTGGCCTCAGTTTCTCCATCTGTGAGACAAGAGTTCCTATCTCCAAAGTCTTTTAAAATTCCTGAATGCCAAGATTAGGTGACAGTTAAGTGTGTACATGACATTATGAATTCTTGGTTCTGGAAGCCTTACTTGAATTTTTAATTTTAAAAAGCTAAAGCTTGAATCTTACCCTCATATCTGCAAGTACAAAGAAAATGGGCCATAACTGGGTGAGATAGGAAGAAAGGCTTTAGTGTGCTATACAGTAACAGTCTTAAGAAACTAATTCAGAATCTTATGTAAATATAAAAGAAATATCATATAATAATACTATTTAGGGCCACTTTTGAAATTTTCATGAGCCAAGAAAAATTGCTTTTTTGCCCCATATTTGGATTCTACTAACCTATCCAAGCCCTTAGTTTGTGTTGATGTTGTTAGATTCTTTCACATTTAAGTTTTAAAAACTTCATAACCATGTCATTTTAATAATCTGGTTGCTTCTGGCCTGCCCTTGACATTCAACTTAAACACTTTGTTCTAATCCATTTAATGTCACCACCAGAAACTTTGGTTTCTCTATTCCCTATTTCTCAAGTCTTATGTACTCTGACCCTAACTCCTCCAGCTACCCTCATTTCTAATTATTCCTAAGGCTAACCACGACTCCAGTCAAGATGGTATATTCAAAACCATGTTTATCCTAGTTTCCAAGTCTTTCTCTGTGTTCTTGTAGGAATGCTCATTTTCATCGCCTACTCTCCAAATATCATACACATTCAACTGAACTCATTTTCCAAGTTCCTGCTCAAGATGTGTCGCTTCTGCTAAGTCTTCCCTTTTTCTATATTATTTCAACTCCTAACACCCTATTGATTCTAACACCCTGCAATAACACCCATGTACTTATTTTTTATTCATTTTATCATTTTTTTCTGCCACAAATGTGTTCAAGAAGTATTTATTAAATGCCCAATGCCCACCAGGTGCTTTGTTAGAAATACTGTGTGGAACAAGAAATATGCAAACATTACCCTTATTTCTTCAAATATTTTTCCTTCCTAGTCTTTCTGCTCTCCTTGGGTGGAGTCAGGTACATGTATACTTAACCATGTGACATTGTCTCAAAAGTTAATTTTCACTGTGTTAATTTTGTTTTTTTCAAGTTTTCTCTGTCTCCTCGCAGACAATTCCCATGTCTTTGTGTTGACTAATTTGCTTTTTTAATATCATACATTCCTTTAATCCCACGTGTTTCACTTTTCATCTCAGATATTATGGTTTTCTCTCTAGTCATTTGATGTGTATGTGTGTGTGTGTCTTCCATGTCTTTTTATTTAACATGCCAAATCTTTCCTATAGCTTCTTCTATAAAATTATAATGATAACCTTGGTGTCTTTTTCTACTAATTCTATCATCTATGCTGTTTCTGTCATTGTCTTATGTTAATTGAGTTTTCTGTGTATTATGGCTTACAATTTTTTGCTTCTTGCATACCTGATAATTTTTTTAATAGGATGTCAGGCATTATAAAACTTACTTATTTGAAAACAGTTTTGTCCTTTTGACACTTAATTTTTGCTAGGTGGTACAAATTCCGCCTTTAGTGGAGGGCTAATTGAACCTCATTACTAAGGCAGTATCCTTCTAAGTTTTTAACCCCATGATCCATGTAAATTATGTGGATTTTCTACTCTTGTCAGGAACAGGAACTATTTTCATGAATTGGGATTATGGATTGTTTACTTTGCACCTTTTGTATAGTCTTTTCCATGTCTCTGGTAATTAACACATAATCATCATTACATTTCATAATACCAGGGATAAGTAGAAATAATAAAAAGTCACATTCTAAGGATTGGGAACCCAAATAGCGTGTATTTCTCATTAGCAGCACTGGAAGCTAGGACACAGCTATTAGATTTTTAGGAAAAATAATTCCCAATCTTTAATTCTATATTCAACTGTATTAGCTTTCTAGGACAGCCATAATAAAGAATGACAAATTGGTTGGCTTAAAACAAGAGATATTTATTGTCTCAAATTTCTAGTAGCAAGAAGTCAGAAATCAAGGTAGTATACTCTAAAGCTGTAAAAGAATCCTTTTTTTTTTTTTGTCTTTTCCTAGCTTTCTAGTAGATTCCTGGCAATCTTTGATGATCCCTGACTTGAAGCTACATTATTTCAATATTTGCTTTCACTGTCCCTTGACATTCCCCGTGGACATCTTATAAGGATATGACCTACTCCAGTATGACTTAATCTTAATTAATTACATCATTAGTTACATCAATGGCCCCATTTCCAAATATGTTCACCCTCTGAGGTACAGGGATTGATTTCAATGTATCTTTTTTTGAGGGGGAGAGACACAAATAAACCCATAAAACCAAATTGTCAATGAAAAGTGAAGGTATAATAAAAATGTTTTAGGGCTGTAGGTATAGCATAGTGGTAAAGCATTTATCTAGTATATACAATGACCTAGGTTTGATCCCCAGCACCACCAAATTTATCCATCCATCTATCTATCTAATCTATCTACCTATATATCTGTTACATAAGTTCTAGAAAAAAATTGTGCTTTCCATATATACTTTCTCAAGAGCTACTAGAAAATGTGTTCCATCAAAATTAGGAAGTTAGCTGAGAAAGAGTTAGGTTATATCAAGGAAACAGAATCCAGCATAGACAAGATTAATAGTTATTGGTTTATTAGAGCTCTACAGAGAAACAGAGTCATTAGCATGTACACCCACTCACAGGGATTTATTATGAGGGATTGGTTTAGGTGACTATGGAGGCTAAGAATTCTCATGATCTGCTGTCTGCAAGATGGAAACCCAGGAAAGATGGGTAGTATATTTCCAGTTCAAACCCAAAGACCTGAGACCCAGAGAAGCCAATTTTCTGTCGTAGTCCAAGTAAGAACCTGGAGCATCAAAGTCCAAGGCAAAAGATGGATATACTAGTTTAAGCAGAAAGAGCAAATTTCCACTTTTTCTTCCATTCAGGCTCTTCATGGATTGAATGAGCCTACCCACATTAATGAAGTTGATCTTTACTCAGTTTACCAATTCAAATGCTAAACTAGAAGCCAACACACAGAGAAATAATGTTTTACCAGCTCTTCGAGCCTCCCTTAGCCCAGCCAAGTTGGCACATTAAATTAATCCTCGTAATCATGAAGGAAAGCCCAAGATAATAGCCATGGAGCTTGCCTGCAGAGCAACTCATCCACACTAGAGGAGGGAAGAGGATTAGTGGAGCTATCATCAAGGAAAAAAAAAGAAATTTGTCATTCACTAATGGAATGACAATATTAATAAAACTTTTTTTTTTTTGTACCAGGGATTGAACCCAGGGTCACTTAACAACTGAGCCATATCCCCAGCCTTTTTAATTCTATTTTTATTTTTTATTTTGAGACAGTGTCTCGCTGAGTTGTACAGGGTCTCACTAAGTTGCTGAGGCCAGCTTTGAACTTGCAATCCTCCTGCCTCAGCCTCCTGAGCTGCTAGGATTATAGGAGTGTGCTCCCATGCTGGGCAATAACATAAACCTTTCTGTGGAGAATTTGAGGATGAATTGGTGACAGGTACATATAAAATGAAGCAAACATGGGTAGGGGAGTGAAGTAATTACAAAATCAAAAAATGGAAATATAGTGGTAAGATACAAGATGGATCAGCTGCATATAACATATCTATAGCAAGTAAAGAGTGTGCTCAAAAATGGGACTCTTGTGATCCAGAAGTGATTGAATCACAGGGCTCTGACCTCATCAATGGATTGGTTCATTCATGCTTTCCATTGGAGGTGATAGAAACTGGAAGTGAAACCTTGTTGGAAGGAGTGGGTCCTCAGGGGCATGCCCTTGGGGATTATATCTTTCCCTGGCCCCAACCTCTTTCTCTTCCTATGCTTCCTGCTGCCATAACTTGAGCAGCTTTTCACTGCCATCCCTTCCATCATAATGTTCTGCCTTACTTCAGGCCCAAAGCAGAGGCTAAAGTGTTTTAGAAACTGCTTTGGAGAGGGATAAATAATTTTCAAATTAACAATCTTATTTGTCTTCAACATAACAATATAAACACAAGAATGAAATATTGTGTAAGGAAAGAGTTCTAAAATGCTCCTGTGTAATTGATCAATCCTACTAGGAAGAGACTTAGAGAGTTCAGCTCCTTCACTTTACAGAAGAGAAGATAGATAAGAGTACTGTATCTCAAAGGAGGGGATTCTGAGCATGAATAAGGGAGAGTCACTTTTTCTTTTCTAACTCTGCCAGGTTATTAACGCACCTGGCTTCCTATTCAAGAATTGTCCTCCCTGTGTAAAAACTCCTTTCCTCTGTTGCTGTGTCCTGTTACTTCCTGCCACAGAAATGAAAAGAACCTTTAAAATCAGAAAAGGAAGTTTGAGTCTAGACAAATCCCAGGGAAAGCTAAATCATGCAAACTTAGTTTTTTTGTATAACAAATGAGAGTCCCAAGTAGGTTGCTAGCATACTGAAAGCTTAACCTAAGACACTGCAAATACATATACTAGGATAGCATTAATAAAGAGAAAAAGGGAGTGGGTGTAGCCTGTTGAGGGAAGGAGGCTGTTTCTCAGGAAATTAGGCAAATGGAAACCAAGGTGAGGTGCTACAAATGGAATGTTCTAGTGTTTTTCTTGCCTGTTGACCATACACAAATAGGCACTGCTACATGAAATAGGTGTTTACAACAGTAGAAAGCTGCTTTTAAGAAAAGGGATATATTCAGGCTTTTGACAGTATAATCTTTTGTGGGTTTTGGCAGAGTTAATATGATATATACTCAGAAAAGTAAAATTTTGGATAAATGCCTTTTTTATTTACCTTTAAATGGTAAAATAGCCTTCATTTTAAGCAAATTAAACATTATGTAAAAGTACTTGGTCTAATCAATTAAACATAGCAATATGAGGAAATCTCTTCATGAACACCCTTTGAAGGGAAATTTTATCATAGATCTCAATTCAGATCATAAAACCCTGTGTTAGAGTTTCAAAGATCTAAAGTAAATCCTAATTCCTGTTAGGATGAGTTTCAGATTATATTAAAGTGTAAAGTTGACTTTTTTAATGTCAATTGTTTCATCATCACTCCATAGTACATGGAAAGGCACAGATTGATGTATTTTTCTGGCATCTTCCTGACGCACCCTTGCCCTAAATAAATCTGTTTGCCAGGATCTTGTCGCTTAAATTAGCCATCTCAAACTCTTGGTCCTGCCAACACAGTCAGTCGTGCCAGTGTTCTCAGCATCTACTGGCACATGAGCTATTGCCTTTTTCTTTGGCTTTCTACAAGTACCTGGGGCCATCATACTTCCTTTACAATACAGCAGTCTGGCCTAGGTGTCCCTGAGAAAGACTTCAGGATTGGTTGGACTCACTCTGGTTATCTCCAGGGTGTGCATCCTTCACAATGTATTTTCAGCTACACAATATATTGTTCAAAATTTGTCGTGCACATACTTGCAGATTGGCAGAGCCACCTGCCAGAGATGAGAACCTTTTAAGTTGTTGTCAAACGTCATAAAATATGTTCCATGATTAATTTTGTGGGCACAGATTGGTTTTTGCACAGAGTCCAAAATTTGGGATATGTCACAGTGACTAAATGGCACCGGCATGCTGAATGAATTTGGAATTTGTTTTGTCAAGTGTGGGAGCAGGCACACAGATGGGCTTTGATCCAGTGGTGCTGCTTGGAATTCTCATTATAGCAATGGTGTCACTTGTCACGTGGAGTTGGTGATAATGCTGCCAAGTTATGGAAAAAGCACGGCAAATAGGAAAGTACAAAGGCCAAGCAAAAGGGCTTAGATAGCACAGAAAGCTTTCACTATTAGCTGACTTTTGTTTAAAGGACATAAACATTATTTCAGACCTGTCAAAAACAGGCATAGTAGATAGATATACAGGCAGAAAAGAAAACTTCCAATTGACAGGGCCCTTTAAGAATGGTTCTTGTTAACCTAGGTTGAGAAGATGAAGTAAAACAAACATGTCCTTGATTTTTCTATTAGGCTATGAAAGAAACCTTTGAGCTACAAAAGAATCTTTCTGCAATATGTAGCAATACCCAAGGTATTTTACTTTATAAGAAAAGCTTTGTCTATTCAAAATGTCAGCAACCAATCTGGGAAGTAGACACACACATACACACACACACTTACAATGGCAAAGAAGTACAGCATAATTTTCACCAAATCTGCACATCAGAATTCTCCACAGGACTTTGCGAATGTATTTATGAGGCAGCTAAAGCAGTGCTTAGAGGGAAATTTATAGCTATATATGCCTTATTTAAAAAGAAACAAGATCTCCAACCTCCAAGGAGGAAAAAATTAAATACAAAACTAAATAAAAGGGAGGAAACACAAAGGCTACAGCAGAAATAAAATATGGAGTAGAAAAAAGTAAAATAATTGAGGGAATCGGTGAAAACAAAATTTGGTTTCTTGGAAAAGGACCACAAAATGTCAATATTTTAGCTAGACTGAGAAAGAAAAAAGATATTACTAACATCAGGAAGGTATACCAAATTTAAGAGAATAAAAAGGAATATAGTGAATATTATGAAACCCTCCCCCACATGTGTGCAAACATATACACATTGATACGTGCAAACTATATACTATTTATGTATATGCCATCTAAGTTATCTAGTTTGCTGACACACATAATGGTGTGTATGTATGTGTATATATATGTATTTATACATGTATTTATGTACATATGTATGTATACATACACACATATTCATTATGTAATTGTGATTCTGAAACCCTCCAGTATGGGTATAAATCTTTGTATTTCTAAAAACTTCAAAAATTTTTGTGACATTCATTCTTTGTTGAGAACTACTGGCCTAGCACATAGTAAGCATTAAAAAATGTTGACTAACAAATACTTTCTGTATCATTCAGGATCAGGTAAAGTTGTATATAACACAAAAGTCCAAAATAATAGTACAGTTTGTGTAGGAAAAGGAAATCCAGAGATAAGTAATTTGGAACAAGTATGATAGCTCCACAGTAACATCAGAGATCCTGGTTTTTGTTATTTTGTACCATTATTCCAGGACATGGCTTCGATAGTCAAATTTACTCATGAGCTGGGAAGTTTGCAGGTGTTGCAGTCATTACATGTAAATTATACACCAGAAAAAAAGAATAAGGATTTGCAGAAGGGTAAAAATTGCCCTTCCCAGTTGAGTTAGCCTTTATGAAGCTCCTTTCTAGAGGTTCCACGTAATATTTTTACCTTTATGTCAATAGCCAGAATTTAGTTACATGACTCCATCTGCTGCAAAATAACCAGAAAATAGAGTCTTTATTTTTGTCTTACCTTATTTTATTTTATTTTTGGTTCTGGGGATAGAATTCAGGGCTTGCATGCATAATAAGCTACACTCTACCACTTCCAGCCCTGAAGTCATTTGTTTATTTGATTTTTGGCACTAAGGATTAAACCCAGGGCCTCACACATGCAAGGAAACCACTCTGCCACAGGGTTATACCTCAGGCCCCTGGAAGTCTTTTGTTTCAAATGACAATGGATGCAGCTATGAAACCTCAACTCTGTCCCTCAGGAACAAGGGGGAAATGGGCACTAGGATAAATTCTTCCCAGCTTTGCCATATCATAACTTCTAAAACTCACCTATAAACTTGGTTTCTAGAGCAATCTAAGTCAATGAATTGATTTTCCCTTACTGGAGTTTTTCAAAAAATTATCTCAAGAGTACTTACTAAGTGGATGCTGTTTGAGAGAGGAGAAATAGCATGTTCCTGCTCCGGGGAACTTTTAAACAATTTGGGCAAAAGAAACCCGTATAAAAGGAACAATCCAGAACGCTATGTACCAGTATGTGCTGGAGAACTGTTTTGTGGTTTGAACCACTACCTTGAGCTTAAAAACTTGTTTGATCTAAAAACGAACTCAAACTAACTTTAAATGAACCACATTACTATGTTGACCTATACTGAGGAGGAAAATTAATATTTGTCAACAATAAAGCATTCCAAAGTGTGAAGGTTAAAACAAACCAATAAAAAATGCTCTTCAGATCTGTTGTTCTTAATGCTTCCTGTAACTTTTCAGGTATAGATAAAACCTTGCAAAACGATATTAGAATAATTTTTAGCTTCTTAATCTTTCCACTGATATGATCATCAAATGACTGGTTGGAGGAAAACCAGACCTAGACTATAACCTTATCAAATCAATTTAGCAAATATGTTCTTATTACCCACTATAGCAAGGCACTACACTGGGCCCTAGAGATACTAAAAGACACTCTGTCAAGGAGCTCACAAACCCAGGGGAGGAGACAGGTATACAAGGAGAGATGGTGCTAAAGGTTTTTCAAATTATTGCTGTTCATCTTGTTGCTTTAGTCATAGGGATTTTAAGAGAGGTGTGATGCATGGTAAAATAAAGAGTGGGAAGAAATGATTCCTCACTGGAAGCAACTAGAAAACACCACAGAGCAGTGGTTCCCAACCAGAGGCAATTATGGAGCCCAGAGGACATCTGGCAATATTTGGACATATTTTTAATTGTCAGGACTGTGGACAGTGGGCAGAGGTGAGGATTGCTATGAGCTCTAGGGAGCAGAGGCCAGGGATGTTGTTAAACATTTTACAATGCACAAGACAACTACTCACAACAAAGAAAATACAAGATGCTTGTAGTAGCAAGGTCAAGAAATCCACTTTAGTAAGAAGGAGACATTGTACAGGGATGATTAGAATTTTCTCAAGCAGAGAACAGGAATTCCAGAGAGAAGGCTGTGTGAGCAAAGCCATGTGGGAAAAAGGAAAAAATCATGTACTGTTTAGGAAATGGGGAAGGGTTCCATGGAGGTGTAGGGTACCAACTGGGGTACGGTACGGTAGGGAGAAAGAACGGTCACCTTTGAGGTTCAGGCAAATTGTGGAGCCTCCTGCATGCTTGGGTTTCATTTTCTGGACTGGAGTAAGCCACTAAGGGTTAAAAAAGTTGAAGCATTTAAATTAAAACTGTGTTTTAGAGATATAATCAGAGGGAGAAGAAGCTTTGATTCTTAGCATATAGTAAGAAAATTATTTTTGAGGAAGAGAATCACCTTCATTTAGAAGTTGTCTGTTGTTAAGCACTGGTTGTTGCAAAGTCCCAAGGAGAAAGAAGGAGGATTCTATGTCATTGGACTGGGGTGAAATGGGAAGTGAGGAGGTAAGGAAGGACAGTGGGTAAAAGAGGTACAACCCTAGGATTTGCACCACCACCTTCAGATCTTCAGTAAAGTTTACAAAAATCACATGTTCACTGTTTGGAATTCTTTGGGGGAAATGATTGCATTTGGCTTGACTAAGGATTGGCAGGGAGGGTGGTGATAATGGGGCAATGGCGACTGGAGATAGGACACTGAATTGGAATGTTTCTGTAATAGGCAGTTTCACCTCCCTCTACTTCCATCTAGATCTTGTTGTCCTGCTCCAGGAAGCTGCTGATGCTCCTCTGATGTGCCGTGCTTATGCACACCTTCTGCCTTCTGTCATGCCTTTCTCTGGGTTTGGTATACTTTTCTCCTCTTTCCTGCAAACTTGTGTTCACCCTTCAATACCCACTTCAAATGTTCCATTCTCCATGCTGTATTTTATACCAATTCTCAGTATTCTATTGTGTTTATTAAAGTGTTTATTTTCCTTAACCAGAGAACAAAACACTCAGGGGTAAGAATGCATTTTATGGATTGGGGTTGTAGCTCAGTGGTAGAGTGCTTGCCTTGCACGTGTGAGGCCCTGGGTTCGATCCTCGGCATTGCATAAAAATAAATAAATAAACAAAAATAAAGATATTGTGTTCATCTACAACTAAAAATAATGCATTTTACTCATTTCTGACTCCCCAGCAGAGTGTCTAGCATAATACCCCTGCTCAGTGATCACTGAACAAAGCATGGGCAACATCAGCAAGTGGCAGAAAGAGCAGCTCCAGGACCATTGTCTGACTATTAAAACTGCATTTTCCCTCCTTATTAATTTCATGTTTTAAATTTCATCCCCTTGTTTAAATATTTCCCTCCGATAGATGATATGCTATGAGGAACGGAAAAACCAGAATATAGCTTTAAGCTCTGAATGAATGGGCCAAAATCATATTTTAGTATGCTTTTTAGAGTACTTCCATGTTATTAATTTAACATTGACCATCTTATTAAGATTCCATTATTAAGGAAACAATTATAAAAATCATTAAGAACATTTTTATAGATTTTAGCCTCTGACTCATCTTGCTAGTTTTTCAATTAATTTGACCTAAACTTCCCTCATTTGGAGTATCAGGTAAAATTGTATTTTCCTAATCATTAGTAAACACTTATCTTTGGGCTGATTTTTGTCTTTTTACTATTGTTGTTAATGTGAGTTCTATACAGGAACAGGTGCACATGTGGGATGATGCACAGGTATGATTTAAAATCACCTTTCCAAAACCTTCCCCACGTTATGCACTGTCTTTGTTTAGCACTTCCAAAGTATTTCCTTTAAGTTAACCAAGAATACATATATCCATTTTAGCTTCTCTTGAGCTAGGGAAAGATTCTTCTGGCCTCAGAAACCTGTATTTGGAATGTGGATCATTTGTCCAGTTCATCATTTTTTTTTTTTTTTGGTGCTGAGTATTGAACCCAGGGCCTTATGCATGTGAGGCAAGCACTCTACCAACTGAACTATATCCCAGCCCTCTGTCATTTCATCTTACATTCCCCTTCAGAATTTAGTCAATCGTTTTATGAAAGTATAAGATGGCTCAGGTTGGGGGGGGGGGTTCAAATATTTTAGGCTAAGATTTAACGGAGGAGTCACTCACCTGTGTCTGGGGAAGTAGTGAAGGTAATACCACACTTTCGAGGACTCCCAGAGCCCTGGCAAATTTCTCGTATGACTCTCATTTTTCTTCTTTCCTCAACACTCTCACAGCTTCCTCATCTCAATGTGCATACGAGATGATTAAGAACAATCTCATTACTTCCCTTATCCTTTATCCCATGCTACCAGGCCATTCCTAATAACCTGCCCTATATTCCTTTCTGTTTATTCCCTTTTCTTACTCTATTCCTGTTTCTCACTTCTATTCCTGTTTTGTGCTCTGTAATCCATCACCAGCAAAAACTTCTTCTCTGATTGTCCCCTACACGTTATTGTTCTGACTGAAACTTGGACCTCACAGAATCTTGCTTTCTTGCACCCTGGTCAAGTGGTGCTTGTTTAAAAGTCCACTCTCCTTTGAGTGAAAGTGAGAAAACTGTAACCATTCCAGCCTTTGGGGGATAGAGTATGATTCTTGTGGGATCAGCACCATATCGACATATATGGAGTATGAACTTGGAATAGAATTATGGACTTAGAGGGAAAGAAGGTGTCTCTCTGGTTTTCATTACTCCTACTAGACCGAGTTCTCATCTCCCTTGAGGAGCTTCAATGTGAAACTTATGACATCCTTACCAGTTACTCTCATTGTTAAAGTCACCTGCTAAGGTTGGGTCACTCCTTCACGTTCTTTGAACACTTAAGCCACCAACTGCCCTCTTTCTTATATGACCGCCACTATCCATAGTGATTTCAATGTACATGTGGATGATCATTTTAATATTCTGACCTCTGACTCCCTTGATCTCTTTTATAATGATCTCATTCTTTCCCAGCCTCAACCATACATTCTCATGGAATGGGCCACTTATACTCTACTTTCAACCTTGTCTTTATCAAGGAGAAGCTTACCTTCCATAATCCCAATCTTCAGCATTCCCCTCTAGGACCACCGCCTCATATCTTTCCAGCTCACTGTACCTAGCACCCTAACTAAAAAATTATATGACTCCATAATGCATTTGTATCACCATCTTTTCACTGTCTTTCATACCCCACATGTTCTCATTACTTCCTTATCCATCCTAGGTAGGTCTTGTAGTCCCTCATAATAATCACCCATATGAAGGACTACATACCTTAACTCCTCTCTCACACTTTTTTCCTTTGGCAAAACTCCAGTCCCATTTATTTTGTACCTGTTTTCTGGTTGTTGAACTTGGCTAGGGGAAAATACCCAGTATTAATGCATGGACCCACTTTAAACTCATGACCCATGAACTCAAATGGTCCTAGCAATTCTAACTCATTTCCCTACCCAATTTATTCTTACCTCACAAAAATAATTTCAGACATTCTTCTCAAACTTTCAGCACTTTCTCCTTCATTCTTAACTGATGACCTTGATTCCTTTTTTAATGGAGAAAGTCAAAACAATCAGATGGGACCTTCCACAAGACGGCTTCCATGGCTTCTACCACCGGGCTTGTACCGGTGACAGTGTTCATCTTCTGTTCTGTAGTGAGGGATTGTCTGTGTTTCTCTCTAAGGCACACTTCTTTTGGACTTCACCTCTACTCAAAGACCAGAAATTTTATCAATTTTGAAGAGGCATTTTCTTCTTCCTTATCAATTTATTTCCATCAGCCCACAAAGCTATACTTCTCATGTTAAAATACTCTCCCCTGATCCCATGCTTTCCTCCAGCTACTTTCCTATTTTTTTTTTGTATCCCCCTTGTAACACAACCCCTTCAAAGTGCTGTCCACCTTCAGTATCTATTTCTGAATCACTTTAATTGAGACTTTCCAAACCATCCCACCAAAACAGCCAGTGACTTCCATCTGTCAAAGCTATTATTGGTTCTCAGTCCCCATCTCACTTTAGTAATTGATTACTCCTCCTTGGAACTTTTTCTTCATTTGGCTTTCTGGCATATCATCTGCTTGAATCTTCTCTAACCTCAATGCACACTTTTCCAATCTTTTCTAATGGTTCTGTTTTATCTCCCTGGACTCTTAATTTTGCAGGCACCCCAGGATTCTATCCTTAGACCTCTTCTGTTTTCTGTCTACACACACTCACTAGATGATCTCATTCAGTCTCATAACTACAAGCTGTCTATATCAGTGCTGTCCAGTAGAGATATAATGAAAGACAAATGTGAGTCAGAGACATAATTTTGAGTGTTCTAATAGCCTTATTTAAAAAGTGAAAAGGAACAGTTTAGACTAATTTTAATAATCTATTTTACTTAACCCAATACAATGAAAGTTTTAACATTTCAACATGTAATCATCATAAAATGATTAATAAGATTTTTTTTCCATAGTAAGATTTGAAATCTAGTGTTTTACACATAGAGCATATTTCAATTAGAACTAGCCACACTAAGTGCTTGGTAGCTGCATGCTACTACTGCATAGGGCAGCACAGATCTGTAACTTGGTGGTTGGCTTTTTCTGAGTGACATGGAAGCCCATGGTAAGTTTTGAGGAAGGAAATGACATGAATCAATTCACTTTTAAAATGTTACTTTGGCTGTTCTGTTAAACATAGGCTACAAGAGAGCAAGGAAGATTCATTTAGGAGGCTGATGCAGGTAAAAGATGAAGGAGGTACTGGGGAAGGCAGGGAAAAATGATTATATTTTGAAGGTAGAATGAATAGAATTTCCAGATGAATGTACAGAAATAAAGGAGTTCAGGATGACTGTTTTTTTTAAAATCTGAGCCATGGAAGAATGGGGTTGCCTTTAAGACAGATGAGGAAGACAGAAGATGGAGCAGCTTTGGAGAAGGTAGAAGGCAGATCAAGTTTGGATGTTAAATTTGAATTTTCTATGAAACAAGCAAGCAAGCAACAAACAAAACAACAATAACAACAAATGAAGTTCGTTTCAGATAGTGAAATGTGTCTCAAAAATATCCATAGTAATACACTGTGAAGGTGTTCTTTTTTTACTCCCTATTTTTTCTATTTTTTGTTGTTGCATTATAATTGTGCTATATATTCATACGTGCATGCAATATAACAGTATAATTTGGCCAATATCACTCCCTGGCACTTCCCTCCCCTTCCCATCTCTGAACAACCCCTGGTCCATTTCCTTTACTGATTTCCCTTTGATTTTCATGGTATCTGCCCCTACTTTTCATTTCCTTTTTCCTATCTTCCACATATGAGAGAAAACACAATCCTTGACCTTCTGAGTTTGGCTTATTTCACTTAACCTAAGGGTCCCTGTTTCCATCCATTTTCCTGCAAATGACATAATTTCATTTTTCTTTATGGATGAATAAAACTTCATTGTGTGTGTGTGTGTTTGTGTGTGTATGTGTGTGTGTGTAAAATGTGATGTGTATAGCACAATATCACATTTTATTTTATTCATGCTACCTAGGCAGGTACCATAGTTTGGCTATCGTGAATTGTGCTGCTATCAACATGGGTATGCATGTATCACTGAAGTATGATGACTTTAATTCTTTAGTATAAATATGTAGGAGTGTTATAACTAGGTCACATGGTGGTTCTATGACTAGTACTCTTTAGATAGGCTTGTCAGTGAAAATGTCTCTAAAGGAGCAATTGAACTGGGTCCTGAATGAAGAAACAAGGCAAAAATCTGGAATAAAATTAGAGGGTACATGAAAGATAAAAGCCTTGAGTCGAGGCAGGAATGTTCAAGGAACAGAAAAGTGGGTAGGATGGGAAGGCGGGCAGGGCAAGTCATACATTGCCTCATCAGTCGTGGTGAAGGAACTTGGATTTTATCTTATGCACAAAGGGGAGCCTTTGGCAGATAGCAAGCTAGAAGGAGTATGATCTGACTTATATTTTCCAAAGAAAACTCTGGGTCCTGGATGGCAAATGGGTTTATATATATATATATATATATATATATATATATATATATATATATATAGAGAGAGAGAGAGAGAGAGAGAGAGAGAGAGAGGGAGAGAGAGAGAGAGAGAGAGAGAGAGAGAGAGAGAGAGAAAGATGGACACAATATATTTATTTATTTTTACGTGGTGCTGAGAATCAAACCCAGTGCCTCACATGTGCAAGGTGGGTGCTCTTAACACTGAGCTATTGCCCCAGCCCTCATTATTATTTTTATCATCACAGCAGAGAATAAAAGTCAAGGCAGGGAAGGTGGTTAGAATATTTTATAGTAACTGGGAAAGATGCTATAGTTCTTTCCATTATGAAGCTCTCCCTCTCTTGGCTCTAAGTCTTTTGATTTCAAGGTGTTTTTGGAGGTATAAAATGTGTATTCCCAATCTCAGTACCTCCATCCATCATGCTCTGCATTTTCCTACCTCTCATGGTAGGAAAATCAGTTCATGTTTTTGAATGAACTATAAGACACTTCTCTTCAAGGCTCAGGTGTGTGTGTGTGTGTGTATGTGTGTGTGTGTGTGTGTGTGTCTGTGTATTTTTTTCTTTAACACAGCATATTGTCTGTCCCATAATTAATTCTCAAAGTGGGGCAAGGCCCTGCTTCAAATAACCGGTTTACTGAGAGGCAGCCAGAGGCAGCAAGGAGGATTTGGAGCCTTGCTGGGGTGGGGAACAGGTAGAAGGCAGGGAAGGTGGAGCATGTTGAAAGAAGGGAGGCGGTTAGAGACACCAGCTTTGAGCAAGTCAAGGACAGGTTTGGCCTACTTTTTATTTTGGCCTCAGGCTGGCCTGGTTCTATTGATGGTGATGTGATACCTATGTGTGGGAATAGCTGAAATGGTTTGATCATCAAGGGACCATAATCCATCATCCAAAGCCTTCATTAAGGAGATATTTCTGCTCAGCCTCGTACAAAGCCATGCCTTCAGGAATTTGCCATCCAGCATCACAGTTCTCTCTGCCGATACTGATGCTGCAAGTCCAAGCACACCCAGGATGGCAGATTGAAGTCAAGCTTTCTGGCATTCCTTCTCTTCTGGCTAGGACAGATGTCTTCAGGCTTAATCTCAGGCTGGCAGAAAATAAAGTGCTGGGCTTTGTCTCTGCTTTCTGCATGCACTGGACTTGAGTTTGATTCTGTCCAAAAGAAGTCTGTGTACTAGAGGGTTGACATTTGGCACCAAGAAAACAACCCAGGTGTCTGGCTGGTTTTCAGTCCCCAAAGTCTTGTTCTTTTCCTTCAAGTCTCTGCAGCCATTTGAAATCCATCTCTCAGCACACGCAGTTTCAGTACCTTTAGATTAGGGATCTAAACCGGTAACTGATGATCCATTAGACTGTCACACTTGGCATCCAAACAGAGCTGACAGGGCTGGTTACAAATTTGTCATTAATTACTGTGTGTGTAATCACATTAGACCCAAGGTTGGCGACACTTTGCTGTTTTGATGTTTTATATTTGAATTGTATGTATTTTTTTAAAAGAGCGTGCTATTTTTGTTTTTGAATTAGGATATGGGATTTGGGGTGATATCCATTGTGTTTTTTAATTGTGCTTTTTTTATGGGAGGGGAGAAGAGGAAAAGACTTTCCTTTTTCTATCAACAATTGCTCTCATTTCTACATAGGAGGGTGGAAACTTGGTTCCTCCCTCAACCCCTCTAGGCAATGAGTCCATGGCTCAGATTCATAAAGGTTGTTGATTTTGACTTTGGGTTGCTCTACTCTGTTTTTCCCCTCCTTTCATGTTACCTAGCACAATCCATAAGTCCTTCTAGCCAACACTCCCTAAGGGTGGGGTAAGAAAGACAGCCCATTTAAGTTGTCTTATTCTACTCTACACTTTGGGTAATCTGCTTTTATATTCACCAAAAGAAGCCAAGTTGGTGGCATATTCTCCTTTGTTCTTATATCTGACACGTACTTAAAGTTTAAATGGTGCCAGAATGAATCACATTGCTTGCATTCTTGTAACTAACTGCAAAACATTCCAGACTTGGGCCCAAGAATCCAAGGAAGATGTCATGTTTCCATATATTATCTGATCCCTGTTCCGATAAAAAAATTTTGTTTATTATATATGGCCTCATCCCCCATGGAAGTCTGTTGTCATTCTAATATTGTTGCTCATCATCTCTCTGCCTTTGAAAGGAAGTCGACATTTCCTCTTTCCCATCTTACCTCCATTCTCTAGCTCTGCTCCTTGCTATATCACCTTCCTGAGCCTGGGTTATGTTGCCTCATGGGTAAAATGGATATAATAAGGAACACCTGCCTTTCCAATGCCACAGAGTTACTGAGGATCAAGTGAGTCAATGGACATGAAAGTACTTTAATTCTGCTTAATGTAGGCAATTGTTATTATCATTCACTTACTGCTCTTTCGTAGCTATCTACATGGTGTACTCTGCCTTGCTGTGTTTCAAATGTGGGCACCTTGCTGCTCCTGTTAGTGAAGAACCATTTAAAACCCAAAGAAAATTATAAGAAATAAATCAATATAAGAATCCTTTCTCGATGGGTAGTTCATTTCATTATTAGGTATGCCATTTATAAACTTTTTTTTTTTAAGAGAGAGTGAGAGAGGGAGAGAGAATTTCTTTTTCTTTTTTTTTTTTTTTTTTTTTTTTAGTTATCGGTGGACGCAACGTCTTTGTTTTGTATGTGGTGCTGAGGATCGAACCCGAGCCTCACGCATGCCAGGTGAGCACGCTACCGCTTGAGCCACATCCCCAGCCCCAAATATACTTTTCCATTTTTATATAGGTTGAATTCAGCTGCCAGATGAATATAAAAGCTGTAAGTCCTATGGTGACCAAGCACTTCCATCCAAATGGCTACCAGTCAAAATTCCTCTTGACTACCAATAAAAGGAGAACAACTGCATGTTATTCATTTTAATTAGCAACAGGAATTCCAAGCATTGCCTTATATATGGAAGTTTTTGTGTCAGAATGAATTTTGTGGTGAAGTGCTCTGAGCCTTTTAGTATATTTGTTTCTACTCATTTATTCCTGTGAAGAAGATGGATAAACCAAGGTACAAAGGTGTGCATAATTCTCTAAAGCCACAGAATTGGTGTCAGACTTATGAGAGCTCCTTGCCTCCTTCTTTTCCATTTATACATTCAAAATATTTTAAGATATATAACTTAGTAAGTTTATGTTTATGATTTTTGCAATAGCTTTTAATTTATTTTAATTTCACGCTAGGTTTCTGAGGGTTTTAAGCGGCATGCTTAAAGTTTCCTTCTCAGAATTTGTAAGGTGAGGCCCATTTATACACAGGAAGAGCAAAAGGAATTAATATGCACTGAATTTTTACTCCATGCTGATCTCATGCTAGGCTCTTCTCACACATCATTTTATTTAATTATTGGAGCAATGACTCAAATTATATAATATTATCCCCATTTTGTTGAACATTAAACTGAGGTTAATAAGTTGCATTATTGGGATTTAATCACACCTGTGCTGTATCTCTATGAAACATCAAATTCACTATAAGTTTAGTATTTCCATTTTTGAAGAATTTAATCTTTCCAAAATTATAGTTATTTATCCTCACTTTTACAGATTCCACTGTAGTATTTAATTAAAAAAAGAAAATAAAGCTGGGAATGGTGGTGCATGCTTGTAATCCTAGTGACTCAGGAGGCTGAAACAAGTGGATCACAAGTTCAAGGCCAGCCTTAGGAACATAGCAAGGCCCTAAGCAACTTGGTGAGACCCTATCTCAAAATACCAAATAAAGAGGACTGGGGATGTGGCTCAGTGGTTTAAGTGCCCTGGGTTCAATTCCAGGCACATAAACAAACAAACGAACAAATCAATAACAAATATAAAAGGAAATATACTTTCAATCTGGAATGTGATAAAGATACAGATAAACAGAGAGTCCTTGACTTATGATGGTTCCACTTCTGATGTTACTACTTACAATAGTATGAAAGTGAAATACGTTCCATTGAAACCATACTTTGAATTTTGATATTTCCCAGGGCTCATGATATTTAGTGTATATTCCCAATGCTTGCTAAAAGGCAGCAGGTCACAGCTCCTAGTCATTCCTAGGATCTTGAGTGTAGGCAACCAGTACTCTACAGTGGTTTGTGTAGCTAGGCTTTGGTGTTCAGCAGGTTAGATGAATTGAATACAGTTTGATTTGTTGTGTTTTCAAGTTATAGTAGGTTTATTAGGATGCATCCCCATCGTAAGTTGAAAAGTTCCTATATTTGAAAGGTTAAATATAAACTAGTAGAAATACTAAGAATACAATTTATTAGTACTTTTTATTCAAATGTAAAGTAAGATAACATATTAGTGCTACTGTGCACATAGTGTAGGCAGACTTAACAACTTTCTTAATTATTACTTCCCTTAACTACCTCAAATTGTATTATGTAGTTTTAATAGAGAGAAAGTATAAATGGTACCTCTATTTTCCCTTTATATTAAAGAATTTTCTGGATACAAAGATATCTTGGTGGCTGGAGAACTACCAGAATGCATTGAGGAAAGTGCCACTTTCTTCAATGAAAGTCCATCCATGCCCATAAATGCTTCTTTGCTCTTGGAAAACATAAGACCCAGACTGGATTTGAAGACTGCTTATAGTTAATGTTAACTTTTTCAGCCAATTCTGAGCCACTTAAAAGCAAAACACTACTAGTGTAATCACCCCCTAGTGGAAACTTGCAAATATTGGTACCAAGGTAGACAAGCAAATGAATTCTTTTTAGTCATTTTTTTTTTTCTTGAGAGAGGGAGTAGAGAGAAACTCTCATTCATTGAACAAATTATTTGAAAAGATATTTTCTGATTTATATCTTGGACAAAGTCTACAAGGTATAACTATGTCTTATTTAAAAATGAGATGTGACTATCTGGTTCAGATTCAAAACTACGTTGGTCTGACTTTTTCCACTATGTTGATAATTCCTCCTTGATGGAATGATTGCTGGGATTGTCTTCAATAATGAGTTAATAAATATACTATACAAATACCCTTTTTAAAAATATGAAAACAAAAACATTTATAATCAACTGGACTTTTTGGAGTTCTGGGTTAATGTCAGGCAGGCCTTTGACTATTGCATTTTATTTTCTTCTGTCTGCCACAAGCTGGAGCTACTGTATAAAAGCCAGTCACTTTGCATTCAAAGTATAACTCTGGGAAATGAAGCTGGACAGCCTTAATTTCCAAAGAGCTTGAGAGCAAATTTCAGAGAATTACAGATGGAGAAATGCAGTGTCATAGAGAACTAAGTAATTTCACTTGACTACTTATTACTTATGTGATTCTGGATAATTCTTTGTCCTTGCCTCCCAGTTTAGTTAGTTGTAAAATGGATATAACAAAACCAATTTTGTGGGGATCACTGTAGTAATAATTAAATGTTAAAAGCTTATACAGATGTATGTTATGTACTCCATACATAATCACTAATGTCATTGGTGGTTGTTTTTATTTACCTTATCATCATTATAATAGCCCAAGAGATGCTCAGTTTTCATGTTATTACCCATCATCTTGTACCTCACATATGAAAAGTGCTCCTTAACCTTCCATTATTGGTGTTTGCTTCTTGGGTGAATGTTTTGGATGGTGTTTGCTAAGAGACTATTATATTATTATAATGTTGAACATCAAAATGACAAGAACATTATCTGTCTTAGGGATTAGGATCAAACCTTAACAGCAAGCTCATTTATTATGTCAGTCACTCAAGCTTGCTTTGTGGTAAGAGCAGTGTTTCCCAGCATGTGTTCCGTAGAACTTTTGTCACATCTGCATCAAGTTTCATAGTCAAATAAGAATGGGAAACTCACCTTGTTTCATCCCTTTCCTATTTTAAGGAATCATAATACATATGAGCATTTTTAAGACTCTGAAGATATTATAAGAATTAACCATTCTCCTATTTATGCCTAGTTTTGTAAGCGACTTTTCCATTTTCACCGTGAAAACAATTAAAAAAAATATTTGGGAAGCACAAATATATAAAGTTTGGAGATGCATGAATGGCCAAATGTCTACTTATAGTATTTAATATATAAATTCAGATAAAGATAGGTATTCATAATTACATGTTAAAGCACATCATACTTAGAAATAATAGCTTTTGAAAACTCAAATTTCATATGTCTTTTTCCAACTCACATTCTATGAGAAAGACTTCAGTGTTTTTTTCTCATTATTAGGATCACTTTTTGAGTCATTTACAATTTCCTGGAGTGCTTCTTTGCTCGTTTGTTGGAGATAGCACTTTTTGGACGTGTTTGCATCATTACAGGAAATCTTATCCTCAGTTTCAGGTACCCATTTGTATAACACCAGAATTTTTTTTTTAATTATTTATTCTGTAAGTATATATTCATGATTATTATATCAAGTGATCTTCAAATGTGTTTTAAAAATGATTAAAATTCTGAGATCATAATCCCAGAAATAATTAGTATTTTTTTGTTAAATTCATTTGCTGTCTATTTAATGCTTTTTGTCAGGTACCTTGTCATTTAAAATAAAGCCACTACTAGAGGGCATAGTCATGGAAGGCTGTTAGAAATGCCATATATGACAACACTTTCTTTTTTTTCTTAAGGAATTATTTGGGGAAAAATGTTGTACCATACATGTATTTGTATAAAACAGTGTTGTGTGTGTATGTGCTGAAATAACTATTTCTATGCTAGAAACAGTCTTTTGGCCAGCAGCACAGAAAGTAGCTCTGCCATCAGGTTTTTGACAGGAATAGGCTACTAGTAAGTGTTAAAGGTGAAAGAGACTACAGTCAAAAATCTGTATTTATGGGTTGGGATTGTGGCTCAGCGGTAGAGCACTCGCCTAGCATGGGCAGGACCTGGGTTCCATCCTCAGCACCACAAAGAAATAAAGGCATTGTGTTGTGTCCATCTACACCTAAGAAAATAAATGTTTTTTTTTTTAAATCTGTATTTATAACCTTATTTATTTCTCATATTTCCTAGGTCATTTTTCTTTGATTTTTTTCCCCCTCAGAATCTAGTCAAGTGTTTTTAAAAATCATGGTTGCATTCTGGGTCTCTGGGATACAGGGTGGATAAAGTATCCACCCGAGCTTTATAGGGTGGATATTCCATTGAGATTAGAATGGTAGTGAGTTAGTAGTTAGACCAAGAAGGATTCCAAAGGAAGGTAAAGGCCTGGGGTAAGGCATGGCCCCCCAGACTCTGTCACCTGTGTCTCCTTGAAATCTCAAGACTTAGTACCCATTAAAATCCCCATAGAAGATTTAAAAAAAATAGATGATGCCACCTGAGAATATGGAAGTCATAATCACTGGGGGTAAACCCCAGGCATCATTTTTTGGCAAAGTCTTTCCCAGGGTTGAAAGGGCCAAAACCTTCCAAGATGGCCTTTAGTTTCTTTTGTGTCATCCTCCTAAAAATTTGAACAGAAGTGACTTATTCAAAGCCAAGAGTTGGATCTGGACGGAAAAAGCATTTGTGTAATGTACTCTTTTTTTCTTTATGTCTCTTCTCTCCACTTCCAAGTCACTCCTAATATTCCCATTATGGAGTTAAAAACAGAAAACCCGGATGGAGAAGCTGCATGCTCCCGATGGGAAGGGAGGTTGTTGGTAATGGGCAGTCTCATTGCTGAATTGAATTTGAGTGCCGGGAAAGCTTCTTGGCTAATGTTTCAGTCCTTTGGTTGAATTCATCTTTGACAACAAATGCCTGCGGTTGAAGTTACACCATTCTCATCCCTTTCCATTTCCCTTCACTGGGGCAATCTTCCTCTGCGTATTCTCTCCTTTGATGGGAAAGACTCTGCAGCTATTCTCTTCTCAGCCAATAGGCTGCCTCCTTGTGAATTGTTAGAGGCTAAAAGAGGGAGTTACTAGCGAGGAGTTGGGAAACAAGGATCCTTCTCCTGTGGACATGTCTCTTTGGGCATTTTAAAGAAAAAAACCAGGAATACCAGTGCAAAGTAATGATAATATCTTACAAGTGTATGATGCCTTATAACTTTTAAAACACTTTCATCACTTTCCCTTGGATTATTCCAGAAATTGATGCAACAAATCTTTTGAATACTCCAGAAATGGATGCAACAAATACTCACAGGCTCATTTTAGGATAAAAAAAAAAAAAAAAGCCCACCTATGTTGAGAAAATAAATTATTTTCCCACAAGAGCCTGGGCAAGGACAGAAGTGGGTCCAAGACCTGATCTTTAGTAATTACCTACAGCAGTCCCCTATCTGGCTACTTCCTAGAGTGGCCTGGGAAGATTGTAAAATAACACAACTACTGCAAATATGGGACTCTAATTCAATTGGCCTGGGATAGAGCTCAAGGAATCTGTAATTTAATAGAATTTTCTCATAGATCTCAATTCCAATTAAACCTCTGGATCACCCAGGAAGTGTTAAAAAAAAGTCCATTGCTCAGGTTATACTCCAGACCAACTAAACCAGCATCTCTAGTGTGGAGACTCAAGGGCCAGTGGTTTGTGAGATTCCATCTTGGCACTAAAGCTCTGAAACAGTGCTCTAGATTATAGCTTTACAAAGTCCCTTTTACAGAGTTTCAGCACAGCAAGTAGATAATGTCAGATCAGGCTGGGCAGGCAGCAACCAAAGGAGGCAGATTTAAAAGGGCCGCTGAACAGGCTTTATTGAGATATTACTCCCGGGCGGAACTCGATCAGACCCACAGAGGGGACAGGAGAAGGGTCTGAGGAGAAACCGTGTGGAAGCTTGACCGGACTGGACTTTTATGGGGCTTACAGCAGGAAGGGAAAGGCTTGGGACAGGAAAAGGTGTCTCTAGGGTCCCTTGCCCCCTTGGAGTTGGTCAGGGGAGTTGGCTGAACTCCAGGATTGGCTAGGGGGTCCTGCTGATTGGCAGGCATTTTCGCCGGCATCTGATTGATGTTCAAAGCAGCGCGGGCTGCTTTGTTCTAAGTTGCCACTAAGTCGCCACCAAGTCGCTGCCACCGACCTAACAGATAAAGACAAGTGTACAGTTGAAATTGAGGAGACCAGGATTCAAATCCTGGCTCTGGTTCTTTGGAAGAACAGAAGAAGAAGAGAGGGAAAAAGGAGGGGAGGAGACAGAAAATTCTGTTTGCTCATTTCATCTCTCTGAGCCACAGTCTTTTGTTTTATAAGATGAGGAAAATGAGCATTACTTAGCCTTAAGGGACATTATGAAGACCAGATGGACTAAGGTACATGAAATAACCATGCCCATTCCGCTCTAAGCGATTGCTGCCAGTTCCCTTTGAGCTTAAAGTTTGCATAGTTTCAGCCACTGGCCAAGATGTTCTTTTGGTGTCCAAAGTTTCCACCCTCAACCTTACACAGAGTTAGACTTTGAGGGCATGAAACAGAGCTCCAGAAGTTTCCACTAATGAAACAAGGTTTGGAAAATTGGAAGCCTCTTTCTGCTGTTGCTATTGGCATGTTCAGCCTTCTGAACCCTGGAGTTATGGATCTGCCAGTTTGCTAAATGCTTACTCAAAAGGGCCATTTATTTTCAGAAGAACACTTTAGCTATTACTATTCACCTTCCCCATTCCTCCATCTAGCTCTTTGAGTTCCCCTGAATGTGCCCCCAAGCACCTTTCGTTTAGTCCCATTCAGCAAATTAAGGAAAGTTCTAGTATGTGTTTCTTATTCAGTAAATGCTGAGTTCACTGTAACCCAGGCCCACTGGAGAACAAATAAACCCATACTATAAACACCCACTCCCTTGCCTCACAATTTGTACTGGTTAGAACGGAATCTTCTAATATTAGGAATGGTAGCATGAGGATCATTTCATAACCACAAACACAGCAAAAGCAATCATGAAATTATGGATGACTCATTGTCAAAGGAACACTTGAATCATCTTGATCAACCCCCTAGGTTGATCAAATGGGGAAACTTCTGCACCAAACTCACACTATGCCATTAAGTCTGCTGTCTAATTGATTGTTACTGCTGGATTTCTCTTGACCACATCAGTTCTATTTTTAAACTTCTCATAATTCCCTGCTCACCAAGTAACATATTGTTTTTGTGAGCACTTTCTTCTTATTTCTTATACATTTACAAGTTCCCTTTTGGAAGTAGGAAGTTAGTGAGTTGAAGACACATTAATTCTTATTTGTCCTAAATAAAACAGTCCCTGGTACACTGTAGTTCCAGTACACATATATTAAATATACCATAAATCCTACATTCTTTCTGTCAAGCTGAGGATACTGAGATTTAGTTGGTATACCATTTTCCCTAGGTATCCATGAGCAAAAAAATTTATCACAATATATCTACATATACATTTGAGAGAGGGGTGGGGGAGTAGGAAAAGAGAGGAAGAAAGAACAGAGGAAGAAGAGTAGAAAAAGGAGAGGTGTGAGAAAATACTGTGTGCTAGATGTTATTCTAGTTTCTGGGGATACAAAAATGGACAAAACAGCCTGAAAGACCTACTGTCATGGAGTTTCTATTATTCCTATGTGTGTGTGTGTGTGTGTGAGTGTGTGTGTGTTGTATGTTTGTGCATCACATGTCAAGGGAACAAGCAACAACCAAAAAGTAAGTAAATAAGTAATTTAAATTTTAGATGATAAGTGCCATAGAGGAAAATAAGTTAGAGTAAAGGAATGGAGAACTGGTTGGAGTGGGTTGTTGGAATTTCAAATGGAGTGCGCAAGGAAGGCCTCGCTGAAATGGAATTTAAGCAAAGACTTAAAGGAGGTTTGTAAGGAGACTTGAAGTATTTGTGTGAAGAACATTCCATGTGGAAGGAATAGAGAAGGTCAAGTCCCCGAGGTGGGAGAGAATAAGGAGCATTCCCAGAATGGCCTGCAGGAGTGCACAGGTGCAGGTGAGGGTGGAGGGAAAGTGATTTCAGGGGGAACCAGATGAGGGAGATGAGTGGCAGTGTTGGGAAAGCTTTGGAGGAACCTTTTAAGTCACTGTAAAGATCAACTTTTATTCTGGCTGACATGGAAAGCCAGCGGAAATTTGATCAGACTCATATTTAAAAGAATCACTTTGTCTGCTATTATGAGAATAATAATGGGCAGGAGAGTGAATGTTGAAGAAAGAAAACCAGTTAGAAAATTATGGCAGTAGAACAGGTAGCTCAGACTATGATGATAGAGGAGCAGGTAATAGATGTGAAGGAGCCTGAGTAGATTTTAAAGGTAGAACCAAAGGGTTTTGCTCATAGATTGATTGTGAGTCAAAAATTACCCCAGGTTTTTCTTTTAATCTGTACAACTCAGAGGAAAGATGGAATTGCCAGTAATTAAGAAAGAGATACCTACAAGTTTGTATACCATTTGCCCTGGGGATCCATGAGCAAAAAAAATGTACCACAATATATCTATATATACATTTGAGGGACGCGCGGAGGAGTGGAAAAAGAGAGGAAGGAAGAACAGAGGGAGAAGAGAGGAAAAAGGAGAGGGGAGAGATAGAAAATACTGTGTGCTAGATGGTAAGACAGAGGTAATATCTCTGTTCATCTCTCTCCCCCCTCCCCACCTCTCACCCTATTTTACATATGAAACATCAAAATTCAGGGAAGTTAAGTAACTTCCTGAAGGTATCATAGCTAACATGTAGTGGTGTTGAGTTTGAAGTGAAACATTACAGACTTTGAAACCTCTGCTTTTTCTACCCTACGAAGCTTTCATAGTATCACTTTTAATCCTCTGCTATTTTTATGCCCCTACCCCATTTGTTTTTGCATTGCTGGGAATCAAACTCAGGACTCTGCACATGCTAAGAAAATAGATCTACAATCAAGTAACATCCATAGGCTCTATTCCATTTTTCAATTAAAACCCCTGATATTTAGAGAATTTAAATAACTGGCTTAAGTCATGTAGCTAATAAGCAAGCGAGCAAAGGGTCAAACTTGATTTGACTCCAAAACCCAAATTCTTTCTGTGAAACTCTCTTTACTATTATTTATGCCATGCAAGATGGTGGTAAAGATTAAATGTATGCAATGTACCTAGCACATACAATATCTGCTACATAGTACATTAAAATAAATGATAGTTACTACTGGTTTAGATTCAGTTGGGTGTATTGTGTTTTCTCCTAAGGGAACTATAAATTTATTAAACTATGAAACTTACATTATTCTGTAGCATCAAGAAATCAGAGCTATGCTAATATTTATTAAGCCCATTGGATGCAGTTGAGTAGATTGTAAACAACATACCATGGACACTCCTATAATACATATCAATTTCCTAGTAAAAGAGACATACATGTAGCAGCAGGCATGACAAGCAAGCTGGTATATGTGGGGCCACCAGATACCTTTTAGTAGAACTACAAAAATGTACACAAGATGTAACAGATAGCTCAAATAATCAAGAGATTGAATTTGCAGTTAAGTTTCCAGCAGTCTGTTTCCAGGCACAGATTGCTGCACTGAAAACTTCTTACCAAATACTTTAAGAAAAATTAACACAGTTTCCATATAATCTTTTCCAGGAATTAGAAGATGAGAACAATCTCAACTCAAATTATGATGCCAGCATTACTCAGATGCTAAAGACAGCATAAGAAAAACTCAAGAACACATTAGACCAAATATGCTTCATGAACCGAAGTGCAACAATCTTGAATATAACACAAGTTAAATTCTTCAATGTATAAAACAATAATACACTATGAGCAAGTGGAGTTCAGAGTGGCCATATAAAACTAGTTCAACGTTGGGATGTTAATCAATGTAATCCATCATATTAGTGTAAAGAAGACTTAACAATTGATTTTACCAACTGGTGCAGAAAAAAATATATGACAAAATTCAACATCCGCTCTGATAAAGATGCTCTGTGAACTTGGAATAGAAAGGAAACATGCTCAACCTGGTCCAAAACAGCTAAGCTAAAATAATTTTTAATGGTGAAAAACTGCTTTCCCCCCAAATTTAGAAATAAGAGAAGAATATCCATTGTTACCACTCAGTGTCATACTGGATGACCTATCTAATTTTAATAAGGTAAGAAAAAAGGAGAAACAAAGATATTCAGATTCTCAGATGACATGATTATCTATGCAGAATATCACAAGGAATCCACAAATGAACTCCACTAATAAGTGAGTTTAATGATGTTGTACAGTATGAGGCCAACATACAAGAATCTAATGTATTTCCTTATGCCAACATTGAAGAATAGGAAACTAAATTTGTGTGCAGATGTGTGTGCTGGGGATTGAACACTGGGGATTAGACTCAGGGCCTTGAACGTGCTAAACACATGCTCTACCACTCAGCTTTCCTCTAGCCCCTGGAAACTAAGACATATTTAAAAAATACACATTAACTCCACAAAATAACATATTTATGAATAAACATAACAAAACATTAACAGGTTTTGTATGCTAAAAACTACAAAATCCTGATGAAGCAAATCAAACAAAATCTAAACAATGGAGAGAGATACTGTTTTATGGGTTGAGATATTCAACATTGCAAAGATGTACTTCTTTCCTAATTGACCTATAGATTTAGTGTATTTGTAATAAAATCTCACCAGTATTTTTGTAGATATAGATAAGTTGATCCTAAAATTTATATGGAATGTCAGAGGAACTATAATAACCAGGACAATTTTGAAAAATGGTAATAAAGTTGGAGAAATCACATTATCCAATTTTTAAGATTTACAATAAAGCTGTGGCAATCAATTCAGTGTGTGTGTGTGTGTGTGTGTGTGTGTGTGTGTGTATATATATATATATATTTTTTTTTTTTTTTAAAAGAGACACATGGATCAATAGAGCAAAATAGAAACAACAAGAAACAGACCCACACAATGGGCTGGGGATGTGGCTCAAGTGGTAGTGCGCTCTCCTGGCATGCGTGCAGCCCAGGTTCGATCCTCAGCACCACATACAAACAAAGATGTTGTGTCTGCCGAAAACTAAAAAATAAATATTAAAAAAATTAAAAAAAAAGAAACAGACCCACACAAATACTTCCCAATAATTTTTTCACAAAGTTACAAAAAACATCCAAAGGAGAAGAAAAAGCCGTTCAACAAATGGTGTTGGAATAACTGGACAATCATGCAAAAAAGAGGTTTGATCTTAAGTTCAAACCTTGTACAGGTTGACTTATGCTGTGGTTACATACTGATAAGCCATCAAAAGTTGAAAACAGGGGCAGGGGCTGGGGCTCAGTGGTAGAGTGCTTGCCTCGCATATGCTGGGTTTGATCCTCAGCACCACATAAAAATAAATAAATAAATAAAAATATTGTGTTCGTTTACAACTAAAAAAGATATTTTTAAAAAATGTTGAAAATATCCTAAGTTAAAAATGTATTTCATATGCCTAATTTCCCTAACATCATATCTTGGCATGATGTTTTAAAGTTTACCTACTTAAAGATGCTCACATCACCTACATTAGCCTACAGTTGGGCAAAGCCCTCTGACCCAAAACCTATTTTGTAACAAAGTGCTGAATATCTCACATGATTTATTGAACACTGTACTGAAGGTGAAAGGCAGAATAGTTGTATGGATAGACTTTTGAACTATTATAAAGTTAAAAAATCATAAGTTGAACCTTCATAATTTAGAAAATTAACTAAACATGGCTCATAAATCTATTTTAAAACCATTAAACTACAAACAGAAAACTTTTTTGATTCTGGGATTTGAATCAGGGGCGCTTTACCACTGAGCTACATCTCCCAGTTCCTTTTTATTTTTTATTTTGAGACAATGTCTCTGTAAGTTGCTGAGCTGGTCTAAAACTGGTAATTTTTCTGTTTCAGCCTCCTGAGTCCCTGGGATTATAGTACCAACATGCATGGCAAAATTGCAAATTGTTAAGAAAAAAAAACCTAGGAGAAAAATCTTGTGACTTGTAATGAGAAAAAATTTTTAGATGTGATACTAAGAGCACAATCCAGAAAAGAAAAGATTATGATTGGATTTCCGCAAAATCAAAAACTTTTGCTCTATCAAAGACTGTGTAAGAATGAAAAGTCATGCTACAGACTGAAAGAATACAAATCAAACATCAAAGGACTTTTTATCTAGACTCTAAATCATAATTATAAGAAAAGAAACTTTTCAAATTTTTTAAAAATACTATATTCATGAGTTAGAAGACTCATTATAATAAAGAGCCTCTTCACAAATTTATCTATACATTTAACTAAGTTCAACTCAAAATCTAAACAGGATTTTGTTGGTATACTAAAGCTTATTTTGAAATTTATATAAGTTGATATAAGCATGAGGATGATAGTTAAAACACTGTGTTGTACACTGGAAACTTGCTAAAGATCTTTAATCTTCTCAGCACACAAACACAAATGGTACCTTTGTAGGGGTGATATGTTAAATAGGTAGAATGTGGTGATCATTTCACAACACATATGTGTATTAAAACATCAACTGTACACCTTAAATATACAATTTTTTTATGTCAATGATATCTCAGTAAAAATGTTAACATTTTTAAAAATAAAAACAAATTATTTGGAAAGACAAGGAACTAAAATATCTCTAACACTCAGAGCAAACGGAGGCAAATAAGCATTTAAAAAATGTTCATTAGCCAATCAGGAAAGGCAAATTAAAACCAAGATGAGGTAACACTGCATATCTATTTGAATGACTGAAATAAAAAACATTGAGGAGTACAGATAAGGATGCAGAGAACTGGACTTCATACACATGGCTAGTAGAAAATGAAAAGGCAACTCTACATAGCACTAGGGCAGTTTCTTAAAAAGTTAAACATATACTTATCCTATGCCCCAGAAATCTCATTCCAAGGCACTTGACTTAGAAAAACGAAAACTTTTGCTTACACAAAGACGTTTATGGCAATTTTATTCAGAATTACCAAAACATTGGAAACACCTAAATGTCTTTTAATGAGTGAACATATAAACTGTGTTACATTTGTAAAACGAAATACTATTCAGCAAAAAAGGAGCAAACTATTTGTAAAAAAAAAAAAAATGGGTGAATCTGAAATGCATTATGAAATGCAGTTGAAAGGAGCCTATTTCAAGAGATTGCACACTGTGTCAATCCATTCGCATGCCATCCGCTAAAAATGGTAGTGAGAGGGAGATGATCAGCCATTTCCAGGGGCTGGGTTAGGGAGAGGCTGTGACCATAAAGATCAAGACAAGACAATTGGAGACGTTAGTATGGACCTATTTTGTGTACTTATTTGGGAGGTAGTTACCTGACTCTATACATGTGCTACTGCGTTCTACGTGAAAAATTCAACTAATTGCATAGTAATAGTATTTAAAAACAAATTAATTACTTGAAGAATGATTGGTACTAAAGGGATTAAATTGGATGTTAAAATAAGGCTTTCCAAAACTTCATTGCATTTATTCCTTAGATTGTCTGTATTCAACTGTCACTTAATCACTGGAGGGGGGGCAGTAATTATATACATTAAGAACTTTGAGTAGCTTTGGGGTAAAATATAAGCCTTAGAGTAAGTCACAGTTTCCTTCAGAGTTTTAGCAGAGAATTCTAGAAGAATACTTTTCAGATAGAGGGAGAATCAATTAAATGTTCAATTTCTTGTATATAAATCTACTAACCCCAATATTTTCCTGCCAGAGGTCTTATTTGTCTTCAAAAGACAGCTTGTCTCCTTCTATCCCTTCAAGTCTTACAGGGTCATTTGTATGCTTACATATATTAAGGAAATTTGAGTAGTTTTGGGGTAAAATATATGGTATTTTATGGTAGAGATATTTGTCATATACATATCTGGAACTCAGGAGAGAGGAGAGGGTGGGTAATTCCATTTGTAAATTATAGGTATAGATGAGCTCATCCAGGAATAATGTGTATTATTGTGTATAATATGTGAGACAAGGACTGAGGAATGTAATTGAGGGTTATCAATGTTTGAGAAAAAATGTGAGAAGGAACTCACAAAGGAGATTGAAATGGGAGTAGGAGGTGAAACACTTTGTGAAAGCCAAGAAAGCTTAGTAAGAATAGTTAGCTATCTCCAACTCCATGGAGAAGTCAACAAAGATGATGTTTGAAACATCGTCATTGTGTTGCACAAATAGAAGGTCATTGGCATTGCAAAAACATTTTTAGAGTTGATTTGGGAGAAAGTGCCGAGGGGATATAGCTTTAGAAATAAATGAGAGGCAAGGAAATGCTTTCATAAAGCTCTGGCTTATTTATATTTGAATTCTTGAATAAGGTTTTGATGTTATGATTATTCTTACTTCAAGCCATTAAGCCAAGTTAAATTGAAATCTCAATAAAATTTTGCATTTATGGCAAAACTTGAAGCTAAATAATAGTTACACATGATTAACATTTAGATAAAATCCTCTTTTGATGACTCAAAATTGTTAAGTTTTTCAACACTTGAAATCTACAGTATTACAATGAAAGAGATGCAAACATATATTAAAAATAAATTTATTTTCCCTTTAAAAACTGGAACAAGACAGGGATGCCATCTTTCATCACTTCAATTCAATATAATCCTTGAAACTCTAGCTAGAGCAATTAGATGAAAGAAATTAAAGGAATACACATTGGGAAAGAACTCAAAGTATCCCTATTTGCCAATGACATGATCTATATTTAGAAAGTCCAAAAAATTCCACCAGAAAACTTCTAGAACAAATGAATTCATCAAAGTAGTAGTATATAAAATTAACACTCATAAATCAAATGCATTTCTATATATAAGTGATGAACCCACTGAAAGAGAAATTAGAAAAACTACCCCATTCAAAATAGCCTCAAAAAAGATAAAATACTTGGGACTCAATCTAACAAAAGAGGTGAAAAACCTCTACAATGAAAACTACAGAACACTAAAGTAAGAAATTGAAGAAGACCTTAGAAGATGGAAAGATCTCCCATGCTCTTGGATAGGCAGAATTAATATTGTCAAAATGGTCATACTCCCAAATCTTCATCATATTGGATTAGGCCCTGACTTCCTTAACAAGACTTCTAAAGCACAAGAATTAAAATCAAGAATCAATAAATGTGATGGACTCAAACTAAAAAGCTTCTTCTCAGTAAAAGAAACAATCAATGACATGAAGAGAGAGACTACAGACAGAGTGGAAAAAAGTCTTTACCACATGTACATCAGATAAAGCACTAATCTCCAGAATATATAGAAAATTCAAAAAATTTAACACACACACACACACACACACACACACACACACAATCCAGTCAATAAATGGGCTAAGGAACTGAACCGAGACTTCTCAGAAAAAGATATACAAGCAGTCAACAAATATATGAAAAAATATTCAACATCTCTAGCAATTAGAGATATGCAAATCAAAACCACTCTAAGATTTTATCCCACTCCAGTTAGAATGGCAGCTATTAAGAATATAAACAACAAAAAGTGTTGGTGAGGACATGGGGGAAAAGGTACAATCAATCATACATTGCTGGTGGCACTGCAAATTGGTGCAACCACTTTAGAAAGCAGTATGGAGATTCCTCAGAAAACTTGGAATGGAACCATCATTTGACCCAGCTATCCCACTCCTCGATCTATCAAAGGACTTAAAATCAGCATGCTATAGTGACGCAGCCACTAAACTAATCCATGTTATTATAAACTAATCAAATGATTATAACTCAATTTACAATAGCTAAACTGTGGAAACAACCTAGATGCCCATCAATAGATGAATGGATTGAGAAACTATGGTATATATACACAATGGAATATTACTCAACATTAAAAGAAAACAAAATTATGACATTTGCAGGTAAATAGATGGAGTTGGAGAATATCATGCTAAGTAAGCCAATCCCCAAAAACCGCAGGCTAAATGTTTTCTCTGATTAGTAGATGCTGATCTTTAAGGGGGAGTGTATGGGAAGAATGGAGGAACTTCGTATTTAGCAAAGGGGAGGGTGGGGAAGGGAGGGGAAGGGATATGAGGCAGGAAAGATGGTGGAATGAGATGGACATCATTACCCTAGGTACATGTAAGATTGCATGAATGGTGCAACTCTACATCAGGTACAGCCAGAGAATTAAAATGCTGTGCTCTATTTGTGTACAATGAATTGAAATGTCATGTATAATGAAGTAGAACCAAAATAAATAAATAAATAAAACAAATATTCAATCTGTTCAAAAAAATTATTTAACCTAACTTTCTTATTTAAAAGATGAAGAAACTGAGACCCAGAAGGGAAGTAAATTGTCCAAGATTATGCTACATTGGCTCCCTCCTCTTTCACTGCCATGTTGTGCTAGTTCCCAAATCTTTTCCTTTATATAAGCTGTTCTTCACCACAAGTATAGTACATATGAAGAAGATACTCATAATCTTATGTTTGGCCCCTTTCTAAACAAATTAGTGTAGTTGGATGAAACTGAAATTTATGAGAATAAAAGAAATTACCTTCCTAGGAAGTAAACAAGCAGCAAATTCAGCAGGTGGAGTGAGCATGGTCTTGATGGATGAAGAGACTTGGTAAAAAGAGAAAACAAACAAGACCTCTGGCAGGAAAATACTGGAGTCGGTAGTTGAAAATATTATAATTGGTATTTGCATGTACAGGTAATTTAACAGATAATTGATTCTCTCTGTACCTGGAAAGTTGTATCCTAGAATTCTCTGCTAAAACTCTGAAGGAGTCTGTGATTTACTCTAGTGAGAAAGGCTGTTGCTATACTATTATTCCAGTTATTGTTCTGAGAGAACAGGGAGTAGGGCAATTTGGTAGGAGTTTGCCTTGAGGGTAAGTTGAAGGGGGAGAATGTTCCTAAGCCCAAGTTTAGGAACAGTGATTATGCCTGTAGGTGCTCAAGTTAGGTGCATAGTTGTCTGCTGAAGTTCATTCATTTACTTGTCAGTGACCTCAACTAAGTGTGTTCAACTCTCTATGCCTCAGTTTAAACCTATAAAATGGAATTATTTGTGAGTACTGAGTATGCTACATATGATGAACTTAGCTCATTGTACAAAATATTTAAAATGTTAGGTTTCACATTTATATTATTAATTAGCAATGTGGTTCTATTCTGTAGGAAATGGCCAAAGATAATACAAGCCAACATTTTCAGACATGAATAGCTCCTGTCTTTTGTAAATTGATCTTTATGTGGCTTAAGCTGGCATGGCTGGGCCCCTCAGTGGGAATTGCAAAGATATTTAGAGTTGACTGCAAAGGCCTGAACTCAAATGGGATACACGATGAGACAATACCAAAGATATAAATGGGTAAGCATACTAAGGGAGGGGTGGGGGTGGAGACATTATTTGTCAAGTGGCATCAATGCGCACAGCTGACTGTGTCTGCAGAAGGAGGGGAGGCTGGATGGCAGTTCCTGCTACAAAAGGGGCCTGGAAAAGAGCAGTATGAGTAAGCTCCTGATCGGATTTCTTTAGGACGATGAGGGGATTATGATGCTCTGAAAGATTACTGAAGCTTAGAAAGAGGAAGTAGTAGAATCACCTCTTCCTGCCATAGAGAATTTAGGTGTTGGATACTATGTTTCCAGCTCTTTTTATTCATTCATTCTTTCAAAAAAATTATTTTAAAATAATGATGACAAAATTGGTGAAAACTGTCCAACATATTTGTTTGTTGTGATTCACTCTTAGATTCCAGAGTAAATATATAATGGTGCAGGAAGTGCAATTTACAGGGCTTTTGCCAAACTCTGCTGCAACTTAGATACACTAAGTGCACACATGCTTATACACAGATACACATGCACAAAGATACCCTACAAAAGTTACACCTCTAAAAAAAATTTCTGTTCTAGTCATTAAAAAAAAAAAGTATGGATTTATAATTCAGTTACCTCTTTCTTGGAGGTGAAATGGCTGGATAGACGAGGAAGCTCACTAACAAGCCCCAGTGGTTCTCATTTCTGGCCTGGATCCCACTCCAGTGCATTTACATTAGACTCTCCAGAAGTAATTTTTTTTCAATTTACTCTATAAGAACTTAAGATTTTAAAAATTGAGTTGTCACAATGTTTCTAGCTCTTATTAAAAGAAAAACAACTTGTTTTAATTAATCATCTGTGAATAATTTTTGGAGTATTAACATTTTTTTTCAATTCTGACCCAGCATATCTATCATGGGGAATAGAGCAAGAGAAAATGGCTATAGATGCATGCAAAAATTTATCAACCCTGAGTCATCCCAACAATGTTTTTAAAAGCAAAAATAGGAAGCATTCTAAATGTGCAATGAGGGAGACTTTTTCCAACTCTACCTTACAGCCATTAAAAATGATGTAAGAGAAATATTTAATGCATATAACATGCATACATTCAATTCATAAAGAGAAAAAAGGATGTTATACAAATCCAATGAGATTTTATTTCTTTGGAAAAATCCATTTGAGAAGAAAAAAACTAAAATAATATATTCCCAAATAACAGTATTTATTATAAGTTAACAGTAATAAAAAATGTGATACTTTTCATATTCATTCTTAGGCCTAGAGTTATTTTTCCAGATTTTTTAAACAAGTCATTAATTATTTTATAAGGAGAAAAATTGAATGGAGTTCTAGAAATCTTAGGGAGATTTATATTGAAATATTACTCTGTGTATAGCTGCCCATCTATATGTTTAAAGTAATTGATACCTTCATTTTTCATATGCTACTTATGTGAATAGATTCAACAGATAAAATAATCTTAAAGAAACACCCTTGATTTTTGTATGGAAGTAATCACAAGCAAGTTCTTGTTTAATATATGTCTTTGATTTAGGAAGTGAAGCCTGTAACAACTGGCTTAATTTGGCAAAGATAGAGGAAGATGGGATTTTATGCTCTGTGATTGGTTTTTGCAGTTGTTCTGAGCTAATAGGCTGCTTTCTTCCTTAATGTCTTATAATTAGGAACAGCTGCTATGAACTCTGCAGGATATTTTTTTCTCCTCTAAGCCCCCCATCCCCTGAAGTTAAATCAATCTCTGTAATTAAAGAATTGGTGGAACAGCTAAGGAAGGGGACTGGCAAATTTGTATACTTCTTCTCCTTTTAAATTGTAATTTAAGTGTCATGGAAGAAGTGGACTATTGTGACACAGTGAAATAATGTTACATTTTTCTAAAAAAAATATCCTTTAACATTTGCCTTTAAATCTGGAGACTAGATAAAATTAATTGATTGGGCAACTGATGGAAACAACCACAAAAGTGACCAGACCCCTGTTTCCCTTCTCTAAATGGATTGGATTTCAGATCAACCAAGAAGCTAAAGGTAAGTTCAAGACTATACTTTTTGAAGACATGTCATTCCCCTGCAATGGAGAGTAGATAAGGTGTGGTTCTTCATAACTACTTTTTCTTACTCCATTGATAATGTTTCTTAGTTGCTCTGTGTATGTCTAGATTAGGTTTGTTTCCAAACTGAATTAAACAAGAAAGTCCCCATGACCCAGTGGGAGAGGGGCACCTGGAAGGGGCTGGGTCTTTGGGGATAACTTGAGAAGTCACTCTGAAGCCTAACCTTCCAGGGCCACTGTCATCACTAATAGTGGAGATTGGGTAGACTTCAAGAAGAGCAGGCTCCAACTCTTGAAGATGAATCTTGGAGATTTTGTTAGTCAGGATTCTGTAGAGATATCAGTTATCCTCCTTCTGAAAGCTGGTGAAACAGAAAAAGCCAGAAGAAAATGGTAAAATTCAATCCAAAGGCATGAGAACTGTGGGCAGGGGTGGAGTTGGTGAGGCTAGCCTAAGTCCTGGGGTTTGAAGACCCCCAAAGCCAGGAACTCTGTTGTCTAAGGGCATAAGAAGATGGCTATCTCAACTAAAGAAAGAAGAAAATTCATCCTTCTTTCACCTTTTAATTGTGTTCAAATCCTCAACTGGTTGGATTGTGGTCAAATCTTCAACTGGTTGGATGATGCCTATCCATATTGGTGAGGTCATCTTCTGGAAACACCCTCACAGACACATACATACTATCATTTTATTAGCTATCTGGGCATCCCTTAGCCCATTTAAGTTGACACAAAATTAACCATTGCAATAATTTCACCTTTTGTCAACTTGGCTCATCATCATAAATCATGTTTAATTTCTCAATAAAGAAAACAACAAGAAAAGATCCTTTCTAACACAATAATATTATCACACTTACGACCAAAAGTAATCATTTTCCTAGAAGAAGAGATCAAATTTTTGAGTAATTTTTATTCCTTTCCTGATATCTCATAACTAAAATACTATGATGTAAAATTAATAATACTTAAAATCAATATATCTTATGTTGCATAAAAAGGATTAGGAGAGGAAATAAAATGAAGACATTTGCTTAATATGTGCACACATACCCACAGATTTATGTATGATAAAGTAAATACATGTATGACAATTATAGTCTTCATTTTAAAACAAATGGACATGGTATTGGTGGTGTTAATAACTATCTTCTCCTACTATCCATTCTATAGTCCCTTTTCTTTCTACAAAGACTTCACTAGACTCTGGTTCCTTACACAGTGGAATGACCCGTATCTTCATTCTTTAAGAATCTGGGTCATTCACGTTCCTGTGTGGACTTGGTAATTTTAGTTTCCCATTGATCTTCATCACAGGCATGGTAATATGAAGAGACTACCTGTGGAATTTCCTGTACTCCCCACTCCTCTTTGCCTTAATTGTAGAGTAGTAGTATAATTTCCTCTTGGTAGTCTGGGTCAATTATCCTAACCAACACCACAACTCCCTTCTTTACCAGTTGACTCAGAAGTATGAGAGCCTAGTGTAGTTGGGTGGTAATCTCAATAGCCTGTTTAATTGGATAATTACTGTGTCTGTTGGTGGAAGCATTCTTCCTTGTGGAACTCAGAAGTCTAGGCCAACAGGGCATAAAGTTGTAGAAACAAGAAGAAAAAATTTCTTCTAGTGGGTAACTTAGAGTGAGTGTTTTCACCACCATTTCTATTCCTTATTTTCTGGACCTGTGAATCAGGGTTATGGGAGAAACATCACCAAATATTGGATACTGATTCAGAGTATATACCACCTTATGGAGAACCTTGTTTAAATGTATTATTATCTATATGGCCCTGTAACTGAGTGTTCAAAGGGCCATTCCACCCTTCTATAAGAACAGTTGCTTCAGAATGGTGGAGAACATAGAAAGGCCAGAAAATTTCATGAGTATAACCCAATGCTATTCTTCTTTTGCTATGAATTTAGGATCTTGATCAGAAGCAATCCTGTGTAGAATACCATGATGGTAGTTAAGGCATTTTATAAGTCCATGAATGGTAGTTTTGGCAGAAGCATTGCATACAGGAAAGCAAATTTATATACAGAGAAAGTGGGCACCATATGTTGTTCCACAATGGAGGTGGTCTGATGTGAGCAATATACTACCAGGTAGCTGGCTGATCACCCTGGGGAATGATGCCATATTGGACTTCTATGTTGGTTTTGGCTGCTAGCAGATTGTGCATTCAGCAGTGGTTGAAACCAGGTTAGCTTTGGTGAGTGAAGTCTATTATTACTGCCTTCATGCATCACTTCCATTCCTGTCACCATGACACTTTGCTCATGAACCTATTGGGCATTGACAGGAGTGGCTAGGAAAAACAAGATGATTGGTATACACTGAATGGGTGATCCTATCCCTTTGATTATTAAAATCTACTCAACTGAAGTCACCCATTGGTGGGCATTCATATGGGATTCAAATATCTTCATTTTTTTTTGTCATTCAGGGAGGTCTATTCACACACCTCCATCTCAAAAGTCTTCATCCTAATTTTCCAAACATGTTTCTCCCAAGTCTCTGATTATCTAGCAAACCACTGACTATAATTCATAAATCAGTGTATCATATTATGTCTAGCCATTTCTGCTTTGAAGCAATGTGCACAACCAGGTGCACTGCTTGAAAGCTCTGCCTACTAGGAAGATTTCCCTTCCCTGTTATTCTTCAAGTATGTCTCAGAGGTGGGCTGTAATGAAATAGCTGTCTATTTTTGAGGATGTCTGAATATCATGCAGAACTCTGTAAATTAGACCCAAATTCTCTCTTCTGTCAACTGACTAAAGGGAATTCCCATGCAACACAGGTGCAACCAGAGAAAGAAGGTAGTGTATTAGGAATGAGGACCATGGGCATTTGGCCTATTTCTTTATGTAACTGCTCAGGCCTGATCATATGAATATCATTCCATTTGATGATGAAATGCTGTTGTTCATGCTGAACTTTATAGCTTGGCAGGTCAGATAACAGGTAGTTCATTATGGACAGCTCAGATTACATGATAGCTTTATGGCCCATGAACAAGCTTTCAGTTTCTACTAAAGCCCAATAGCAGCCCAAGAGCTATCCCTCTAAAGGAGAGTAATTATATTCAGAGAGAGGATGGCTTTTGAGGAGAATCAGCATTGTCTTACATGGCCTTAGAGGTGGTCATTGCCATTTTCTTAGATAATACAAGGCCAGTCCTCTCAGATAGAGATAGAAAAGTTTATACCACTGTGAGTAGAGAGGTGGCTACCACTGGAGTAAGGGATACCGTTGTAGGGAAGTCAATTCTGCTGGGGTTGGAGACGAATTTCTCTGGGGTGGGAAGACATGCCCTAGCAAAAAAGGCTAATCACAACTTAGGGGCTCAGTGTCTTCATATTCATCAGGGTCTCCCCATTTTAACTTATAGTATCCCATTCTTTTCAGATCAATGACTTCACTTTACCAGTAGACATCCTGTGAGGTTAGGGGTTTAACTTGCCTCAGAATTCATCCATCACAGGATAAGATCTTACATTTGATTTTCAATAATTTCATCCCTGTAGCGATAGGAATAAAACTCTCCCTCAGGGAGGACCTAGAAGCTCTTATGTCATTTGTGCAGCATTTGAGCTGGGAAGTTGAATCTGTGAGCTCATCTTTTTTTTCCCCACCACTTTTCCCAGTTACTTTAGAAATAACCATCCAACATCATTATATTCTTTAGTTTTCAAAAATGTTCAAAAATATCATATATAGAGCCACTGAGCTCCTTTATTCTTATAAGTGATTGGTCAGGAATGTTCAATGATATTTTGTGTATCTCTATAAATAGTACAAGCCATGGACTATTAGAGCTCTCTTTACTACTGGAAATAAGAGTCATTATCATCTTTAAATCTAATCATATTAGAAAGCCAATTTCAGAAACCCCAGAACCAATTATAAAAGCATGCTCTCAAAATTCTTTTCCTCTAGAACCACTCTTGATGTGAAAATCTGTATTTTCTGGAGTTCTCCAGAGAAACAGAATTTATATATGTGTATATATATAAATTATCACACATAATAATGGAGGACAAGGTGTCCCATGATCTGTTATCTGCAAACTGGAGAACCAGGAAAAGCCAGTGGTATAATTGAGTCTGAATCAAGAGACCTGAGAATAGAGGAACTAACAATGTAAACTCTCAGTCTGAGTCCCAAAGATTTCAGAACTGAGATGGAGGGTGGTGGCTAGTGGCTTGTATTATTCTGGAGTTTGAAGGCCTGAGAACCAGGAGCTCTGATGTCAAGAGCAGGAAAAGATGGATATACCAGCCAAAGAGGAGGGAGAGAATTTACCATTCTTCTGCCTTTTAGTTCCATTTTTGTCCTCAGTGGCACACACACACACACACACACACACACACACACACATCCCATCTGGTGGTAGGTGAGGATAATCTCACCTACCAATTCAGTTGTTATTCTCTTTTGGAAACATCTTTATAGACACTCCCCAAAGTAATGTTTTGCCAGCTATCTGGGTATCTTTAGCACAGTTAAGTTGACATATAAAATTATCCATTTTAGAGATCATCTCCTTACTTGTACTATTTCCCAGATGATGAAGCTTACACTAGTTTATCCAAGAAACAGAGTGAGAAAGAAACGGATTTCAAACTTTACTAAACTCATTGATTTCCCTATGGCCCTCCCCCTACGATGCTATTTTCCCATGATTAGACTGGAGAATATTGTATGGAGGAAGATAGTTTCTGCTTCCCCAAACTCACAAGCCAATAAGAGGAATTCCCATAAAGCATTCACTGTCAAGGAGGAAGTGGCGAGGAGCAGATTGAAGACCAAGGCAATTGCCAAGCTCGGATGTATGGTGACCAGGTCTGCCTGGGGTGATGGTTGCTTGGATGGGAAGGAAGGACCAAATATGAAATGACATAAAGAAACATTTGATTACATTTTTATGTAAAACATCTTCTTTTGTTCACCTGTAAGTGAGATGAAAAGCCCTAAGCATCATTTATAGCATTTGGTAACTACTTAGCAAACATGAGCACTTACTGATTATAGACAGTATATCAGGCTACTAATGAGAAAGTTCCTCTATTTGAATAAGCCTAATGAATTGGATATGATTTCATTCCTAGGCCAATTTTATATTTTTGCTGGGCTGCCATGGAATTAGTGTTAAAAACCCATCAAAATATGTATTGAAGATACACAGATCTAAAAACACAGTAATATATATCTTTAAGGTCATATCACTTTCTTTTTCTTTCTTTCAACATATGCACGTGCACATTAACACTCAAGCCTCAAGTAAGGCATATTAGCATTATCTAGAAAAAGGATGCATGCATTATTGTAAAAGTTTATGTGCAATTAAAGGCACCTTAGTTCTAGCCAGGTATTTTCTCTAAAATGTACTGCATATCTATAAGTGTATCTATGTATTATTCTATCATCCATTATGACTTTCTGGGTCCTTACAGGAAATAACCTATTTATTTTGTGATTTAAACAAGGACAAAAGATTTTACATCTGTAAATCGTATTCAGTACATAGTCTGTGAATAAAAATGCTATAACTTAAAATATTACCTTTGGTATTCACATGATGCTTTTTATTGTTTTTGAACAAAAACTAATCTACATATTTATTTGACAGATACAAGTTCTATAAATGTGATGAATTAAATATTTTTCTTAGTCCTTCAACTGATGGTAAAGAAATGGGATTTTTTTTTTTTTTTGCTTGAAGATGAGGCTACCCAAGGATTACTTCCTGAATGGATTCTATAGAGGTAATGGGAAACTGCCATATCTCTTTTCCAATGAGGCCATGAGAGAAAATGATTACAGCAGGAAGTTGTGGTTTTGAGCTTTAAAATGCCCTTACTATGAGGTAGTGCAGGAGAAATGTGCCATTAAAGGAATTTGGCTCTCTCTCTCTCTCTTTCTCTCTTTCTTTATTTTTTATTTTGATATTTTTAAAAAGCAACTTACTTTCTGAGGTTAAGTCAAGTCATGAAGAAATGGTAATTTTTTACTCCCAATAATCTGTTGATTACATAACCAATTTCATATCAACATAATCCCAGTGCTCCTTGTCTTCCCCTACCATAGGTGATGACTAGAGAAAGGAGATTGAATAGATGCAAGAAAGAAAAAGCAAATGAAAGTGTTCAGGTGACTAATGAGGCTGCCTTCAATCATGATGGCTTTCCAAACCACATACCAGACATCTTGCCCCATTTTCTCTGAAGGAACTGAGTCTCCGTATCAATTATATGGTTTTGGCTACAAGGAATAAAAAAAAGAAAAGAAAAGAAAACTGAAAGCAATTTAAACAAGCAACACTTATTATCTCACATAACACAAAGGGTTAGATGGAGATTTAGATGGTTTTAGGGTGGTTCAGTGATGACATATGGGGCACAGTTTAATTCTCTCTCTTATTTGCTTAGTCAACATTTTGGTTTTGAGCTAAAGCTTCTTTCTTCATGGATGCCAGATGCCTTTAACTGCTCCACTCTTCAATCTTATTTTCTTGGGAGTGTATCTCCCATATTCTCCTGACCTATTCACACCATTTGTGTCTTCATACATGTATTCTGTATAATGGATAGATTTTCTCCCTGGGCTGCTGCTCACTTATCCATTCTGGGTTGTCCCTCTACCTTTGTCTCAAGAGTTTCCTGGATCTATTTCTTAAGTTGAATCTCCTGATTCCTGGATTTCTTGCTTTTCATTTTTTTGGTTTATTATCTTGTTTGGGTAGAGTAAATCTTCTAGTAGCTCTCTGAAATAGGGTACATGGAAAATAATTTTTGAGACTTTAAATAGCTGAAGATACATTTTATCCTCGTATTTGATTGATAGTTTTGCTGGATATAGATTATACTTTGGAAGTAATTTCTACTCAGAAGTCTGAAGGAATTGCTGGGTAATGTTTTAGCTTCCAGTGTTAATCTAGAGAAGTCTGATGGCATTTTGATTCTTTTTTTTTTTTACAGGTTCTGATTCCCCTTTATTTATTTTGTAGTATTTCCTTAATGATCTGGCACACTTTTGCACAAGCTATCTGTATGTGCTCTACTCCAGGGAATAAAAAGACACATATTCCCTTTGATAAAAATAATTCACAATAGTATCTGCCAGTTTTTAGAACTCTGTGCCAAAAACATGAATGTGTATTTTAATTTCCATTCAGTCTGCCCAGCAACAAGGTAGTGAATATGACCCAAGCTTACAGTGAGAATCTGAAAGGGAAATTAATTTTCCTGAGGTCACCCAGGTAGCAAGTGGTAGAACCCAGATCTTCCCTCTCCACTCCTGACCACTATGCTATATTTGCATCAGTCCTATTTTCACAACCTATGTCCTTTTTGCACAGCCAGAAAATACCATGTTTTGCTCTCATAAAATCACAGTTACAGTTTTTGGTGGATGACATCATCTACCTTTGATCTGATTGAGTACTCAAAATCCTCTATAGCAATTAGCTTAACTCAAATTGGTTTTCCTCTTCTAATAAAATCTTTTTTAAAGTTCTGATTTGTCATATGTGACAGTGGAATGCATTACAATTCATATTACACATGTAGAGCATAATTTTTCATATCTCTGGTTGTATACAAAATACATTCATACCATTTGTGTCTTCATACATGTATTTTGTATAATGATTCCCATCTCATTCCACCATCATTTCTAACCCCATGCCCCCTCCCTTCCCCTCTTACCCTTTTGCCCTATCTAGAGTTTGTCTATTCCTCCCATGCTCCCCCTTCCTACCCCACTGTGAATCAACCTGATGCTAGTTGTTTTAATGAATCATAATGATAGCCATTATTTATCAGGTGGTTAGTATGTGCCGGATACTGTTAAAACACTTCATGAACTAGATTTCCTTTTAGAGTCCTGTTTGTTGAGATATAATTTATATATGGTACAATTTACCCTATTTAGTTTTATAGTTACATGATTTTTGACAACATAAATATAAAAAATGGCAACATATATATGGACATATATTACTACAATAAAGATATAAAATATGTTACCTTGTTCTCCTTTACTTCTTTTTTAAACAAGTAGAGAAATTATTTTTTTCATGTTTATAAGTTATTTATTCATTCAAGAGTACAATAATGTAACAGCGAAAAAGACAAAGACTATACCCTGAGTGTACAATCTAGCAATTTATTTTCTCTTTTTTTTTATTTAATTTTTTATTGTTGGTTGTTCAAAACATTACAAATTTCTTGACATATCATATTCCACACTTTGATTCAAGTGGGTTATGAACTCCCACCGTCACCCCATACACAGATTGCAGAATCACATCAGTTACACATCCATTGATTTACATATTGCCATACTAGTGTCTGTTGTGCTCCGCTGCCTTTCCCATCCTCCACCATCCCCCCTCCCCTCCTCTCCCCTCCCCTCCCCTCCTCTCTCTCTACCCCCTCCACTGTATAACCCTGAGGGTCTCCTTCCATTTCCATGCAATTTCCCTTCTCTCTCCCTTTCCCTCCCACCTCTCATCCCTGTTTAATGTTAATCTTCTTCTCCTGCTCTTCGTCCCTACTCTGTTCTTAGTTACTCTCCTTGTATCAAAGAAGACATTTGGCATTTGTTTTTTAGGGATTGGCTAGCTTCACTTAGCATAATCTGCTCTAATGCCATCCATTTCCCTGCAAATTCTATGATTTTGTCATTTTTTAATGCAGAGTAATACTCCATTGTGTATAAATGCCACATTTTTTTTATCCATTCGTCTATTGAAGGGCATCTAGGTTGGTTCCACAGTCTTGCTATTGTGAATTGTGCTGCTGTGAACATCGATGTAGCAGTGTCCCTGAAGCATGCTCTTTTTAGGTCTTTAGGGAATAGACCAAGAAGGGGAATAGCTGGGTCAAATGGTGGCTCCATTCTCAGCTTTCCAAGAAATCTCCATACTGCTTTCCAAATTGGCTGCACCAATTTGCAGTCCCACCAGCAATGTACAAGAGTACCCTTTTCCCCACATCCTCTCCAGCACTTGTTGTTGTTTGACTTCATAATGGCTGCCAATCTTACTGAAGTGAGATGGTATCTTAGGGTGGTTTTGATTTGCATTTCTCTGACAGCTAGAGATGGTGAGCATTTTTTCATGTACTTGTTGATTGACTGTATGTCCTCCTCTGAGAAGTGTCTGTTCAGGTCCTTGGCCCATTTGTTGATTGGGTTGTTTGTTCTCTTATTGTCTAATTTTTTGAGTTCTTTGTATACTCTGGAGTTCTCTATAGGTTTAATGCAATGCCAATCAAAATCCCAACGGCATTTCTTGTAGAAATAGAGAAAGCAATCATGAAATTCATATGGAAAAATAAAAGACCCAGAATAGCAAAAACAATGCTAAGCAGGAAGTGTGAATCAGGCGGTATAGCGATACCAGACTTCAAACTATACTACAGAGCAATAGTAACAAAAACAGCATGGTACTGGTACCAAAACAGGCGGGTGGACCAATGGTACAGAATAGAGGACACAGAAACCAATCCACAAAACTACAACTATCTTATATTTGATAAAGGGGCTAAAAGCATGCAATGGAGGAAGGATAGCATCTTCAACAAATGGTGCTGGGAAAACTGGAAATCCATATGCAACAAAATGAAACTGAATCCCTTTCTCTCGCCATGCACAAAAGTTAATTCAAAATGGATCAAGGAGCTTGATATCAAATCAGAGACACGCCGTCTGATAGAAGAAAAAGTTGGCTACGATCTACATACTGTGGGGTCGGGCTCCAAATTCCTCAATAGGACACCCATAGCACAAAAGTTAATAACTAGAATCAACAAATGGGACCTACTCAAACTAAAAAGTTTTTTCTCAGCAAAAGAAACAATAAGAGAGGTAAATAGGGAGCCTACACCCTGGGAACAAATCTTTACTCCTCACACTTCAGATAGAGCCCTAATATCTTTTTTTCTCTTGACATAGCATACATTTGAATCAGATGGGTATAATTTCTCATTTGAGAAATTAGTTTTAATATACTTTCATTTAACCCATGGATTACCAACAAAATTTGCAAAGAAAATAATGGTTATTAAGCTATTCCATGTTAATTTTGTTTGTCCTAGTAATTCTTTGGAATCTAATGTATATTTAACATATTTAACACGTAGTGCACCTCAATTCAGACTAGACACATTTCAAGTACTCAGTAGCTTCATGTAACCAATGGCTGCCATATTAGCTCCTTTCTCCATCTTTCACCTTTTGGTGAGACATATGCTGTAGGCTGCATGATAAATATCCTTGTTATGTGGTTTCTTGTTGAGTTACATCAGAAAGGGACACCAAAGAGATGAACTTAGAATACATAAGAGTAGAGCAAGATGCTTTATTCCTCCCCACAAGACACTATTAGACTGTGAGTTGGTTTCTTCATGCTTTTGGTGGGAATAACTTCAATTAGGTCGTCTTCTCCTACAAGGTTTTCATAATGGCTCTCTCTTCTTTCACCTCCTACCTTTCCAAGTCTATGGAAGGAAAGGTACTTCACAAAATTTGTTGGCTTCCCTCAACCTTGCCCTTACCTTTATAAAAACCTTATTAAACAATTTTTACCCTGATTAATATTTTTCATCCTTGAATCTTGAATAATGGTTTTTTAATTATAAGAAGGTAAATATACCTCATCTCATATCACAGGCAATGTAGATACACACACCAGATTAATTATATATTAAAACATAATGTATAAAATGCTAAAACTTTTAAAGAAAGTATTTGTAAAACATTGTGAAGAGAAATGTAAAATAAAAAATATAAAATAAACAAAAACCTAAAAAATTAGATGATATTGTAGTTAAAATTTTTATGTGTAAAAATTTCTCATAAAAAAGGGTTGAAAGAGACATGAATTGTATGTATTACTGGCCATTTTTTTTTATTTTTGGTATTTAGCTTGGCATGGTTTCTCTTTTGGTTGGCTTTTCCTTTGTTGTAGTTCTTCCCTTTGCAGATTTTAATTGTTGTTTTTCATTTTGTCCTTGTGGTATATTTTGCCAAGAATGTTCTATAGTGCAGGCTTTCTTGCTGTAAATTGTTTTAGCTTTTTGTTTATTATAGAAGGTTTCTATTTTATTGTCAAAATTGAAGCTTAATTTTGCTGGATATAAGATTCTTGCTTGGTATCCATTATCTTTTAGAGCTTGGTATATGTTGTTCTAGGATCTCCTGGCTTTGAGTGTTTGGGTTGAAATATCTGAGATCTGAATTGGTCTTCCCTTATAGGTAGTCTGATTTTCCTCTCTTGGGGCCTTTAAAAATATATCCTTATTCTGTATGCTAGGCATTTTCATTATAAGGTGTCTTGGTGTAGATCTATTGTAATTTTGTACATTTTGTGTCCTATAGGCCTCTTATATTTGACTTTCCAGTTCATTCTTCATGGTTGGGAAATTTTCTGATATGGTTTCATTGAAGAGATTGTGTATTCCTTTGGTTTGAATCTCTGAACCTTCCTCTGTACCAATAAATCTTAAATTTGGTCTTTTTTTTTTTTGATTGTTTTCTTATGTATTTCTTTTTTTTTAATTTATTTTTTTATTGGTTGTTCAAAACATTATAAAGCTATTGACATATCATATTTCATACATTAGATTCAAGTTGGTTATGAACTCCCAATTTTACCCCAAATACAGATTGCAGAATCACATCGGTTACACATCCACATTTTTACATAATGCCCTATTAGTAACTGTTGTATTCTGCTACCTTTCCTATCCTCTACTATCCCCCCTACCTCCCCTCCCATCTTCTCTCTCTACCCCATCCACTGTAATTCATTTCTCTCCTTGTTTATTTTCCCATTCCCCTCACAACCTCTTATATGTAATTTTGTATAACAATGAGGGTCTCCCTCCATTACCATGCAATTTCCCTTTTCTCTCCCTTTCCATCCCACCTCATGTATCTGTTTAATGTTAATCTTTTCTTCCTGCTCTTCCTCCCTGCTCTGTTCTTAGTTGCTCTCATTATATCAAAGAAGACATTTGGTATTTGTTTTTTAGGGATTGGCTAGCTTCACTAAGCATAATCTGCTCTAGTGCCATCCATTTCCCTGCAAATTCTATGATTTTGTCATTTTTTAGTGCTGCGTAATACTCCATGGTGTATAAATGCCACATTTTTTTTATCCATTCATCTATTGAAGGGCATCTGGGTTGGTTCCACAGTCTAGCAATTGTGAATTGTGCTGCTATGAACATCGATGTAGCAGTATCCCTGTAGTACGCTCTTTTAAGGTCTTCAGGGAATAGTCCAAGAAGGGCAATAGCTGGGTCAAATGGTGGTTCCATTCCCAGCTTTCCCAGGAATCTCCATACTGCTTTCCAGATTGGCCACACCAGTTTGCAGTCCCACCAGCAATGTACAAGAGTACCCTTTTCCCCACATCCTCTCCAGCACTTGTTGTTGTTTGACTTCATAATGGCTGCCAATCTTACTGGAGTGAGATGGTATCTTAGGGTGGTTTTGATTTGCATTTCTCTGACAGCTAGAGATGGTGAGCATTTTTTCATGTACTTGTTGATTGATTGTATGTCCTCCTCTGAGAAGTGTCTGTTCAGGTCTTTGGCCCATTTGTTGATTGGGTTATTTGTTTTCTTATTGTTTAATTTTTTGAGTTCTTTGTATACTCTGGATATTAGGGCTCTATCTGAAGTGTGAGGAGTAAAAATTTGTTCCCATGATGTATGCTCCCTATTTACCTCTTTTATTGTTTCTCTTGCTGAGAGAAAACTTTTCAGTTTAAGTAAGTCCCATTTGTTGATTCTTGTTATCAACTTTTGTGCTATGGGTGTCCTATTAAGGAATTTGGAGCCCGACCCTACAATATGTAGATTGGCGCCAACTTTTTCTTCTATCAGACGCAGAGTCTCTGATTTGATATCTACCTCCTTGATCCACTTTGAGTTAACTTTTGTGCATGGCGAGAGGAGGGGATTCAGTTTCATTTTGTTGCATATGGATTTCCAGTTTTCCCAGCACCATTTGTTGAAGATGCTATCCTCCCTCCATTGCATGCTTTTAGCTCCTTTATCAAATATAAGATAGTTGTAGCTTTGTGGATTAGTCTCTGTGTCCTCTATTCTGTACCATTGGTCCACCCTCCTGTTTTGGTACCAGTACCATGCTGTTTTTGTTACTATTGCTCTGTAATATAGTTTTAAGTCTGGTATCGCTATACCGCCTGATTTGCACTTCCTGCTTAGAATTGCTTTTGCTATACCCTGTTCATGGATAGGCAGAACTAACATCATCAAAATGGCGATATTACCAAAAGTTCTCTATAGGTTTAATGCAATGCCAATCAAAATCCCAACGGCATTTCTTGTAGAAATGGATAAAGCAATCATGAAATTCATATGGAAAAATAAAAGACCCAGAATAGCAAATTTGGTCTTTTGATGGTATCTCATAATTCTTAGATATTCCATTCATAGTTTCTTACCATCTTCAAATGAGGTCAACTTTATTTTCAAGATTGTATATTTTGTCTTCATTGTCTGAGGTCCTGTCTTCCAAGTGATCTAGTCTGTTGGTGATACTATCTATTGAGTTTTTAATTGGCTTATTGATTCTTTCATTTCAAGGATTTCTGGGTTTTTTTTTTTTTCAGTATCTCTATTTCTTTCTTGAAGTAATCTCTTGCAACCTGTATTTGTTCTGTTATCTCTTTGTTGGAGTGATCAATTTGTACCTATATATGCTCACTTAGGTTGTTCTTTAATTTCCAAATCATTTTAGTTAATTTCATGATGTCTATGTGTCTTCCTCTCTTGCAGTGTGGATCCAAAGTATTACAGCTTCTGCCCTAGTGTCTTATAGTGTCCCTATAAGTTACCAATACCTCACTTTTAAGGGAGAGATCAATATTACAGCATTTAATGTTTCCAATATGCAGCCATATATCAGTTAGTTTCTATTTTTACATTTACACGTTTGTCAGTATAATCAGAAATGATGAGTTCAGTTATCTTCTACCATATAGTCAACAGGTTTGCATAGTGGTTTACAGTTTCTAGTGGTAAAAGTGGGGACTGAGAGGTTGGCTGAGATGTTTATGAGGTAGGATGTGAGAATATGGAGGTATTAGATTATATGATTAGTGAGGATAATCATAAGAAATTGGATGTTAGTAGGAGAAATAAGAGATAGGCAACCTCATGCAAAACTCCCTGTTACCTCAGCAACAGGATAACTGTTAGCACCCAAATAGAGAAACTTCTGGTGCAGCCAGGCCACAGGGACCTTGGTGACGTCATACCAGGTTCTTATTGTTGTCCCTTGATAGAAGTGGAGATATCCCAGTTTTGTGGTGGTGGCAGCCTCAAGCCTGTAAGTACCCTGATGTTGGGCTGTGGAACCACGCTTTGGTGAATAGGAAACCCCAGCACAGGGTGGCTCTCAGTGCAAATGTGGGGTGGGCCTTTCCCCTGGATCTCTGGGCTGCGGTGTTGGCATTTTGATTCTTGATCTGTAGTATGTAATATGAATTTGCCCATACCTTTAATTTTTTCCCTACTCTTTTCCCCAATAGAAATTTTATGATTTTGTGCCTGTTTTAGAATGTTCAGACTGCTATAATAAAATACCATAAGCGGAATGGCTTATAAAACAATAGGAATTTATTTCTTATAGTTCTGGAGGCTGGGAAGTCCAAGAGCAAAGATGTCAGCAGACTAAGTTTCTGGAAAAGACTTTCTGGTTCTTAGACAGTATTTTGCACTTGTGTCCTTATGCAGTGGAAAGGGAGACTAGCTAACTTGAGCCTCTTTTATAAGACCAAAGCCCTCACTCCTTAATCATTGCCCGAAGGCCCCACATTCTAATATTATCACCTTGGCTTGGTTTCAATATATGAGTTTTGAAGGTGACATAAAAAGTCAGTTCCTAGTGTTTTTATTAATTGTGTTCACACTCAGGAGACCTCTTCAATCTGGAAAATGATGACCTCCATCATGGGAATTTAAAAATTATCATCTTTCATGATTTTATCTCCTATTTTTTTAATAGAAATTCTCTAATTTAGAAATTGGACCATTTTTTCTGTACTGTTTACCCTCCTGCATTCTCTCCCCCTTCCCTACCTTTTCTTCTATTTTCAGAGAATCCTGAGATTTATATTTCAATGTTTTCACTAAAATTTTAAATTTTTAAGTACTCTTTCCTGTTCTTTCAGTCTCTCTTCCACCCCTCTTAGAAAATAACATCTCATTTTTGTCTTTTAGATGCAAAATACATCTTATGTATCTACAGCCATTGATTTTCTGAAGCTATTGATTTCTTCTGTATCAGAGCTGTCTTCTCAGTGTTTTGGTAGTTTGCTTTGGATGCTTTACTTAATCTTAGAGCCTTCCTCAAAAGTCTGATGATCCTTTGTAGTCTAATTACTTAATAATGGGCCACTAAAAAGCTTGGAAACTGCATGTGATTGGGCCCTGCCAATGGTGAGTTTTGCTGTTGTATATTCTGGTGGGACAGATTTATTGGAAGAATTTTTTGGTGAGGGAGGGGTACCAGGGACACACCACCACTGAGCCACATCCCCAGCCCTATTTTGTATTTTATTTAGAGACAGGGTCTCACTGAATTGCTTAGCACTTCACTTTTGCTGAGGCTGGCTTTGAACTCCTGATCCTCCTGCCTCGGTCTCCCAAGATGCTGGGATTATAGGTATGTGCGCCACTGTTCCCAGCCCTACTGGAAGAATTTTTAAGAACATAATCATTATTTTTTTCCTCCTGTGCTGGAATAGATTACTGAGAGAAGAATCTCCAGTCTCTGACTGGAGGGTACAGTTCTGGCTGTCATTATTTTGGAAACCCAACTTGTAGAAGAGAGCTGAAGATTTTGATATTGAGTATGTAGTATTTTACTCAGTTTCCTTGCTCTTGGTACTCTACCTCATCCTCAATTTTGTTTGATGCTCCCTAATCCAGAGGTACTCTGATCCCTTCTAGAGAGTAATCCTTCATTGTGGGAAGAGGCAATTAATAGATTTGCAGAGGTGGCATGGGTATCTGTTTTTCTTCCTTTCCTCTCTTCCCTTCCCTTTATTTTCTTTCTTTCTTATAGAGACTTAACAAAATCCTTTGTTAAAAGAGGGATTACCTCTATTATTAGTTTCCACTTTTTGAGACTTTTAAGGATTCTTTTGTAATAATGGCTCACATTTGGCTTTTGTGGGTCTGCAAGTCAGTTCCCACTTATCTGAATGTTTTCTAGCTTTTAAAATTTTTGTTAGTCTTCTGTCCTCTCCTATTTTACTTGTTAGAAATTTATGCCTCTTGGGAAATTCCTTTGCTGTCTTTTTAGTGAGGTTTTGGAAGGGACTGGTGGTGAATACATGAATTTAATAAGTTAATCTGCCAATTTTATTGTGAAGCCTTTTGGGTAACTTTTTTTTTTAAGACTAAAGACATTTTCCCCAGAAATTTTCCCATGATACTTACCCTCCCATATCACTGGCCAGGATGGGCTATTTACTAAATCCTAAAATAATCACTGGCAAGGGGAATGAGATCACTTTGGCTTAGACAAATTCCCATTAATTCCTAGCAGCAAAGAGGAGCCCCTTCCCTGAGCACATAACTGTGCAAAAGGTGAAATACAAGTAAGCAATATTCAAAGTACTGAATAATTGATAAATCATAGACACCCTCTAGTCAAAATGGGCATGCTACCCAAACAGAGCAAAGGAAACTGTATGAATACCCAAGTGAAATCTTATTCTACCAATAAGGAAGATGTGAAAGCATATATATAGGTCACCAATGGTGACTGCAAGAGTCTTGGTTCCTAGCACCTAAAAAGCAATTGTAGAAAGTGAAGTACAAATCTGCTTTGGAAAGTGGAATAAATCACCTCATAAAGCTTATTCTAGTCTATAAATTTTTACCCAAAACAGAATTCCTCAGTTTAATAAATATTTTCTTGGAGCAATGTATCAATCTGAAATAAACATCATTGCAGGGAGCCAGAGATCATATAAAGTACAGAGTTGAGGACACTTTCCAATTCTGGCAAAAATGAAGTCTTTATGCAAAGGTTTAAACCAATACTTTGAGTAAACTTTCAGAAAAAGTTTTGCCTCAATGGTATTTACAACTAATTGGCTTTACCTCCCGGCTGATTCTTGATTGATGATGACTAGCTAAAGGGCTGGACTGAGTTGAACTCTTGAGGTTGGGCTGGGATAAGCTGGAAAAAACTCTGGGTCTATTTAGTAATGTATATGTGGCACTGGGAGTCACAGTATCTGGATCATGTATATTCTCTCTTTCAGATCATACCCATAGGGGCTGAGGCTCTGTGGAATCACCTCAGCTGGAGAATTCAAGTTACAAAGTGATCTAAGACAAGGAGATAACCTTTCTTCATGGATGACATTCTCAGTCTAGGAAGAACATCCTTGAGAGAGAGTTTGTAGGGATTTTGCTGACAGAGTCAGAAGCAGAAGAAAGTTTTGTTGAACTTCATATTTGAAAAGAAAGCTGGAAGGCAGAAGTCAAAGGAAGTTTTAGTTACTTAAAAAAAAAAAAAAAGAAAAAATGAGCAAACTATAGAATATTTCCAGAACTCTGTAACTAACAACACCAAGTTTGATAGTTTTATTTCCTGGGGGGTAATTATGAGTCAGACAACTTGTGTGCTTTATGTCATTAAATATGATCAAGAGTAGGGAGAGCAGCCAGTCTTGAGCAACATGATTTCAAGAGATTAAGTAGTGAAAATTATTACAGGAGAGGAAAGAAAAATGAATCTTTGGGCCTACTATAGAGAGCAGAAGGGAATACCAGGAGCAGACTGAAGAGGAACTCTGGGCTGAGCAATAGGGAGGCCCTTGGAGGTTTCAAAACAGCACCTTGTACTATTCAAAGCCCTTCCTATTATTATGCATAATTCTCTGACTACTCTTTGGGTTGTGTATAGTTGATATTTTTATCTCTGTTTTTTTTTTCTAATAAGTAAATTAATTTTAAGAAAAGGTAAAGTAACCAAAAATTCACAGCTAAAGAGAAGTTGATGTAGGACTAAGAAAAGACCAGAACTTTTTCCACTATGCTACAGTGCCACTGGAATCTAAAACAGAATTTCCTGATCTGAAAGATGTCGAGAGTACATTAGGCAAAGGTAGGGAGGGGTATGTAAGTAGGGAAGACAGTGGGATTTTTTGTTTGTTGTGCTAGGGATTAAACAGAGGTACATGCTGTGAAAGTGCTCTACCACTGAACTACATTCCCAGCCTGAGAGTGTTCTAAGTAGAGGGAATAGCACTTGCAAGACCTGAAAGAAGGAGAGAGAATTGTGGTTCCTAAGAACCAAAACCAGACCAGTACGTTTGAAAAAGAAAAGCAAAATGGATACTGATATGATATGAGGCTAAACATATAGGAGGGACTAGATCAGCAAGGGTGCTTAGGGCTAGTTTTCTACTTCTTTAAGTAGATATTGCATATCCATCAGCAGTCTCTCTTATAAAATAGGATAAGCACACTTCTTTCTTGGGGCTTTTGCTAACATCAGATATGACTAGTCTTTGAGCCTCTGAGATAGTGGGAAGGTGACATGGAATTAAGTGTAAGTACATAAGTCTGTTTTTCACTTAATTCCATGCCACCTTCCCCCTACCTCAGAGGCTCAAATGAATATAAGTGTTGTTATGAATAAAACTCAAATCCATGGCCCGCATACTCTTGAAATTCTGGGAGCATTCAGCTATTACATGTATAAACCCTAGATCTCTCACCTCATCAGCCAGTGACAACAAATACAGTTGCAACTGGGGCTGGGATTGTGGCTCGGTGGTAGAGCACTTGCCTAGCACATGGAGAAACTAGGTTTGAGCCTCAGCATCACATAAAAATAAATAAATAAATGAAAGTATAAAAAATATATAATGCAACTCCTTTTTGCCCTACAAATTATCATGGCCTAAAAGGGTCACCACTTGAAGTATTATCCAGTTAATTCTGAATGTTTTCATGGGTATGGAAAAGATCTTTTGGGTTCTTTCTGCTTGAGCTCCTTCCATAGTGTTGTCTCTGATCTTTTCTGCTGATGGTTCATTGCAATTCTATCTATGTCCATGATCTTCTATTCCTGTGAACCCATCACTACCTTCCCACTACTTATGTCCCCCTTGTTACTTTCATTCATTCCCACTGGTAATATCAGCACTGCTACTGTTGGACTCAAAGCTCAGATAGCTTTCTTCCTACTGGGAATGAAACTCTGGTATAACATCCTGAGATTGGAGGTTGGCCCTGCCCCTTCCCTGATATTGATCTCCCCTCTAGCCATTATCTTCTGTACTTTTGCATCCACAGCTATATCTGTTGAAACAAACACCAGCCTAGACATTTCTGGAAAGCAAAGACTTTCTCTTACAATCCATTGCCATCTTTCCCCCCAGTATATAGGCAGCTTGCAGCTTACTCCCTGCAGGAGAATCTCTCTGAGGGTCTCCAGACCTATAATTCCTGTCCAACTGGCCTAATAGAAAGAGAGAAAGCTCTTTGTTCCTGTAGTCCATGGGGTTATCATATTATTCTTTTTTAAACAAAATTTCATTGATCAATTCATATTTATTTGCATGTTATTTATGACTACTTTTATACCATAGTGGCAGAACTGAAAGACCGTGACAGAGCTGAAAAGTTGTGTGGCCAAAATTGGACCTTTACAGATAATATTTGTCAACTATCCCATCCATTATCTAATCTGGAAAACATTCGGAGAATGGCTTCAGGATGGAAAGTGGGTGATATGATCAGATTTATTCTTTTAAAAGGTTACCCCAGTTGCAGTGACAAGACTGGATTCAGGGTGAAAGAGCAAAACTGGAGACAGAGACTAGGTAAGAGAGTTTCAAGAATTTAGGCAAAAAGTGATAGTGGTCTCAAACAAAAGATCAGTAGTGAAAATGGACAGAGGTCTTGGATTTCAGAATACAGGAAGGTAAAAATGAATAAGTATGGTAGTTCATCAGGTGTTTAATACTTTTCTCTGAAATTCATCCCCCAAACTTGAAGCACTTTAATAATAATAATTATTATTATTTTTTTAACCATATGATTTATTTTTATTTTTTTAGTCATACATGACAGCAGAATGTATTTTGACATATAATACATACATGGAATGTACATACATCAATCATATTGTCTATTCTATTCTGCTGCCCTTCCTATCCCCCCTACTCATCCCCTCCTCTCCCATCCTTTCTCTCTATCCAACCTAATGTGACACACTTTTTTTCTTTTTCTCATCACAACATCATATATGTATTCTGTATAACAATGAGGTTCTCCTTCCATCTTCCGTGCAACTCCCCTTCTCCCTTTTTTCCCCTCCCACCTCTCTTCCCTATTTAGTGGTAGTCTTCTTCTCATGCTCTTCCTCCCTATCCCATTTTGAGTCACCCCCCTTATATCAGAGAAGACATTCGGCATTTGTTTTTTAGGGATTGGCTAACTTCACTTAACATAATCTTCTCTAATGTCATCCATTTGCCTGCAAATGCCATGATCTTGTTATTTTTTAGTGAAGCACTTTAATTATGACAATGGATATCTTCCTTGTGTCTGGAATCTCTACTCTTGAAACCCTGTCTGGATCTTTTTCTAACCTCTATTAAAACAGTACAGAACTGCCTTCCTACTTTTGCCAGATTGCTAAGGCTCTGATACCTTCTGACCACCGTTTATGGGGAAGTTGAAAGATCTCAGCCTCAGGATTTCATGTCTCTTTTCTTTGTGCACAAATGGAAGATACTGCTAACTTGGACTTGTGTTGCCAACTGGTATCATAGACTCAAACTTCTGGGGGATTTTTTTTGATTTCTCTGTCAGACTGGAATTTCTGTAAGCTGTTGTGTATTTCAGATTTAACTTTTCAGAGCTCACCTGTTTGTTTCTTTTGTCAGTGTTTAAGATGTTTTGAGTCAATTTCATGATACAATAGAGGTAAAGAGGAGGCGCATGTCCAGTATCTTCATTCTACTTAAAAAATGTCATTTCTGTGCTTATTAGTCACATATCTCAACTGAGAACTTTTTGATGGAATGAGATATATCTCTCTTCTGCTCTCCTTTAGGGTTCTTTGTTTACTCTATATCCCAATATGCTGGTGGCTCCCAATTTTATATTTTGTGTCCTGAATTCTACCATTTTTTCTAACTATCCAGTGGATTTCTTCCTTTGTGTGGGCCCCAAACACATGAAGTACAATCTATCTAAAATCTAAAAATTTTTTCCCTATTTCTCTTTTTCCTACTCTGTCTCCCAGATTCTCTTTGCTGAGTGTCTCCACCAAATCATCCTGTTGTGCAAACAAAATTCATGGGACTCATTTCAAAGTTGTAAATTCTTCTTATATCTTACTCTACAATCTATCAGGATTTTGTCTCTGATGGAATGAAGTGATGAGGATTAAACCCAGGGTCCTGTGTATACTAAGCACATACTCTACCACTGAGCTAGATCTCTGGCCCTTCTTATATACATTTGAAAAATAAAATGATCATCATTTTAATTTCCTCTGAACTGAATATGAGATAGAAAAACAACAGGTTCTTGTTGGATATGTATTTAACTTTAAGAGGAAAATCAGAATTATGTATATGTATCTTGTCCTTTTGATACTCACTCTGAACTAAGATCTTCTCTTTTCAATATATTCTGTTCAAGTTCTAGAAAATTCCTCCTCTGCTATGGAAGACCTCAAGTGTGGCTTCTATCATGATTTTAAGATGGTTTGAAGCTCTTTTGAAATAAAAAGTTTGGCTCTTTTACAAGAACTACTGTGGCTCTCTGGGAAGGCCCTATGAAATGAAAATTCTGGTCTTACCTTAATTTTTATAATGTCAACTTTGTCTCTTGACAGTCTAAGCATATGCCTAAAGTAATATGGATCTCTTCAATCAACACAATGTCTTCACATCCTCTTTAAAGTTCAGGCTTGGACCAACTGGTATTCAGTCCCAACAAAAGGCTCTGCTGAGAAGAGTGATCTTTGAGAGACATTTAGAGCTAATCAATCAGTTTCTAAGTTTTAACCTTAAATCAAATTAAAAATTTTCTTGAACTGCAGTCTTAATTCTACTAGAAATGTCATCGCTGAATAACATTTGAGTATCATGCTTTCGGGTTTTGTGTAGGATTGATTTTTTAAGAATTTTACTTCTGAAGAAACACCCCAAAAGTACTTTCCCTTATTTTACTCAGTGTTCAAGAAAAATGTTTCAAATATTACAATTTTAGAATCAGAAAGTCTTTAAAGATTTTCTATAACAAGAATAAAATGAAGCATGCATGCTATCATGATCTTATCTTATGCACAAGGCAGACATTGCTAGTTGAATACAGTGTTCCTTCTCACCAAGCCTAATCATGGTCTTAAGAGGGCTCCTTTCAGCAAAGCTCTCCTATTTCATTTTATTGGCATAAGAGATGAAAGCTACTTATTAATCCAGATCTAGTCCAATTATTTAAAATGGATGAAGAGAGTGAGACAAGGAAAGGCACAGTAACTTGCCTAAAGCCACACAAAAATGGAATCAGAGGAGCTGGGGATGCAGCCTAATGCTACAATATTGCCTAGCATGTGAAAGGCCCTGAATTTGATTCCCAGAGCTGCAAAAACAAAAAACAAAAAAGAGCAAGAAAAACACGAAACAAAAGCCACGCCTGTCAAGTCCAGCATTTCCTCTTCTATGTTAGACAGTCAGATTCTCAGGTATCTCTCAATCAAGGTAATTTCTAGAACATTTCCAAGAATGTTGGTGTTGATCTCCTGAAATCTTTTAAATTTAATTTTTAAAAGATATTTTACATTCTAGAGTGGAAACATGTAATTTTATTTCTCCTGCTAATCACAACAAAATATGCAGGAATGGAGGTCTGAAAAATGGAGAAGAAAAAGTAGTTTGGCTAGAGGCCTAAAGACTTCAGGAATTACCTAGAAATTAGTTCCCTGGGTTTTTTATTTTTATTTTTTTTTTCTTGTCTCCTGTTTGTCCTGAATTAGGCACAGCTAAGACTGATAACTTGGAAACAGGCACAGAAAAAACAAAATAACCACAAAAGAAACCTGGGTTCTCTGGCCAAAGAAAGAACCATGAAAATTTCTTTGTGGAACATCCAGCTCGATGAATCAGAAGGCGTTAGTCATACCTGCCTTCTCTCAAGGTGAGTCCTATGAGCAAGTTATGCCATTCCTCCACCCTGATGTGCACTGCAGGACTAGTAGAATCCATGTGCAGAATCCTGTCCTCTAACCACTTTGAATAAAGGAGATGGTGCCCTTCCCCCATAGAGATTGCTGGTTGAATTCTGACATCCTATGTTCATTCATCTACTCTGGTTGTGCTCTGGTTTGAAAGTCCCCTCAAACTTCAAGCTGAAATTCAATCATATTAAAACAGTGTTGCAAGTTTGGATCTTGAAGAGGCAATTGGTCATGGGGCACAGTATCGTGAATGGTTTATAGTCATTATCATGGGAATAGATTAGTTTTCTTGAGAATGAGTTTCTCTCTCTCACAAGTGCCCTCTTAACATGTTATGCATTCTGCCATGTTATAACACATTACAAAGGCCCTCACTAGACCTAGGCCTTGATCTTGGACTTCCAAGTTTTTAGTACCAAGAGCCAAATAAAACTCTCTTGTTTATAATTTACCCAGTCTATGAGTCTATGGCATTATGTTATTGTAGCAGAAAACACACTGAGGGGGTTTGCCAAAACACGGAGTGGGTGTCTTAAACAAGAAAAAAATTAATTTCTCCCAGTTCTGGAGTATGGAAGTCCAAGATCCAGGTGCAGATGTAATTAATTTCTGTTGAGGCCTCTATTCCTGGTTTTTAGACAGCTACCTTCTTGTTGCATCTTTACATGGGCTTTCTTCTCTACATTGTATATACAGACTGAAAAAGAACTGGTGTTTCTTCCTCTTTAGATTTGGGTCCTACGTTCTGATCTCATTTAAGCTTAATCACTTCCCTAAAGATCTTATCTTCAAATATAGTCACTGTGTTAGTCAGATTTCCATCCCTATGACCAATACAGCTGACAAGAACTACTTAGAGGAGGAAGACTTTATTTTGGCTCACGGTTTCAGAGGTTCAGTCTGTGGTTGGCTGACTCCATTGCTCTTTATCCAAGATGATGCAGAACATCATGGTGCAAGAGCATGGCAGCTCAGGATCTGGCAACCAGGAAGCAAAGACAGCTTGAATGCAAGGAGTCTGCCGGTAGGGATAATATAATCCTCAGAGCACCTCCCCAGTGACCCACTTCCTCTAGCCACACCCTACCAGCTTACAGTTACCACCTATTAATCTTCTCAAATTATTAATCCATCAAATGGATAAATTCACTGATAGGTCACAGCTCTCATAATCAAATCATTTCACCTCTGAAAATTCCTGCATTGTCTCACATATGAGACTTTGGGGGACACCTCATATCTAAACCATAACAGTTACACTGGGACTAGGGCTTTAACATGGGAATTTGGCAGTGTACACAATTCAGTCCACAACAACCCTTGAATCCCTGTGTTGCAATAATGTCCTGTCTTTTCAGGTTAAGCCTATGCATGGATACCTAATGAGGAAACAAAATTGATAAATTAGACTTCATCAAAATTTAAAGATTTTGCTTTGTGAAATATCTGCTAAAGGGATGAAAAAAACAAGCTATAGAGTGTGAGAAAAAATATTTGTAAACCACATATCTAATGGATAACTTGTATCCAAAATGCATAAAGAATTTTATAAACTCAGTAGTAAGAAAATAAGCACTTCAATTGGAATATGGGCAAAAATCTTGAACAGATGCTTGTCTAGAGATGATATACTGGTGGCAAATAAATACATAAAAAAATATTCAGCATCATCTTCTAGGGAAATGCAAATTAAAGTTACATTTGTTACCACAAAACACCTACTATAAAAGGCAAATTATAAAATACTGGTAATACCAAGCACTGACAAAGAGTTTAAAAGGGTTTAACCACTTTGGAAAAATATATGAACTGTTTCTTGTAAACATACACAAACCATATGACCTAACAATCTCTTGTGTGTGAAATGTGTACTTGAGTTCCAAGATGGCAGATTAGAGGCACCCAGAACCTACCTGCTTTCCATGAGAGAGAATTGAAAGGCTAGGAATGTAGCTGCTTGTTGAGGTGGGTGACCCATGGGAGTGCTGAATATAATAAAGGAGAGCAGAGAAATCCATAGATTTTTGGATAGTTAAATAGAAGGAGAAATAGAGCACCCTAGCACCAATAGCACAAAATCAGTAGGGGAGGGGAAGGGGCATATCTCTTTGGCTGGTGTATAGGTAAAAAAGAGAGAGCCCCAGTGAGCTCCACTACTGCAGGATTCAGCCATGTAGTCTAAATAGATAAGAGACATGGAATCTGCATAGTGAGCTGGCTCTGGAGAAGATCTCTGCACTTCCCCACATATTCTTATGTTGCTGTGACCAGGAGCCATCTTGAGAAAGGCCCCATTATCTGAGCTTACTACTCTGGAAATCAAATGCCTCAGGATTTTCCTCTCTTTGGGACCCTGTGTCCATGGCAGTGTACTGGATCAAAGGACAGCTGCCTCATGAGTCAGTTTGGCCTGTGGGTGAGACTTCACACAAATCTGCTGAAAATTCTATGGAGTAGGAAACTGGACTATGATGTGGAAGGGCTTCCCATTAAAATTGGTGATCCTGGGGATGTGACAGTCAGGTGTGATTTCACGTGGGAGCCAAGTCCAGGAGCACCAGCATCAGAGGCAGCAGATGTATGCGAGCCCTGCTGCTCTCACTTCCCAGTACAGTTCTTTTGTGACTCCAGTATCTTTCTCCAGCTACCTGAGCATCCTCATATACTCTGCAGAGCTGGTGTCAGCCCTGTTCTCAGAACACGCTGCCCAAAAGCTCAGAGAGAATCTTTGGGGAGTTTGCATTCTATGCTAGCTCTCTGATAAACCACAACACCAGTGTTAGTCCTGCCCTTGAGTGTCAGGCACAGTGGCACAGACCTATAATTCCAGTGATTGAGGAGGCTGAGGCAGGAGAATCGTGTTTGAGTTTAACCTTAGCAACGTAGCAAAATAAAAAAATAAATAAATAAATAAAATTAAAAACAGGCTGGGGTATAGCTCAGTGGATAAAAAGCCACTTGATTCAATCCTTAGATCCACACACATTCAAAATTCAAACACAAATACACAAGACCACCACCACCAACAACAATAACCTCTGGAGGAGATCTTTTTTGGAGTTTTGCATTCCATTCTAGTTCCTTGACATGATGATTCACTGGCATTTTTTTTTTCAGCCCTTGGAATGCACAGACCAAAAGACTCCAGAGAGAAATTTACCTGGGGAACTTTGCTTTCTGCATTAGCTCTTTTCACTGAGCAAGGCAACTGAGAGGAATTTCAAGTAGCTTCAGCTAAAGATCATTCCTGCTAGTTATCAGGTGAGCATTACAAAGGAAAGAAGAGGGGGCACGTACCCCCCAGCCTTTGCTTTGTCCACACAGTGCATGGTCTAAGAAGACTCAGAGAGAAGCTTTGATTAGCTTAAGTTGCAAACATTCATTCTTGCCCTTTCCTTTGAGTAGCTCAGTGAGGGGGAAAGTTTTATTTTCTATTAATACATTTTTGTTGTTTGTCTTCTTTGTTCTCACCTCTTTTTAAGTTTTAATCTTTCTTTTCTCCTTTCTTGAGGAAGACAGACATCTAGGCACAGGAGGCATTTAGAACCCCAAATAGACATGAGCAAAAAAGAATCTCTCTATGACTTATTATAGCTAAATTGTCAAAATGTATAGCAGAGAATATTAAAAATTATAAGAGAGAAGTGCTAAGTCACATTTAAAGGCAAACCCATTATAATAGACTTTTCAGAAGAATTTCTATAGGCTAAGAGGGCATTGCAATATATTTCAAGTCCTAAAAGAAAAAAACTGCTAGTCAAGGCTATTATACTCAGCAAGATTATCTTTCAGAAGCAAAGAGGAAATAGTCTTCATAAGATAGACATCAATTAGGGAAATTCATGACCCATAGACCAGCATTACAAAAGATACTTAAGGGAATCCTCCACTCATAACAGGAAGAAAGATAAACAAAATTGTGAGAATATGGGAAAGGATAAATGGTGCTGCAAGTGTGGACACACAAATGAAAAAATAGAAAAGAAGTAAACATTGTCATATAGTTTGCATTATACTATATATAATATAATATATACTATAGTAACTTTCCTTTAGACATAAGATGAATAAAGAGAGGAACCCATCAACTAAGATGAATAAGAGAGGAAGAAATAAACGTAAAAAATCAAAACAACCTAAAGAAAATCAGCAAAACAATAGAAACAACTACATACCCTTTGAAAACAACCCTGAAATGTAAGTGGTCTAAATTCACCAATTAAAAGATAGACTGACTGATTGGAATAAAGAACAAAACCCAACAATATGCTTCCTGCAAGAGACTCACCTCACTTGCAAAAACATACACAGATTGAAAATGTCAGAATGGAAAATGAAATCCAAAAGCAGGGATTATATCTGACTTATATACTTACATCTGACAAAATAGATTAAGACAAGACCAGTTAAAAGACCACAGAAGGTTGCTACATAGTGTTCACTATTGATATCTGGTGTATATATACTTATAATCATTATATTTTTTATTAAGAAGACATAATGATTATAAGTATATATGTACCAAATATCAGAGCACCAAGTTTTATAAAACAAACACTACTACACATAAAGGTAGAGTTGGTCCCAATACAATAATAGTGGGTGGCTCTCACCAGAATATAAATCATCAATTCAAAGACTCAACAAAAGAAACATCAGAGTTACATTACACAACAGATCAAATGTACTTAACAAATTCAAAAACATTGAGATAATTCTTGCATTTTATTTGATTACAATGGAATGAAAGTAGAAATCAACACCAAGAGAATTTACAGAAATAACACAAACACATGGAGATTAAACAACATCCTTCTGGGTGAACATTGGGTCATTGAATAAATCAGGGGTGGTGGAATTTAAAGATTCCTGGAATCAAACAGAAGTGGAAACACAACATACCAGAACCTGTGGCTAGAGTAAAAGGAGTACTGTGAAGGAAATTTATAGCAATGAGTGCCCATATTGGGGGGGGGGGAGGGAGAGGTGGACAGAGAGAAAGATATCTTAATTAAATAGTCTAATGATGTACTCAAAGTCTTAGAAAAACTGAAGTAACCAAACTCCAAAGCAGTAGATGGAAAAACAAAATAAAGATCAGAACACAAATAAGTGGAATAGAGATTAATAGAACAATGTAAAAGATAAATGAAACAAAGAGTTGGTTCTTTGAAAAGACAAAATTGACAAACCTCTAACTAAACTTACTAAAAGAGACAAAGAAAAGACTCAAGTAAATAAAATTTGAGGTGAAAAGGGAGATTACAACAGATATCACTAAAATTTAAAGGATCATTAGGGAATATTTTGAAAAACTATATGCCAATAAATTGAAAATTTAGAAGAAATAGACAAATTTTTTGACACACAACCTACCAAAATCAAACTATAGAATATAAAAAACCTAAATAGATCAATGAGATTGAAGTAGTAATAGAAAATTTACCAAAAAAGAAAAGCCCATGATCAGATGAATTCACTGCTAAATTTCTTCAGACTTTTGAAGAACTAACAACAATTCTTCAATTACAAACCAAATTTAATAGCATCTTAAAAAGCTCATACACCATGATCAAGTTGGCTTCATGCAGTAGCTTTTCTATGTATGTGTGTGTGTGTGTGTGTGTGTATATATATATATATATATGTATATATATATATGTATATATATATATAAATGAAGTGTGAGAAAGTTATAACAGCAATACCATCCACAATAGTCTTTTTTTAAAAAGTTAGTTATAAACTTAACTAAGCAGGTGAAATGCCTATACAATTTAGAAAACACTGAATAAAGAAATTGAAGAAGATACTAAAAGGTGGAAATAATTTCCCATGTTCATGATTGGAGAGAATTAATATTGTTAAAATGGCCATATTTCTGAAAATGATCTACAGGTTTAATGAAATCTCTATCAAAATGGCTTTCTTCACAGAAAAAAAAAATTTAAATCCTAAAATAGATATGGAAGCACAAAAGACCCCCAAGAGCCAAAACAATCCTAAGTAAAAGAGCAATGCTGGAGGCATCACAATGCCTGATTTTAAAACATGCTATAGAATCAGTAACAAAGACAGCATGATATTGGCATAAAAATAGACTTACAGATCAATGGAACAGAACAGAGGACCCAGAAAAAAACCTACTCATCTACAACCAGATGATTCTTGACAAAGGTGCCAAAAATATAAATTGAAGAAAAGACAGTTTCTTCAACAAATGGTGTTAGGAAAACCAAATATCTGCATGCAGAAGATTGAAACTAGACCCACATGTCTCTCCCTGTACAAAAATCAAGTCAAACGCCCCCCAAAACCTTAAGGTAACACCTGAAGCATTGAATTTTTACTTTCAGAAGAAAACAGATAAAGCTGGGCATGATGGTGCACAACTATAATTTCAGAGACTCCAGAGGTTGAGGTAGGAGGATCACAAGTTCAAGGCCCACTCTGGACACTTAAAGAGACCCTGTCTCAAAATAAAAAATAAAAAGAGCTGAGGAACATCATATTTGAGACTCTAGCCAGAGCAATTAGAAGAAAGAAAGAGGTATGAATAGAAAGAGAAAAATTCAAACACAATCCCTTTTTTGCCGATGACATGAATATATATTTAGAAGACCCAAAAAGCTACACCAGAAAACTACTGGAACTCATAAATGAATTCTGCCAAGTAGCAGGGTATAAAATTAACACCCATAAATCAATTGTGTTCCTAGATATCAGTGATAAATCAGCTGAAAGAAAAATTAGGAAAACTATCCCATTCACAATAGCCTCAAAAAAAATATTTGGGAATCAATCTAAAAAAAAAAAAAAAAAAAGGAGGTTAAAGACCTCTACAATGAAAACTACAGAACACTAAAGAAATAAATTGAAGAAGATCTTAGAAGATGGAAAGACTTTGTTCTTGGAGAGGCAGAATTAATATTGTCTAAATGGCCATACTACCAAAAGTGCTGTACAAATTCAATGTAATTCCTATTAAAATTTCAATGACATTCTTCATTGAAATAGAAAAAGCACTCATGAAATTCATTTGGAAAAATAAGAGACCCAGAATAGCCAAAGCAATCCTTAGTAAGAAAAGTGAAGCAGGAGACGTCACAATACCAGACTTTATATTATACTACAGAGTTATAGCAACAAAAATGGCATGGTATTGGTACCAAAACAGACATGTAGACCAATGGTAGAGAATAGAAGACACAGAGACAAACACATATAAACACAGTTATCTCGCACTAGACAAAGATGCCAAAAATATACTTTGGAGAAAAGGTAGCCTCTTCAATAAATGATGCTGGGAAAACTGGAAATCCATATGCAGCAAAATGAAATTAGACCCCTATCTCTAACCCTGCACAACACTCAACTCAAAGTGGATCTAGGCATTAAACCAGAGACTCTGTGCCTAAAAGAAGAAAAAGTAGGCCCAAATCTCCATCATATCGGCTTAGAAACCAACTCCCTTAGCAAGACTCCTAAAGTGAAAGAAGTCTGAAATTCAAGAACCAACAAATGGGATGGAATCAGAACTAAAAAGCTTCTTTTTAATTAAATTATTTATTTATTCTAATTTGTTATACATGATAGCAGAATGTAATTCATTTCATATTACACATATAGAGCACAACTTTTCAAATCACTGTACACAAAGTATTTTCACACTATTTGAGTCTTCATACATGTACTTAGGGTAATGATGTCTGTCTCATTCCATCATCATTCCTATCCCCTTCTTGCTCTCTCATTTACCCTCCCTCCCCTTTGCCCTGTCTAAAGCTCTTCTATTCCTCCCATGCTCCCCATCCCCCATCACCATTATGTGTCAGCCTCCTCATATCAAAGAAAACATTTGGCCTTCGGTTTTTTGGGATTGGCTTGCTTCACTTAGCATTATATTCTCCAACTTCATCCATTTACCTGCAAATGCCATGATTTTATTCTCTTTTAATGCTGAGTAATGTTCCATTGTGTATACATACCAAAGTTTCCCTGTCCATTCATCTACTGAAGGGCATCTAATTTGGTTCCACAATTTAGCTATTGCGAATTGTGTTGCTATAAACATTGATGTGACTGTGTTCTTATAGTATGCTGTTTTTAAGTACTTTGGGTATAAACCAAGGAGTGGGATAACTGGGTTAAATGATGGTTTCATTCCAATTTTCCAAGGAATCTCCATACTGTTTTTTAGATTGGCTGCACCAATTTGCAATCCCACCAGCAATGTCTGAGTGTGCCTTTCCCCCTACATTTTCATCAACACTTATTATTGTTTATGTTCTTGATAGAGGCCATTCTGACTGGAGTGAGATGAAATCTTAGAGTGGTTTTGATTTGCATTTCTCTAATTGCTAGAGATGTTGAATATTTTTATATGTTTGTTGATTGATTGTATATCCTCTTCTGAGAAGTGTCTATTCAGTTCCACAGAAAAGGAAACAATCAATGATGTGAAGAGAGAGCCTACAGAAAGGGAGAAAAATTTTTGTCACCTGCACCTAGATAGAGCATTAATCTTTAGGATATATAAAGAACTCAAAAACTTAACACCAAAAAAAAAAAAAAAAAAAACACCAAATAACCCAATCAATAAATGGGCAATAGGTACTTCATAGAAGAAGAAATATAATTGGTCAACAAATATATGAACAAATGTTCAACATCTCTATCAATTAGAGAAATGCAAATTAAAAGTACACTGAGATTTCACCTCATTCCAGTCAGAATGACAATTATTAAGAATAAAGTAACAATAAATGTATGTGAGGATATGGGGGAAAAGGTATATTTATACATTGCTGGTAGGACTGCATATTGGTGCAACCACTCTGGAAACAGTATGGAGATTCCTCCAAAAACTTGGAATGGAACCACCATTTGACCTAGTTATCCCATCCCTTGATATGTACCTAAAGAATTTAAAATCAACCTACTATAGTGATATTGCCACATCAATGTATATAGCAACTCAATCCACAATAACTAAACTATGGAACCAGCCCAGGTGCCCTTCAACAGATGAATGGATAAAGAAAATGTAGTATATGTACATAATGAAATATTATTCAGCCATAAAGTGAAATGAAATTATGGCATTTGCTGGTAAATGGATGGAACTGGAGACTATCATGCTAAGTAAAATAAGCCAATCCCCAAAACCCAAAGGCTGAATGTTCTCTCTGATATGCAGATGCTAACTCACAATAAGAGGTGGGGTAGGGAAAAATAAAAGTACTTTGGATAGACAAAGAGGAACAAAGGGAAGGGAGGGGGAATGGGGATAGGAAATACAGTAGCATGAATTGGACATTACTTTCCTATGTTCATATATGAATACAGGACCAATGTAATTCCACATTAGGTACAATCAGAAGAATGGGAGGTGGCACTCCATATATGTATAATATGTACACATACATTCTACTGTCATGTACACATATAAAAAATGAACAAATAATTTTTTAAAAAAGAGCTGAGGGACTGCAGTTGTAGCTCAGTGGTAGAGCACTTGCCTAGCATGTGTGAGGCACTGGATTCGATCCTCAGCACAATATAAAAATAAAAAAATGGATGAAAAATATAATAACATTATTTAAATAAGAAGAGCTGAGGATGTAGCTCAATGATTGAGTGCCCTGGTTTCATCTTCAGTCCTGAGAGAAAAGGATAGAAGGAAGGAAGCAGAAGGGAAAACAAAGCAAAACATATAGAAAACACTTTAAGATATTGGCACAGACAATGATTTCCTGAATAGAATTCAAAGAGCTCAAGAAACAAAAACAAAAATCTGCAAATGGGCCTACAAATTAAAAAGTTTCTGTACAGCAAAGAAAGCATTAACAGAGTAAGGAGAAAACTAATAGGAGAAAATCTTTATCAGCTATTCACCTGACAGAGGAGTAATATCCAGAATGTGTAAAGAACCAAAAATAAACAAATAACCCCCTCCCCCAACAATAAAAGAACAAGTAATCCAGCCAAAAAATGGGCAATGACCTGAACAGACACTTCTCGAAAGAAATGTAAATGGCCAATAAATATATGAAAAAAGGCTCAATATATTCAGCCCTCTGGGAAATGCTAATCAAAAGTACAATGAAATTGCATCTCACCCTCGTCAGAACAGTTATTATCTAAAACCAAACAAAAATTAAATAATGCTGATGAGAATGTACAGGAAAAAGAACACTTGTATCCTGTTGGTGGAAATGTAAATTAGTACAGCCACTAGGGAAAACAATATGGAGGTTATGCAAAAAGCTAAACATAGAACTAGTATATGATACAGCTACACCACCTCTGGGTATATCTCCAGAGGAAATGAAGTCAGCATACAAAAGAGATACTTGCATACCCATGTTTATTGTGACACTATTCATAATAGCCAAGGTATGGAATCAGACTACATGTTCACTCTCAGATGAACTGTTAAAGAAAACTTGGTATATAAACACAGTGGAGCATTATTCAGTTATAAAGAAGAATGAAATCATGTCATTTAAAGGAAAATGAATGGAGGTAAAGGACATCATGTTAAGCAAAATAAGTCATACACTGAAAAACAAGTATTGCATATTTTTCCTCATATGTGGAATATAAATATAATATATATTATATATATACTTTATACATTATACATAATATATTATATATACTTTATATATTATATATATACTTTATATATATATACTATTATATATATATATATATATATATTATATATCTACTTTTAGAAGAGTGTATATATTTAGGAGAGTGTGTGTGTATATATATATATATACACACACACACACACACACACACACACTCTTCCAAAAATAGAAGAGGGGCTATTAGTAACTGGAAGGAGCAGGAAAGAAGGGGAGAACAAGAGACAATGGATATAATCAAGGCATGATAGATACATGCATGTATGGAAATGTCATATTAATTTATACAATTAATGTGTTAATTAAAAATTAAGAAAATCTGTATATGAATATTCATAATAGTTTCTTTTCTTTTTTTTTTTTTTTTTTGTGCTGCTGGGGATTGAAGTCCTTATGCACGCTAGGCAAGTGCTTTACCACTGAGATACACCCTGAACCCATTTGTACTTGAAACAGTCAAAAACTGCTAACAAATCCAAGCACACTGGTGCACACCTGTAATCTCAGAGACTCAGGAGGTTGAGGAAGGACAATTGCAAGTTCAAGACCAGCCTTAGCAATTTAGCAAAGCCCTAAGCAACTTAGCAAGACTCTGTGTCAAAGTAAACAATAAAAAAGAGGCTGGGGATGTAGCTCAGTGGTAAAGCATCTCTGGGTTCAATCCCCAATACCAAAAAACAAAACAAAACAAAAAAACTGGTAACTACCCAAATATCCTACAGGAGGTGGATGAACAACAAACTTTGGAATATCTGTAATACTGAATACTACTCAACTCAATAGAATCAACTATGGAAACAAATAACAACTTGGATGGATCTTAAAGGAGTTATGCTGAATGAAAGAATCCAGTCTTAAAAGATTACATACTAAATGATTCCATTCATATAATATTATTGAAGCGACACATCTGTAATGGTGAATGGGTCTGTGGTTGCCAGTTGATGAGTTTGGGGCCAGGATATGACTATTAGTGTAAACTCCAGGGGAGTTTCTTTGTGGTGATAAAATAATTCTTTATCTTCATTGTGGCAATGATTATACCATAGACAGTAGAACTGTCTATGCACACTCACACATTCCCCTCAAATAATAGTCCATGCAAAGTCTGATGAAAACCAAATAAGCTCTGCGCTTGATACTGTGTTGTACCAACATCAGCTTCCTGGTTTTACAATATTCTGTGGCTAAGAGAGATGCTATAATTAGGGGAAACTGGGTGAGGGGTACATGAGAAGTGTCTGTACTATTTCTGGACTTTCTTGTAAGCCTAAAACTATTTCAAAATAAGAAGTTGCAATTTTAAAAATCAGATGTAACAAACTTTAAACGATGTGCTAATCTGAAGCCGTCTGATTTGAAAGCCAGTACTCTTAATCACTACACCACACTGGTAAAGATCTATTGGAAAAAATGCCTTTATTAGCAGGCATAAGTAAGATGCACTCTCAGCTATTCAAAACTTTTTTTGTCTCCTTAAATCTTATAATGAGGGAAAAAACTTCACAAAACAGAAAATGGTTAGTTGAAACATTTATGGCATTTGAGATGGGAAGGTTTTAATAGACTTTATATATCAGCTCGTTTAGGATAAATCTCACTTATTTGTTATGGAGTGATCTCAATGTATTGTGAATTATCCTTGCTAGATTTTTACATCTGTATTCAGACAAACCTTATTCTACATGTTTTCCTTCCTCGGGTATTCTTTTTGATAGCATACTATGTTTCAAAAACTCTTTCCTATCATTTTAGTTGAGAGGAAAGTTTACGGGAAGCTAACATGTTCAAAATAAATTCTTAAAAGCCATAGACTATATTTTTAAAACTATTCTTGTTACCCTACTATTTCATTAGTGTTATGACATTCCTGAAATATCTAAAATAGTTAAAACTGTGAAAAACACAAGTACTGAGAGACCCTATGAGACTTTGAAACACTCAAAATATTTAACTGGGAAATACATAAAACAACTCTATTTGTCAGGGTTAAGGTCGTGGGAAATACATCTGTTTGCATTTGTAAAGTATACCGTCATACAAAGCTACGCCACATAAAGCTACGGAGCAAGAAGCACAGCACCAATCTGCAGTTACATCATCTGCTAAGCATGTATGTTGCAAATTACTTAAAAGCAATCATCATAATATTCTGGGTCCCACCAAAATGTTATGATTAAACATCCACAACAAAGGCTGTGCCCAGAAGGCCCTGCTTTTGTTCTGAGCAAGGTTTATTTGAAGAAAATGGAATGTGATTGTAATAAGAAGCCGGGGCTGGCTCTGTCTCTTCAACTCATTAGGCTGCTGTAATGTGCAAGAGGCAGTAGGTTGGAGGGAGACAGGCTGGGAAGAGACTCATAAGTTCCACCCCAGGGCTTGACAAGGCAAGAGGAGATGACAGGTGCAGAGGAGATGTATGAAGTCCTCCATCAGGTAGCTCCTGCAGAGCTGTAGTCCTAGCCTTAAGGGCAGAACTCCCAGGAGGGTGCACTCTATCATAGTCAAAAATTCCAGTGATACATTGTTCATGAGAAAAATCAGACAAGGCAATTACAGGACAGAGCAGGAAGCCACTTCCGTCTCCCAATCAGACTTTCAATATTTAACCATCACTTCCTGAGTGCAGTGGGGCTTGGTGAATAATGCAGCATCCACAAGGCTGTCTGAGATTTGTTCCTAATAATGGATTTTTGCATCACAGATGAATAGGGCTCATCTATTCACTTCTCCTCTCTGTGGTTACTTCTGCCTAATTTGCATTTTTACCTTTAAGGTGGCCTTTGTTATAAGAAATAGGAAAAACATCATGGCCTATGAGTGCCTAAACTACTTAACCCTATATTAATGAAGCACAATCTTTTGGATACTTTGTTCTTTCTTGCACACAGGCCTTCAAATGGGTACAAATAACATGTAGTCAAATCCAAATGCGGTCTTTCCATCAGAAAAATAAAAGCAGGCACTGGCCTGCTAGAAGCTGAAGGTGACAAAGTGGAAATAATCATAGCTGAGATGAATCAAATAAATAATGTGAGCCTTGGGCATTTTCCATAAGAGCACTGGAGTTAGTAGTTGTCTAGGAGGGGGCATTTTTTTTAAGCTGGAGTGTTTATTTAGGGTTTTCCTTGGTAACATTACCAAAGCTGAGGCTTCAAACAACCATTTATTAGCTTGAAGTTCTGTAGGCTGGAAGTCCAAGCATGGTGTGGCTGGATTTCTGCTTGGGTTTCAGAGGTTGAAATCAAAGGGGTTGAATGAAGTCTCATCTGGAGACTAAGGAAGGATCCACTTCTAAACTCACTCAACTGGTTAGCAAAACTGAGTTCCATGCAGTGGTGATGAAGTCCCTTTGAGCAGTTTTGAGGCTATAGGGAGGTCACTCATGTTTAGCTGTAAGGCTAAGCATGGCAATCATTCCTCTTGAAGAGGGGAGAATGTTCACATTTGAAAGACTTCCTGGGCTCTGTCCTTGTTTAGGCACCAGTTAACTATCAGGGTTTCTAGACCATATTTGGCATTAAGGATATGTTAACAAACTCCACTTTCTAAGGCTTCTGATGCTTAGATAAAATTCAAGGGATATAATAGTTTATTTTCATCTGCATGTATTCCCATGCTTTTATTGAGGCTGTGCCAAGGAAAGTCAGAACACCTGTATAATAAGCAGCCTCATCCCTCCCTCCCTACTTCCATCTTTCCTCCCCTTCTCTTCCTTTTTTTCCTTCCTTCCTTTTTTCTTCCCTTCCTTCCTTTCTTCTCTCCTCTCTTCCATCTCCCAACAGAAGTTGTTGAGTCCCTCCCATGTAACAGATAGGCACTGTGCTAAGTTCAAGGAAAAATTACAACTCAGAAGACATAGCCTCTTTTTAGGAATGATTTTATAATTCAATGTGTAACACAGAAAAGTAAATGAGCAATCTCAAAGTCTGATAAAAGGAATAACATTTTAGGATGATGAGTACAGGGGAGTCAAATTCACTAGATTTTTCTCTTAACTATCCCTTAAGCCTAGTATCCCTTGAGCTGTATTACTCTTATTTTACTGAAAAGACTTGAGGTTTAGTCAATTTTGCAAATTTATAAACTTAGCAAATGTAAAGCTTGGATTTGAATCCTATCTGTGTTCTACAGTTCCAGCACTTATTGAACATGAACACTAATTGGTTTCTTTGGGAAAATGTGGTGGGAATGTGCAGCTAACATAGTCTTGGAAGATCCAGGGGGTGGACATGAAAGGCTTCATAGAGAAAGTTACAGCTTATCTGAGAACTGAAGAAAGATTAATAGTAGAAGAACAAGATATAAAGAATAAGATAAATTTGGGCCTGGAACCTAGCTATTCCTACTTCCTAGCTTGGGGGAAATGTTTAACTTCTCAGCTTCAATTCCCTTATCTATTTTTAAAAATGAGGCTAATAATATCTTATGTCAGAGTTATTAGAATGAGATGAGATAGCACATGTGAAATTTCTAGCATAAGGCTTGGCATTAAGAAGACATCTAGTAAAAAAAAAAAAGAAGACATCTAGTAAGAATTTTTCTATACTGTACCAATATTCTGTGTTTCACTATGCAAACCATGGAATACATGATCTGCTTGAATCTCAAAGCCATGGGATGATTCAGATGGTTTAAAATGAGAGTTTAGATTATTTATTCCAATTTATATCAGTATAACCCGAAAATTTCCTTGGTTATTTTGGGTATTTCATTTATCTACATGCTGAACAACTCATTCAGCTATTACTGGATATGTTTTAAGATAAACATTCCTGGAGGAAAAAAATGCTTGGATATTTCTCAGAAATAACAGAGCCTGAAAGAAGCATTTATTAAAACAACTCAATTAAAAAAAAAAAAAAAACTTCTGTGACTGGTTGTTGTTGAATTAAAAAGAGAAGACATGACTCTTCAACATAACTTACTAATTGTTTCTCAAGTTCATGGCCATTTGTAACATTTTTGAAAATTGTGTACTTTATGTTAGAATCAGTTCCAGATGTAAGAAGCCCTCTCCACACCATTTAAGTGAACATTAGGAACCATTGAAATGAGCAGATGCAATTGGTTTAGGATAAATGGATGTGCACCAGTACTCCAAGATGAATACCCCCATGCAAGATTCATTATCTTTCTCATTAAACCTCTTCTCCTAATGGGCCATGTCTGTTAATGACATCAATATTCTCTTAATTACTCAGGCTAAAAGATTTGACTGGTCTTTGTCTCCGCCTTGCATCAAATAAGTTGTTGAATGTGATAGGCAGAATTCTATGATGGTCCCCACAATTTCTGACCCCCTAGTACATCATTTCTAGTGTGATCTCTTTCCTTTTTGTGTGGTGTAAGGCCTATGAATACAGTGGATGCCATGCCAGTAGCCAGGTTACATCATATGACAAAGGAAAAGGGATTTTTTTCAGATGTAATTAAGGTCCCTAATCAGTTGATTTTGAATTAACCAAAGAGAATTATCCTCAGTGGGCTTGTTCGAATCAGGTGAGCCTTTTAAAAAAATGGCTTTAATCTTTTCTGAGTCCAGAGACTCCAAGCAGTAGAGGTTCTGTTGCTAGCTTTGAAGAAATAAGTGGCAGGAAATCTACCCGCAACTATGTTTTATCTTACACAATTGCAGTTTTGATCATGTCTCTCTCTTTAAAGAATGTTCTTTGCTTCCAATTTTTTTCCACAGTCAAGGGAATATAACTTAGTTGTTCTGGCTACAGGTTTTGGACTTACAGAGCTATTGATGTGAATCTAAATTCTAGCACTTAACTATTGTTATGAACTTATACAGCTTAATAAACCTCTTCAAACCTCAGTTTGTAAAGTGAATGTCATAAATTTTATCTTTCTTGTAGGGTAGTTGTGACAATTAAATGAGATAATGCATGTCAACATTATGTCACAGAGCAGGTGCTCAGTAAATCATAGCTATTAGGGTGGCTATTAAAAATTAAATTCAAACTCCTTTTTCTGATACTCAGAGTTATTTATGATTTTCAATAGGTTTTTCAGCCACATCTTTTACATATTTCTGTAAATTTTATGAATTAGTGAGAGAGGCCCCTTCTGGGTTGTAGTGCCATACAAGTTGCTATGTTGTAGCAATCCCACCTACACTCTTTCTCTTTCTTTTATATCTCAACTCATAATTATTGTTTCATCTCTGTTCCTGCAGCCATTTTTTAAAAACTGTGTTTAGTATTTCAAACGATGCTTTGACCACTAACCTGCTCACATGATCATGTATCTTACTTTATAGGAAGATGGAATTATCTTTACATTTCCAATTCAGTTGGCACACAAGTACCCAATACTAAGCACTCAAACAAGTATTTAAAACCTTGTTGGATGGTTAGAATTAGTTTTATTGACCTTCTTGTCAGTTTTCAGAAGAACAAAGCAAATTTTTATAATGGATGATGTCTATTAATGGTTGATTGACTTTAGGAGTGTCTTGTTTCATTTGAATAATTAAATATTCTACATGGGAAGGCATCAAAGGAAGTATGTTTTATAAAGTACAACTTGTCTTCTTTGATATAAGGAGAGTAACTAAGAACAGTGTAGGGACGAAGAGCAGGAGAAGAAGATTAACATTTAACAGGGATGAGAGGTGGGAGGGAAAGGGAGAGAGAAGGAAAATTGCATGGTAATGGAAGGAGACCCTCAGGGTTATACAGTGGAGGAGGTAGAGAGAGAGGAGGGGAGGGGAGGGGAGAGGTGGGGAGGGGGGAGGGTGGAGGATGGGAAAGGCAGTGGAGCACAACAGACACTAGTATGGCAATTTGTAAATCAATGGATGTGTAACTGATGTGATTCTGCAATCTGTGTATGGGGTGAAGGTGGGAGTTCATAACCCACTTGAATCAAAGTGTGGAATATGATATGTCAAGAAATTTGTAATGTTTTGAACAACCCACAATAAAAAATTAAAAAAAAAAAATAAAAAATAAAGTACAACTAAATCTATAAAGCTCTAGATGGCCAATTTATTTAAATGAGCATTATCTCTAGCTCCACAGATGCTTCTTTGTCAGAGCAATTGCAGAGCTTCCTTGTTATAAAAAATCTTTTTACCCCAGCAATTGCATTTATGATCCTAGAAATAGCTGTGAGCTATCACCTAGTTCATGCATCTGGATGACTGGATCCTTGTAAGGGATCATCTATGTCTTCCTTGCTCTTTTCTAACCCTACAATTTGATGCAGACTATCTCTACCTAGCATCTTCTTCCCTTCTCAGTTGAAAACCATTCTTCTGGAGAATGTAATCTCAAATTGAAATTAAGTAGCTCTGCTTTCTCTTTTTCTTCCGTTGACTTTGCAAAATAATTCCTAAAGAGTATGTAAATTCTGTTCCTCTCCTTTCCTCAAAATGTAGGTGGAGAAGTCCTTTTGTCTTCAGAAATACAACTTAATTTCTTTCTGAGCACTCGCCTTTTAACATTCTGTTCTTAGAAGTTGTTGATAGCCTTTGATGCTCATTCTTAACCATATTTTCTTTTATTTCATCTTCTATTCATTTTAAATCTGAGCTATCAGATTAGACTAGTTTCTTTCATAAATCCTTCAATTATTTCTTAGAATTTTAGAGTCCATAAAATGCTGCTTATAATATTGTGTTTAGGTTTAAACATTCTTAATATATACTAAACTCAGTGCTAAATATTTTACATGGATTTTATGAGTTAATTCTTCCAAGAAAAAATATGTGGTGTATACTATTACTTTGTCCATTAAAAAAAAAATTAGGCTAAGTGATTTTCCCAGGCAGTTTGTGCTCTCCTTACTTTTCAGAGGAGAACACTGAGACTTAGAGAAGTGAAACACTTTGCTCAATGTCATACTGAGGCTCAGACCTACACATTTCTTGAGTCTGTAGTCTGAGCTCTTCCCGTTTGTGCTGTAACTCCCTCCTTACCTTCGAAGTTTCTGACATTTGCTGTCTTAAAATCTTCAGCACACATCAGCTTCAGTATTTCCTTTTCACATTACAAATTCCAGGATGACATGGCAACCATTCAGTTCTTCCCCGTTAGAAGATGATCCAAAACAGCAGTATCCTTTCTGTATCTTTTATTACTTAAGAGACAATATTGTCAGTAAAGAACAATTGTAACCACTTTGTGTTGTGAAGGACTTCTAGTAGACATCAAGAGAACTGAGTTTTCCCCCATAATTTGCCTCTGTGCCAGTTTTATCCTAGAGACAGTCCATTATCTTAGCACATCATAGTTCCCTGAGACTGTGAGGGAAATCAGATGTGTAGACATTGAATTGTTGACTTGGGTATTTTAATGGACTTGGGTATTTATTCCAGAAGAATAAACAATCCTTAAGTATACCAGAACTTTTAGGAAACATGATGGTAGTTCTACCTTTTTATACACTTTATGTAAGGTTATTTTATTCATTTAAAACTAAGTTTCAATTTGAGAACTTGACCCCAAGGATGTTAACTGATGGCAGAGATCTGCTATTTTTGATACAACTAATGATCTCTCTTTTGGTTTTCATTATAATAAGCTTGGGAGAAATATATTACTTATTAGTAGCACTGATATGTTTACCTTTTTATTGCCCATTCATTTTTTTTAGAAAATAACTACAGAAGCATAATAGGATACTTAAATAATTGCATAAACACTGTACTATGTGAAAGGTGGCTATGTTGCTGAAATTAAGCTGTTCTGGCTAAGCAAGAGGCAATGTCAAGTGGTGATAGTTTGAAACATGTGTTCAACCATTTACAATGTCTAAATTTAACCCATGAATGTAAATTCAGGGGTAATGATATGTAATTAAGAAAACCAGGGCTGCCAGTATATTTTAGAAAGTTGTTAACTATAACTTCCATTTGATTAAACAGGCTTTAGCATATTGCCACAGTTATTAACTATTCCCCCTCTCACTTTATGTTCACCCAAATGGATTTACTATGCTTCCAGTGTCAGGTTTAAGAATTTTCACTAAGATTATACCTTATTTATCACTGGGCTTTTTCCTTTCCTTTTATATTTAATCTATTTCTTTGTAGAAGAAATTCCCTTTGGTTGCTATATTCTTGACATGAATTTTATCAAATGTCAGGAAAAAGTTATTGGTTACTTTCTTATATTAAAATATCAAATTCACCTTTGTTATCTGTCTTAGTCACCAGAAATTTATGTTTATTTATAGCATACAGAAATTGTTATGTGTCTTAGTCAACAGAAAATTCTGTTTACTTGCAACAAACTGTAATTAACTTGCAAATGCAGAATTTATTGGAAGGGAATTGACTCATTAACCCTTAGGATAAGAAGAGAAGCTGAGGCTTTGGAGTGTCTGGAAAGGAAGCACCCGGGAAGCCATGAGCTGAAAGGCTGCTCTCTGCTTTCTCTAAGGTCATAGGCTACTCACTTAGAGATTAAGCCTGTGCCTTCTAAAGGAGCCTAAGCAATGAACCATTCTCAGAATGAAGAGATCAAGGATCCCATGGGATGTTTGTTCATTACTGTTAAATAAATACTTTTTGCTGTTGTAGTTCATTTTTCACATTTTCACACACTCCCACAAAATATAAAGCAGGCATAAAGCCATCTACATAGTAGATGCTAAATAAATATTTGTTGAGTTAAAAAATGTTATTATTCACTTTTAGAGCATCGTCACGCATTCCTTCTTGGATATGAAAGAGACGTGAGACTGACATCTGCCCCTCCATTGACTGATTGTGCACGTCAGGATTGCCCTGGGTGGGGGCTGACTTGATACTTTATCTTTGTGCTTACTGCAGACTGTAATTTTCCACCTAATGCATGAAAATCTCAGACGATCAAATAACTGAGTACAGGACAATGACCTTCTGATTAGTGTTCTTTAAAAACCAAGCTGCCTGATTTGGAAAGAAAGTTTTTAGAAAAATAATTGAACAGTTCAAATTAATTAAAGGTTTGAATTAAGGAAATCTTAGAGTAGATTTCATTTAAAACTTTTTATACAAATTACAATTCTATCTGAGTGCCAGAAACTTAATGCATTAAGATATCTTTGTGGTGAGATCAGGTCAATAAAACGCTGGAGCAAACAGCAGAAGTTCCTTGGCAAAATCATCCTATACCAAGCTTTCCCAAGCTCTTGTCTGGGACTTCTCATTCCCCTATTGTTCCTGACCAGATTTGGTCTTTGGCACCCCAATACTTGGATCTGCTTTTCTCTCCACATCTTAGCAAGTCCTTTCTGATCCCCATCCAAACTTCTTCAATCCCATTACCAACAACTGCAATTTAGTTTTCTAGTATCTGTCCTTCAATATCTCTTGGCGTGTGTGCCCTTGTGAAAATATTATCTGTTGACTCTGCTATATGATTTAGCTCCACCCCTCATGCTACACACTAAGATTGATTCCCAATCACTGTAAAGATCTTGTTTCCTCTTGTTAGGGTACAGTATTAATCACCAATATATTTCTTAGCATGGGTCCCTGGGTCTTATGTAATGAAGAGATATGACTCATTTGTTATTGTCATCATCCATGGCAGAGTTGCCATATTATTTCTTGCCTACACTAGAAAAATGCTTGAGAATGAAAGTAAGCACCATTCATAATTGCTCTGTAATAACAGGTGCACACTAGACTCGCCCTGGGCTAACTGGAACTGTTGACATCATAATAATTATGATTATCTGTTTTCTCATTTCTCTCCTGAGATTTACTTATTTTCCTTTATATTCTTAAGTCTCTCTCTGATTTTGCTAATTTCTGGAAATGAGCCATTTAAAAAATAAATTAGGGATGTATTTTATGGAGATGGTCTTTAAAATCAAGCAAACATCCTAAGAACCTTAACTTTCAAAACACTTTGATATTTTACAACTTGTATGCTAGGGATACTTTTATTTTTAAAGTAAGAAATGAATTACATTGTCAGAAGGACTTACCCACTTCTTTCTTTATTCATAAAAAAAATTACCAGTTTCTTTAATATTAGATGGCATTAGGTTTTTAGGTTTTCTGTGGCTTGGTCCAGAATGCCCACTTTAAAGTTCTGTTGTAGAAACACACATTGAAAATTGACTAAGTAGTTTGGCTGTTTTTATGCAACACTTTCAAGTTTCTAAGTTTTGGATAATTTTATATATGTACATATATATTTACATATATGTATACACATATATATTTACATATGTGTTCGTATATGTATATTAAATGCCTGAATGATAATTAAAATACCTCAAAAACCATCTCATCCCTTGGTTCTTTCCTTTTGTGGCATATCAAAATTCTAATTTAAGTGGTCTTGGATGGGACCCAGGAATAGGCATTTAAAAAACAAAACAAAAAAAAAAAAACCTCAGGTGATTCTAATGAGCAGCCAGCACTGAGGATCTGATTAAATTCAACCCTTCATTTTACATGTGAGAATATAGAGGTCCTCTTACTTCAGCTGTCACTGTGGGTTAACAATCCAAATATCCCTGTAAATCGCTAGATGCTTTTAAAAGGGCTCTGTGAAAGTGACATCACCTTCTTTATTTAGAACTGATCATAATTTTTATGGTTCCAACAGATGTCTTAGTTTCTTGAATTATCCTTTCACGTCATGGGGCCTCTAAAGCACTTGCCAAAGAAGCCGGAAGGTATGCCTCTTTTTCTGTTCTCCAGGTAGTACAGCATATTTTAGCTTTTTATTTCTTGCCAGTATTTTTGCTTGAGTTTCTTCATTTATCTTTTGTCCACTGAAGTTTATCCTCTAACATTTTAGATTATGAGGATTGTACCGCTAAAGAGCCTCAGCCTCAAAAATATTTCTCTTTTGTCTTGAGTGATTATTTAGCTTAGATGTCAGCAAATTATGACCCATGGGCCAAATCCAGCAGACTGTTTTTACAAATAAAGTTTTATTGGAATTCAACCATGCCTTCTTATTTAACTATTGTCTATGTCTGCTTCACAACCACAGAATTGAGTAGTTGTGACTCAGAGACAGTATGATCCACAAAGTTGAAAACATTTACCATCTGATTCTTTACTAAAAAGGTTCTCTGACCTCTGGTTTAGCTAGTTAAAAAAATTTTTGGACTCCAAGATATTTGTAGCCATTGCTCCTCTATCATATAAAGTTAAAAGCTGTGGAGTTTTTAACTAGATTCCCATTGACACTTTTATTTTATTACCCACATTCAAGACCCGGTCTTTTTTTCCTGGGGGCACCCAACAGATTCTTCAACTCTGGAACCTAATATCTTCTCAGTTGCAACTATCCCACATCATCTTTTCTTGGCATACCATACATTTGATTTTTTATTTTTGTTTATTTTTAATGATATTTTGATTGAATATAGAATTGGACACCTATAATCCAAAGATGTTAATTATCCCCATTTTATTTAACTTTCGTGAGCTTCTAACGTTCTTTTTTGCATTTATTTTATCTTGCTTACTTTTGTAGCACTTTTTTATAGTATTTTTAGTAACACTTATTCATCCTTTCCCTGGCTCTTGTATCTTTGCTTCAAGATTGTTAAACGTATTATTAAGTTCTTTGATTCTATTTCCATAGAAATATGCCTAATCATAATTTTATCTGCCTTATGGCAACATTTTTGCTCTGTGAACATTCAGTTTTTTATGTGGCAATTATTTTGTCTGTATATTTCCTTTGTTTGCTTGGGACATCTTCATGTATTTTGTGTACTGGTTCCTTTGTAATAACTCCTTATTTTTGAATATGTTCTTTCTGACACCTGTTTGCAGGAGACAAGACAAGGTTGTGCTTCTGAGCTGTGAAGCTTTTTATCTGGTTTGCAATCATGGCAGAAATTACTAATTACATTCTTTAACATCCATTTCTCCCTTCTATAACAACAGATACCAATTCTACTCATTGTCATTGTGCCCAGATAAAACTCTAAAATTCCCAGCTTTCCTTATTGCTGGTTATGGCCATGTAACTAAAGTCTGTCCAAAAATACTTAAGTGTTGATTGTGGCTTCAAGGTAAGCACCTTCAGAGTAGGAAGGGGATGGGTTCTTCTTTCTCATCTATCCAAAAGTGCTCCAAAGTAATTAGGTGACTGTGTGGTGATCAGGAACATGAAAACCACATGATTAGCAGCGCAGAGGAGCTGTTTCTTTGATGACCAACTGAAATCATCATATAAATCCTTTCTTGAAATTTTTATTTTATTTTTTTTTCTTGAAATTTTTAAATGACAGAAAATAGTCATCTATCATTCTAAAGCTTCTTTTGGTTGTTATATAGCTAAACCTAATCTTAACTAATATGGTAATAAGATTTATAACACAGGATTGTGTGGGTGTGTGTACAAGATAATTGATTAGACTTTACTTTTTCACTGTTTTTTTTTTTCCCCCAGCGGGCACAACATCTTTGTTTGTATGTGGTGCTGAGGATGGAACCCGGGCCGCACACATGCCAGGCGAGTGCGCTACCACTTGAGCCACATCCCCAGCCCTACTTTTTCACTATTAACCAAAGAGGTCAGCTTGAATCTTTCTCCATTCTGCCCCATCTCACCAACAGGTTGTTTTCTGTTGAGATATCTGTGTGGTTCTTTCTGCAGCCCCAGATTCCTTACTTCTCTGAGTGCCAAATGAGGACCAAAGAAGTTTCAACTACAAGCTTGCATGTTCCAACATCATTGTTTAGACAAGGAATCATCAGCTGCTCTTCTTGGGTTCTCCCGCATCTTAGGAGAATAGGTGCTCTGCAGGCTTTGTCTGAGCTCTGTGTTTTCAGGTGGGTCTTGGCTTTATCTTCCTGTGGGCATCTCTACTGGTCTCTATATTGGGTAATTCCCTCCTCGTATATATTGGTTCAGATTTAGTTTTCCTAGTATTGTCAAAGACATAGTTTCCATTTCTACTTGTTTTCTGCCTGTTGTTGCAAGGTGACTTTGGAGAAGAAAAGGGGTACAGATGTATTTCCTCCACCATTTTAAAACCAGAAGTCTCCTTAGTTTGTTTTTAAAATAATAATTTTTAAAATAGAACAGGATATATGCTCATCAATCAATAGTGACTACTCTCTTTTTAAAAATATCTTTATTTCTTTATGTGGTGCTGAGGATCGAACCCAGTATCTCACACATGCTAGGCAAGCACTCTACCACTGAGCCACAATCCCAGCCCAATAGTGTCTACTGTTAACATTTTAAAGAATGTTTTTTCACTGAATTTTCTAATTTTCTCTCAATCTTGTTATCTAAGTAGAGTTATAGGAAATACTTATATATGTGTAACATATATATATAATAGGTGATATACATATTTATTATATAATAGATGATATTTATATATATCACTTATTTAATTTTGGGGAACATGATGTAGAATATAATTAGTCTACAACAATATTTTAATTATTCATTGGCATTCCACAATATGGATCTACCAAAAGTTATTAACCAATTACCTAGTTTGAGATATTAATTTTTCACCCATTGGCTATGAAAGTAATTCTGAATGTACATCTATTTTTTTTCTTAAAAAAACTACAAGAGTGCCTTATTTTTTATATTTTCTTAGAAAATTTTTGTACAGTGAAATTTTGGCTCAGGTCAGATGATCATTCATTATGATTTAGTAACTGACTTTTAGATTCTTATTATTATTCAAGGTCAGTGAGGAGGCAGGATGGTAAAGGGAGCCCTGGAACTCAGTAATTATGTCACCCTCATCACTAGAGTAGAGGCTATGTTCCTCAACTTACTAGCAGACCCAGACTGAAGCTTTTTATATAAACATAGGCAAAAAAGGCCCCAGAGTTTTAAGGACTGGGAAACCTCTCCTGCTGGGGATTCCTAACATCATAAGACCTAACAGTCTTCTCTACTTCCTATTAGGATTTTTAAAAAATAATTTTTTCTTTTAAACCAGCTTCAGACCTGTAAAATAGATGAAAAATATTACAGAATTACCTTCTATTCCTTACCATATGTCCCTTAAGACTAATGTCTTAGCCATAATATAATGGTTAAGAACACTATGTTAACATTGGTAACTTTGGAAACTAAACTATATGCCTTCTATGAATTTCACCAATTTTTCCATTAATGTTCTTTTTAAATAGTAGAGGCCCAGGACAATCCCATATCACATTTAGTTTTTATTTCTCCTTATTCTAGTCCAGCCTGTAATAGTTTCTCAGTCTTTCCTCATCTTTTGTGACATTCACACTTTTGATTAATACTGCTCACTTACTTTGTAGAATGTCATTCTATTGGGATGTGTCTGATATTTTCTCATGATTAGATTGAGGCTGTTTGTTTTTGGTGACAATACTACAAGAATGATATTATAACTTTCTCAGTGTGTCATATTGAGTTCATGATATTGATATGTCTTATTGCTGGTCATGTTTACCTTGCTCAGTTGATTAAGCTGGTGTCTGACCATTTTCTCCCCTATAAAATTTTGCAATTGATAAGTATCTTGGGTGAGATACTTCCAGACCATGCAAACCCTATTTCTCTTCAAAATATTGCCTAGTAATTTTAGTATCCATTGGTGGATCTTGTTTTCAACAATTATTACTGTGATGTTTATCTAATGGTAATTCTGCATTTTTCTCTTTCCTTCTATCTTTATCAATTGGAACTTGTGTTAAAGAGCTCTTGCTTTTCCCTCATTTATTTATTTGATCATTTATTATATCATTATGAACATATAGATATTTATTTTATTCTTTGGATTAAAAGCATGTATACAAAGTTATTTTTTTTAGCCTCCAAGTTGCCTATCACGACATTATCTTTCATACTTACTTAGATTAGTTCTTCATATATAAGCATTATTATCCCTTTGTGCTATCTATGTTGTGAATCTTTTGTCTCTATCAGTTGCTTTTTGATTTTTCATTATAGTGGTTTTGTTATACAAAGCATTCGAAGACATTTATATAGTGAAATTTATCAATCTTGCTTTTGTTGATTCTGGATTTTGAATCATCCTTAGAAAGCTTTTCCTACGCTAAATTTAAAGAAGAATTTACTCCATGGCTGCTTCTTGTATTTGTAATGTTTTATTTTTTTTTTAAATTCAGATCCCTAATTCATTTGGAACTTATTTATATGGTTGATATAAGATATGGATCTAATTTTATCTTCCTTCAAATGGCTACCCTGTTGTCCTAAAACTATTCATTAAAGAATGTTCATCTTTACTCCAGTTGTTTGAGATGTCCCCTTTATCATAAACTAGGTTCCATGTTTTGGGATCTAACCCAGGACTTTCTATTTCACTGGTCTATTTATTCAGGCACCAATACCAAAATTATTTTAATCATGGAAACTTTATATTTGTTTTAACATCTAGTAAGGCTGGTTCTTTCTTATGGTTTTCTCTTAGTGTTTTAAAAACATATTCTTATGTTTATTTCTCTATGTAAACTTTGGTATCAGCTTGTCTAACTCCATGAAGTAGCTTGTTGGTTTTTACACCGAGATTGTGTTGTTTATAAAGTAACTTCTAGAAAACTGACATCTCTGTATAATGTTGATTTACCTGAACCAAGAACATGAGATGTCTTTTCATTTATTCAAATCTGTTAAGAAAAAGTTTTCCAGAAGTGATTTACAATTTTTCTTTTAGTTGATCTAAAACTAGGAAAAGACTGTCCTAGACCATAAGTCATCAGGAGAGAGGAAAAGAAAGACACTAGAAAATGTATCAAGGATCCATTAAACCTACCTGCATTATTACATTGTTCCTCACAACCACTACATTATTAGCCATATTTTACAACTGCTTATAATGAGCTTCAGGTAGCAAAGATAGAAAACGGTAAAAAGTGGAGGGAAGATAGGAACTCCTTTGTCTAGATGTCTCACTCCACACATGATTTGTAGGAGCATGCTAGGTAAAGTAACACCTGGGTAAGGAAGCATTGAAAACAGTGCAGAATCTTTAGAATGAAGCTAGAATGAGGGCTGGTCTAGATTCTGCAAAAACCGAGTGCTGGAGCCTTGTCTTACTTCTGTGAACTTTACTTTTGGAGGGGCACTGCTAGGCTTGGATAGCCAGATTTCACCCTGAGCACGCTAACATTCAACATAACTTCCTAGAGTGCTGTGTCAAGATGGATTATGGCTTCATCTGGGCACAGTAGGCACAGGGATCTATTAGCAATGCTTTCCACGAAGGGGCATGCTGATACCCTTTCAGCCAAGCTTGGACTGTATGATATGTCCAATGAGAAGTGATAAAGATGGTGTGGGTACTTATAAGCACATCATAGCATTGAATGTTCAAAAAATAAGGTTTCGAAGGGGAAAGTGTTGCTAGCTCTTTGTAAACATTTGTAAAAAAAAAAAAAAATGAGGTGTAGACTTCTTTGTGTGTAATTCCAGTGGTTGGAATGATAATGTTCAGAGGGAAAACTCAGATTTCACAAAAGGGAGAACTTCTAAATAGTTAGAGTTGTATAAATATGGAAAAAAATTGGCCGGGAGGTAGTCATGCAATAGCTGACTTCGGTGTGACTGAACACTGAGGGTTCAGGTCTTGGAAACTACCAGGCCACAGATTAGTTGTATGGGGTGTACTAGAAAAGTCAGATTACCCCATTATTTATGCTCCTAATCCAATATACAATGGCATAGGACTTACTGTTCTTATATTTTCAGTGTTTATTTGCATAATACTTTGTGTAAAATACATCTTTCCAACTATGTGTGCCCTCAAATGATGGCAGTATTGGTTTTCTATAACACTTAAATGTTCCGGATGTGTGCAGCTGCTGAATTTGGCAGGTTGGATCCAATAGCCCATAAAGACACTCTCTTTATACAAGCTAGCATTTATATTAATAATAACATTGAAGCAAGAGCAAAAGCAAAAGTGATAGGTGAGAGAGAAAGAGAAGAAAACACATCCCCAGATAGGGAAAACACCAATACCTGAAGTCATGTAGCTGGGGATTCCCAAGCAGCTTTTCAGGGTTCCTACTGGGAAGTCCAAGGCAAAGTGTCCTCTTCTTGGTGAGACTCCAAAGTCTTATTCCCAGTGGGGCTCCTTAAATACAAGTTAGAACAAAGAAAGTCCCATTCTAATAACCAGCATGACCTTTGATTCCCTCAAGGACACTTCATTCCCCAGGAGTGGCCAGATACCCTAAGGGAAGGAATGATGGCCTTGAGTTCTCCTGAGGGAGCCAAACCCAGCAGAAGTCAGCATGCTTCAGGTGTCCCATCATGGACACGTGAAGGTCACACCAGGCACATGGACAGGGAAGATATTTAATATTTTCTTTAGCCCTTTATTTTCTCATAGTAACTAATGCACACACACAAAAAATCATCCATAATTTTTTGCAGAATAATTGAATGAATGAATGCAGGCTTTTCACTCTCAGTTGTTCCCCTCTGGGAGCCACTATCAGTGTTAGGCTCAGGTCACCAAAACCACTTGCTTTGAGGTGCCAACTAACATTAGCCGATAAAAAGGGATTAGCCAAGAGATACAGAATTAGAACACTCATATACACTTTATGTCACTGACACCAATTTCAGTTATAAACACAAGAAGGAGTGAGGCAGGGGAGAAGGGAAGTCAGGAAGAAAAAAGATGGGAGGTGTAGTGGTTTTCATACTGTTCCCGTAGACTTTGTACTTCTCTTTTGGAAACCTCATCCCATGTTATAGTATTGTTAACTACTATTTCTACAAGACGCTACTTGTTCAATGTCAGTTTTCTTGTCCTATAATATGCCCCATGAAGACAGGAACTGAGTCTTTCTTATATATTGCAATATCTCAGGTATCTAGAGCTGTGCCTAGTAGGTACTCAATAAATATTTGTCAAATGGATAAATAAGTGAGCAAAATGTGGCTTTGAATCTTTGTGCCCAATAAAGTAGTATGTGAGATATAAGGACATATAATACATAGTCTCTGCCCTCAAGTGTCTTACAACCAGGGTAGATACTTAGGAATATGCACACAGAACTCTAATACATAGACAGAGGCACTTCCACAAGAACTAAGTTTGTTTTTATTTTTGTTTTTGAGACAGAGTCTCACTAAGTTGCTTAGGGACTCCCTAAGCTGCTGAGACTGGCTTTGAACTTGCACTCCTCCTGCCTCAGCCTCCCAAGGCACTGGGATTACAAGTGTGCGTCATCACACCCAGCCTAAGAATTAAGTTTTAACCTAGCCCTCAGTGGTTTATCTATGAACAGAGTTTCAGCAACTAACAAAAATGACAGTGATATCTTTTGTTGAATTTTCATAAAATATTACATGTCCCTATCTATTCTTGTGTTATCTTCTACTAGCCAAAGAACACAAGATTTAAATAAGGAAGTACAGGATAGAGTCTCTTCAGTTTCCCACAACTTTGAAAAGCGAATAGGCATTGTAGCAATGATTCATTCATAAGGATCTTTCTAGAGGGATTCTTGAAAAATTCTTAGAAAATATAAATTACAAAGTAACTTTGGAAGGAGGAAGTTTAAGCATCTTCAGCTCAAAGATGCTTCAAAAGTACCAAGTCATTATACAAACCAGAAAGTGGACCTCATTTTATAATCCTACATTGAACTATTCATGAACTTAAAACATGTAAAAGGAGCATTACATTTTTTTTATATGACACAAATATGTTCTAGGTAAGCTAGAGAATAGTATTTTGGCTAAAAGCATATTTGGTATCAGTTGAACTTAAATTTACAGGAATGTAATATTGATTGCAGTTGCGTAGAAAGTGGACATGAAGAATGGCTTGGGCTGCTGTCAGGCAGCAGAGTGTTGTATTTGGAACCATGAGAAATATGTGTGAGTGTCAGAGTGCTGCAGTGGGCTGTGGAGAACACGTGAATGATTAATATGCAAGGGCAGCGATGTAAATTGGAATATATTACATATTTGATTGAGATGAAAAAGTGTAGAGGAGACCTAGTACCTATAAACACTCCTGGGATTGCTTTAATATCATGCTTTAATAGTCACTAGCCAGATCCATTAAGAGGTTGTCACCAAGACTCATCAATTTTTCCTACATTATATTTCCATATCCACCCTTCCTTTTCATTTTCTCTGCATTTCCTGTAGGTTAGACTCAGCATTTCTTGTCTCAGCTTTTTCAATGGACTTCTAATTAAGCAATATCGCCAGCCTTCCCCAAATCTAGTTGACAACACCTAAAACCACTAAGTCAATATTTCTACAACATCACTTTTCTATCCCAATCCTTTGTTTTCTTCTCTCTAACCACCTTCTCCAATTGCCCAGAATTCTGTGTTTCAAACTATGTCCTAAGACCACCTGTAGTATGCTCTAGAAATAGGCATTGTATTTGCTTTTACTCACTGACTGTCTTTTCAAAACATAGCACAAGGCCCAAGGCAGAATAAGTGTCTACTGAATATTTGTTGAATGAATGAACAAGGTGAATCATTGGTTGCTGGGAAATGGAATTTGAGAAGGACAAGAGACTGGATTCTGGATCCTTACTCTTGCAAATCAGCAGCTCCTTTGAGATCTGATTGTTATGTTGGTGTTCCCAAGCAAGATCTGCTTGAAGGAGTCCTATTGCTTTCAGTGATACAGGCTTGACCCAAGCCTGGTGAATTGTAACACATTGATTCTCAGGTCAAAATTGATTTGTTTAGCTGTGAGTACCTGACCCTATTCATTTCTAGGATTCAAAAAAATTTTTTTATTAAAAACTGAGTAATAACAATATGACTATTTCTGTGCCTAAAGCTATAGGAAATTCTTCATGTTCGGGTTTCCCAACATTTAGGTAAAAACCATCTAAAGTGGGAGAAACAAGCAAAGAGATAGGAGAGATGAGACACAGAGAGAGATCCTGGTAGCATTTCATTCCTTGTTCTATGTGTTTCTTAGGTGGTTGAAACTTCACCACTTCTCCTCCTCCTCTATTGTTATTTTTAGATATACCTGACAGTAGTGTATATTGACTCATTATACATACATGCAGCATAACTTATTCTGGTGAGGGTCCCATTCTTGTGGTTGTACATGATGTGGAGTTCCACTGGGGGTATATTCATATATGAACAGAGGGAAGTTATATCTGATTCATTCCACTGTCTTTCCTATTTCAAGCTTCATTTCTATGGACTCAGACCCTGGGATGGTGTTTGGGGTCTAGCATATTTATCAGGGGGTAAGATTTCTGGAAGGACAAAGAGGAAACAGAATTGGGTGGAAGGAGAAATTGAACTTTATGCATGTTTGACAGTTTGGCCAACTCCACAAAATGCTCTGAAGTTTAAATGGCCATTCGAATGGTTCTGCATGGATTGAGATGGCCTGACTTTTCTACTCCTATGGTGATCAGCCACTGGATGTGGGATTACCAGGGAAGAGCATGCTCTTGGACAAGACAACTCTCTGAAGCCAAGGCAAACGCTGAAGAAGCTGCTGGCTGAATTCTATCTACTGACCACTCAGCCTGCATCTGGGAAACAATCCTTCTATGAAAGGGAACAGACACATCTCCATGTCCACTATGGACCCATTTTCATCTGTGTTTACTTTGTTTAATATTCAACTCTTTCTTTTTAATTATGTGACTAACTCCTATATGATTCCAATATGCTTCTTCTTCTTCTTCTTTTTTAATGAAGTCAAGTAAGACTTTTTTCACTTGCCACTAAGAAAGTCCTAACCAATATCCTGTCAGATTGCCCTCCTAAATACTTTTTTGTCCTTTTGTCCTTGAAATGCCTGTATTTTTCCCCCTACTACTAAGGTCTGAATGTTGGTATCCCCCTTCCCACCCCAATTCATATTTTGGAACTTACTATCCAATGTGATCCTATGGACAGGTAGAGGCTTGCGGAAGGATTAAGTCATGAAGGCTCCACCCTCATGAATGGGATTTGTGACCTTGTGAAAGAACCTCCAGTGGGTTCCTTTGTCCTTTCCATCATGCAAGAACACAGCTAGAGGGTACCACCTGAGAAACAGAGAACAGCCTTTACCAGACCCCATATTTTCTGGAGCCTTGATCTTGGACTTTCTAGTCTCCAGATCTATGAACAATAAGGTTTTTTTTTGTTGTTGTTGTTTATAAATTACCCAATCTATTCTGTTATACCAGCTGAAGTGGTATATTCATGCAATAAATATTTTCTCATTCATGCAATAAATATTTCCTGAGTACCCCTTATGCACCATCAGGAATGAAGTTCTAGCTGCTGCCCCATCACCTTCAGAAAGCCTTTCCCCTTGATGACCTGCCTCAGGAAGTTCATCCTCCTCTGGTTCAGTCATTGAGACTGAGGGCACATCTTATTTGTTTTGCTGAGTTTCTTTAATCTGAATGCTTCAGAGATAGGCATACAGTCTCTCGGTTGCCTCAAACATACTCAGTCCATGTTGTAATCAGAACTTGTCACTTCAGATATGTATGTACCTCTGACCCTCTTGAAGTTATTTAATGTTATAGTCCTTCCTCGACTATTTGCATTTTAAAAAGACTTTCAATAACATGTTTCATTTATTCTGCCATATCCAAAATATTAGAATATTAGCATTTTAACTAGACACTAATGTAAAAAAAAAGAAGTAATGAGATGCTTTTTATTCTTTTTTAATGCTAAGTCTTTGAGATCTGGTATCTTTATTGCAAAATATATGTAAATAAAATTGACCATTTAACTATTTTTAGGAGTACAGTTTGCTGGCTTTAAGTACATTCACATTGCTGAGGAACCACCAACACCAACCATCTCCAATTTTTTTTCATCATCTCAAGCTAAAACTCCATGCCCACTAAACAATAGCTCCTCATTCCCTTTTCCCCAATCCATGAAAACCACCATTCTATCTTCTGTCTCCATGAATTTAACTACTGTAGGTATCTTGTTATATAGGATTATGCAACATTTGTCCTTTTGTGACTGGATGATTTAACTTACAGCAATGTCCTCAAGTTTGATATGGCATGTTTTGGGGATGCCTTTCTTGTTAAGGCTGAATAATATTCCACTGTATTATACACCACATTTTATTTAGCCATTCATCTCTGGTTTGCATTTTTATATCAGCCTCATTTCATGTTCCTACCCTTGCTTTTCCTCTGTAAACTACCTTTAATTATTTTCTGAACAGCATGGTCAAAACAGATTATAAGTTTCTAAATGGCAGCACCAAGCATGTGTTTATCACAAGGGAGGTGTTCCAGGCATGTGTTTGTTGACACAAATAACGTTGGGCCTGAGGAGAATATGGTGAGGAGTCAGAGAAAGGTCTGTACTTTGGCTGGGGGTGATGTGAGATGTAAGACCAGTGCCATCCTCTCTTGAGCTTACCTGTGTGTCCTAGGGTCCTACATTTGCTCTGCTTCCTCTGTCTTCGTGATCGACTCAGGAATAGCATCGTTAACACATGTTATTTCAAACATGCTGACATGGGCTGCTTTGGAAGGAGGTTCACAGGCTAGGGAATCGCTTGCCCTTCTTGCTCCTTCCTATTCCTGCCTCACCGCTGGGCTTGGAGGACACAACCACTGTGAGATCAGAGTAGACTAAGGCTGTTTTAACGCTAAGAAGTTTCCCAGCGTTCCAATTCACTGAGAGATGCTTTTAAGCTTTTAAAAATAGAGATACAATATAGTGATTTGGGGGGGAAACCTTTAAACACCCTAAAAAGAGAAGCTTTTGAAAGAACCTATAAACAGAACAAGGTTGTCCCAGGAAGCAATGTTATATGGGCTCAGTGGTTTTTTTTTCTATGGTATAATTAAAAGGTGTTTAAATCTCTCTGACCCCATCCCCAGCAGGCCTGGGGAATTCTCCCTCTTGCAGTTACACTTTTGATTGAGGGCATTAACTCCAAAGGCTCTTGTGAAAGGGCTGCCTGAGAGGAATGAGGCACATCAACACAAATGCCTTTCGAATCATAGACTGAAGGATTTGGAAGCAGGGTCAGAGGCATGGAATCCCACTAGTGGAGACTGACTTATTCCCCTGCACACTCTACCCCTGACAGGTGGGCATCAAGTCTGTGTCGAAGCCACAGTAAAGATAGGAGCTCATGAACCATGCACAACTCCCCTTACCCAAGGAGCCCATTCTGGTTTTGGATACTCTTTTTTTTTTTTAACTTTTTATTTAAAAAAAATTTGTTTAAAGTTTTTTATGGACCTTTATTTTAATCATTCATTTATATGCAGGGCTGACAATTGAACCCAGTGCCTCACACATATGAGGCAAGCACTCTACCACTGAGCCACAACCCCAGCCCTTGGATACTCTTGTTTTAGAAAGGTCTTTATTTTATTGGAACCAAAACATCATTGTGTATAGTCATCACCTTTGGCTTATATTTCCCTGAACATATTAATCTATGTGTTCAGCTAGTACTCACTAACCAAGAATTGGCAGTGAAAACTAGACTGTGTGGTTTTCATGCCGTAGGAGAGGTTGATATGGTTCAAGGAGGCAAGCCCAAGTGAAACTCTTGGGTTGGAGAGTGGTAGAGGCCAGAGGCTCTGGCAAGGGGATATAGGCTGCTGACTGGCACCAAGAAAGCTTTGAATCATACCTGAAGACAGATCAAAAGAGAGTCAAGAGGGCCAAGGCATTCTGTTTAATCAGTTTTTTTTTTTTTTTTGCTGTGACTTAAAGAACCAACCAGCACAATTGATTTGAGGGCTCATGTTTTCAAAGATCTTAGTCCATAGAAGGCTGGCTCCATTTCTTGGGGCTTGAGGTGAGGCTGAACATCATGGTGGAAGAGTGTGGCAGAGGGAAGTGATTCACATGGTGATAAAGAAGCAGAGTGAAAGAGTCCACTCTCCTCATACAAATATACATGCCAAAGCCACACCCCAATTCCCATCTCCTCCAGCCATACCCTACCACTTGGGTTAATCCTATCAGGGATTAATGCACTGATTAGGGTAAGGGTATAACCCAATTATTTCTCCTCCAAACCTTGCATTGTCTCACACGTGAGCTTTTGGGGGACACCATGTCTAAACCATAACACATGCCTTATCTATATCTTGCTTCCCCTGGAATATTTCCCATCTAGGTGATTTGGGTATCAGGATTCAATGTGTTGTAGGCAAGCAGTTTGAGAACCTTAGATCTGAATAGTCTTTTTTTTTTTTTTTTCTTTTTTACTAGTTCTGTCTTCTTGAGAACAACATTTAGGTTCTTTGTACCTGTGTCCTCCCTCATCTACGAATCTGAGTTAATAATGCTTAGCCTTCCCTCTTTATAGGGCTGTGTCAAAATCAAATGGAACAATGCACCTGAATTCTAGAGAACAAACTTTAAAGCACATGTATCAGGTAATACATAACCTCTCTTTGCATCCATTTTCCTTTCCTGCCTTTTTTCTTTGTATTACATAAAAACTTACTTGTGATCTTTTCTGTATGTTAAATTATTTGCATATTCTAATGTGGCTTTATTCTTTTTGAAATATGGCATGGAATAAATATTAATATGGACAAAAATCAACATTTAATGGATTGTTATGATTCTCAGTGTCTTGGGAAAATATACTAAGGGAATTATACATGAATTATATTACAGAGAGAATGTATTATAGAGAGAATATATTATGCTATTGGTCTAGATATAGGCATAAACACTTTAAAGGGATGCTTTCTCTACTGAATGTTTTCATTTTAACTTTAACTTGAAATATGTATCTAAATCTAAGTCTATAGAAAAGAAAACACCAGCAATTGCTGCAGTTGGTACTCACAGGGTGCACATTCTTTCCCAGTATCTGTTTTGCTATGCCATGAGGCATGTCAATGAATTGGGGGGTAGCCCAATGCATGGCTTCCTCTTATTTTCTTATTTTTAAATTGTCAGGTTTGGAGTCTTTTACAAGCCATAGTTTGTATCCTTTGTTCTGATGAGAGCCGTGTAAAGTAGGATCAGCCTACTTCTGTTCTCAAATGGTTAACTGGTGTACAAGGAGACAGAGTAATGTGATGAGAATTGCAGAAGAGAGGCAAACACTAATGGGTCAAATGCAGGGTCCACTAAGCATCTGGGTCCACACTTCCTGTTTGAACTTGGGCTGGTAATTCAATCTCTGGGACGTAGTTTCCTCATCTATAAAGTAGGGAGAATATTATTAGCTACAGAACACAGTTGTAAAAATAATAAATGTATTAAATTGTACAGCTCTAAGCTTAAAACTTGGCTCATATTATTATTGTTAATAAATTATTCTCCACCCACACCCCTTCATTTAAATAAAGCTGCAGCCCAAGCTTTGCTCAAAAGAAGCACCAAGTTTTGGGAAAGGGGAAATTTAAAATTTTTTTTCCTATAATAACTGGCATCTGTTTTATGAACCTAGAAATTAAACATTTTCATGGACTTAGCAGGGTAATGAAGATACAGTTATGTTACACCAAACCAAATGTAGATGTATCTTTTTGCATCTGGCTTTTAAAAGCTGTCAAGATTAAGCTACTTAGTTTTCATTTTAATCAGAATGGAGGCCTACCCTATAAATCACAATTCATGTGCTGGCTCTGGACCCAACAGTTGGTGAACTGGGCTTCCACAAGATCTTATTAAAGAGAACTGCCTTCTCCCTGCTCACTACTTATTACCATCCTCCATCCCCTAAACCGCACAGGGATATGCACCTTGAGCTTGGTTTTTGCTTTTATTATGCACAGTGTAACATTTACAATTTCGCTCAATACTGCTGGTTGAGAGTAGCCTTCCCTTGCTTTACAAGGACTTACTTTGCAAGAAACATAGGAGAAAGGCCAGAGTATAATTTAAAGGGCACCCAGAAGTGCTACTCAGGACTGTGTCAAAGTTCCTGGAATTGTACCAGGGATTTAAACTTTTCGATATACTGGTTTGCAATCTCTGAGGACTGAAAGAAATACAAATGTTATATACTGTTCAAAATGCAACATCATGCTTATTTACATGTGTGTCTGGTGTGTTCTATACCAAGACACTTCATAAACCTTGACCCACTTACCTCTTTCATCTCTTCCTCAGTCATCCTGGCCTCCTGTTCATTGAACAAGCAAAACTAGTCCTGCCTTAGGATATTTGCCCTTGCTACAACTTCTACTTAGAACATTCTTTGTGTGTCTTGCTCCTTCTACCATATAGGTCTCAGCCAAAATACCACCCCCTTAGAGAAGCATTTCCTTATCATTACCCTGAAATAGCATTTTTTAGCTGTTTTCTATAAAATCCTCTCTTCTATGGCTTTGGTAGTGCTTATCACTATGTCTCAATGTTTTAGTATATGGAGGTAAGGAGTGGCAACAGAGAGAGGCCAGCATGGTTGAAATAAGAACTTAAAATTTACATTTACCAAGAGAAAGGGACATGCCACACTACCCAGAGACCCAGAGGAAACACCAAGTATTTATAGAAGGCAGGAGCAAGGGGAATGTTTAGGCTGGAGTCTTTGGGGGAATTTCATGGAAAATCCCAGATGGGACAGAATGAATGCTTCAGGATCACCTACTTTTAATTATTTTGCAGATTTGGGGCTATGGGAGTGGTCTCTAGGTGCCTGGGCTAGTTACCCTGGATAATTTAGGCCAGCAGAAGTACAGACTTGGTTGTGAGTTATATAAAAGGGGATGGTTGGAGCCACAGACTTAAGATTTGTTGATTAGCATATAAAAGGTGTACTCCTGAGAACTTCCCTATCCATAAGAATTGGCTAGCCCTGGAGAGCATTCTCTTTCTGTCCAATAAGATTTGTTGGGTATCAAAACATCATAAGATACAAAAATAAAAAGCATGATTAGTACCCACTAGTTGAAATACACTCCTTCATTTATGTATTTTTTGCCTGTTTACTTCAATAGAAGGTAAACCCCATAAAGGTAGAGACTTTGTCCCCACTCTATGATCAATGCTTAGGACAATGCCCAGCATTTAATAGGTGGTCAATAATATTTGTTGCATAAGTAAAAAATTGGAACCACATGATCTTCCTATTTGTGTCTCCCTATTCCACCTTATCCTAAAACTTTACCCAACATGGTAACAAATACATAGTAGCTATCATTTAAAGAAAGAATGTTGAATTAAATTGAACTAAAAATGGTAACATACCACTTTAATTTATGTAGTTTAAAATAACTTTAGCAAATTTATTCATTTATTATAGGTAAGATGGATGGCACAAAAAAATCATGAATTTTAGTGGGAAAAAAATAAGGTGAAATAGATTCAAAACATATGCTCCTTTTAACTTAGGATTGGCAATATCATTCTCAAATGTGAAGAATAACACATCCTGGGTTATAATGGCCCAATCTCTGCATTTAAGAAGCATTTAGCTGCATCTTTTTCAATAGGAATACAACACATCAGATGTTAAAGGTGTTTCTCTCTCAACACCAGGATGGTAAGTATCTTTGTAGTTTTCCATAGTTTCCATATTTGCTACAATGAGCATACATGACTTTTTAAATAATAAAAAAATAAGTCATTCATAAAGAAATTGGCATTTTGGTTACATTTTATTTTGGTTTCCACATTAGAATATGCCAATAGATTAATAGAACTAACAAAGGAGCTTAAATTCTGCAGTATTTTTTCCAGCTCCTTTATTTATTCGTGTCGCAGAAGAGATGTGGGTTCCTAAATTATCCTTCATAAAATCTATTCAGAGTTTTGATTAACTCTAAGTAACAAGAGTTACAGCACGTTACCATGTCATGCAAGAACAGAAAATAACCTGGTATATTCTCCACGTCCCTCTACCGATGTCAGCCCTGCCAACGTTCCTTACTGACGTCCCCAAAACTGACATTACCCTTTCATTGATGTCACTGAATCAGGAAGCTGAAAAGCTGTTGCAAAATGACTGTTTCTATTGCAAAGGTTTAAAACTTTAGAGATTGAAAGGTTAAAGTTAAAAATATGTATTTTAATTTGAACAACAGATGGCCTTGGAGTGACTACAAGGCTGAATTAACTCTCAAGGCTCTATGGCTGTTTGTGGAAGGAAAAAATAAAAAAGACAACCGAAACCCTGAAAAAGCCCACAGTAGAACACACAGCTCAAGTGCTTGTGACATCAGCAGAATCTCTCTGTTGAATTAGAGTCCTGAATTTGGCTTCAGAGCATCTGTTAGCCTCCAGACAGAATAATCTTCTATGAAATTATATTGTATAGTTTCACTAATGAACATTTCCAATTATCAGGGTCTCAGCCTCATAGTTGTCTCATCTCCTGAAGCCCATGATTCCCAAAACCCCTGAGATACCCAGAGGGATCTTACATCTAAAAATTCACAGTGGTTCTGTCCTTTGATAAGATGTGTCAAAGATGTGTCACATAAGATGTGAGTTCTATGGAGAAAGACCAAGATGGAATGTTGCTTATAGAATGCTTAATAGGAAGTGCTCTTGGAAAATACCTCTATAGGAAATTTGGAAGGCAGAATTTGGCAGAAGGAGAAAGTAACCTACAAGATAGTTTCAACTCAAGCCTTGGCTGTCGTCTAAGGAGTTCTGTTGCTGAGAATCCACCTCAGTGTTCTTCCAGAATGAATCCCAGAAGCCAGGGCTTGCATTCTAACCTCAGCTGCCATGAGACACAGGCTGCTCCCTGAGGGAGCACCTTCATAGAATTGTCCTGTGGCTGAGGACAATTCTCAGGAAGGGACTCAGCCAACATTCCCACTAGCAGATAAAGCACTGGTCTCCACTCCACCCCTACCCACCCAGCCTTTAGAAACTATGGCATCTGGATCCCCAGACCTCCTTGAGGCTCTTCAGTTAACACTTTCACCTCAACCTTGAGTGAACTTCTTTTGGGCACCATGACATCCTCAAGATGTCAGCTCAGCCACTTGGAATATTTAGGAATTTATTCAATTATTATTCTTCAAACACTACCAATCACATGCTGATGATAAATCCCCTTTTTGAGAGAGTTGAGGGGGTAAGAAGTATCACAGGAAAAAGGAATGCCCCATGTGGAAGAGAGAGTGCTGATGCATTCATCACACTGGTGATGGCTCAGAGCTCCAGGGAGGAAATGGTGAGAGAAGAACAGAGCAGATTGTGAAGGGCACCGTCTCCTGCACAACAGAGCTGGGATTTGTCTTCACATCTTTCCATCCTTCTTCTTTTATTACTCCAGCAGAGCACTTTGGTGTCATCCTTGACTCGTCTCTTTCACTCAGACCACACATCCCGTCTGTCATCAAGTCCTATCAGCTCTGCCATACCCAACTCTTCCTCCTACTGCCCACACTATGGTCCATGCCGCCATTGCTTCTTGCCTGGATTATTGATATAGATTTCTAATTGGCCTCTTTGCCTTTGCTCTTGCCCCTTGATAGTCTATTCTTAATAAGCAGCCAGAGTGATCTTGCCAATGCCAATGTATCTAGTCAAATTAATGTAGAGTAACAGCCAAAGTCCTTCTTATGACCTTCAAGACCCTGCCTACCTGATCTTGGTCTCTCCTCCCCACTTCCATTACCACTGTATCTACATTCTTCTCTCCTCTTTTTCCCCCCCCTGCCCCCTCTCTCCCCTCCACTGATCTTATCCTTAAATAAGCCAAGAATTCTCCCACTTATAAGAATGTATTTTCCACTCTCTTGGGTGAATATTGAAAGATCTAGCTCTTTCACTTCTTCCTTATTGTTACTTAACTTACTCATTGCTTGTCTCCCTTGACAGAAATGAAAGTCATGAAAGCACGACTTTTTATCCTAGTACAAAGACCAGGGTCTGATACATGGAAGTTGCCTCAATAATCATTGGATGACTAGATAGAGAGACTTTGGTTTTTGTTTTGTATATGGTTTAGTTGCCAGATAAGCAGGTCTGTCTTACTAAGTAGGTAATCTTTTCAGTTTAATTTTTGAGCATGTTTAGTGGATAGTTATCTACAATTTATTGTACCATTATCTGCATTTAAAAATATATATAATAGTTCCTGTGCTAAAATGAAGCCCTTAAAATCTCTTGAGGTATTTCCCCAGTGTTAAATAGACTCCACTTAAGTATCTTATGCTTGTGTTTTATAGTTTTCATCTTATTTCTTCACTTACTAATAGACTTTTGGCTTTAAATGTACCTCACTTCAACATATTCCACTAAACCAGGGCCAAAGACATTGGCTTAACATACTACAATAACAGAAACTCAAAAGATTCTCTTGGGCTAGGGCTGTAGCTCAGTGGTAGAGTGCTTGCCTAGGCACTGGGTTTGATCCTCAGCACCACTTTAAAATAAAGGTATCATGTTCCTCTACAATATATATATATATATTTTTTTTTAATTATCTGGTCAACTAGAAAGAGTAGAGAATTGGAAGTCAGAGGACCTGAATTCCAGCACAGCCAATAATAAGCTAAGTGTTACGGGAAAGGGACAGAACTGAGCAATTAGCTGAATTTTATTTGACTCACAATATAACTGGATAGTGTTTGTATCATTTCAATGTTACAGAAGGAAACCAGGCTATGGGAATTTAATCTGTTCAAGATTGGATTGCTTGCCTATAATAGATCCAGAATTGAGCCCAGATCCCCCAATCCCAAATACATACTCTTTTCACTGTGCTGATTTCTTCACAAGAAATGACAAACCCAGTGCTAAGTCATGGTAGCTGCAATCAAAAAGAACCTAGCATACCAGAGGTGAACTGTCTGAGAGAACAGTGGTAAAGAGAGTGGGTAAACGTCAAGTAAACTCAGGCTGAATTTTTGGATCTTATGAGTCATCTAAACTTTCTGAGCCTCACTTTACATTTTTGTAGAATGGGAACAATAATAATAGTACCCACTCAAAGGACTGCTGTTGTGAGCTCTTCTAGAATAATGTATGTAAAGAATCTGATATGCAATAAGCACTCAGTAAATGATAGCTTTATTATTATTATTATTTGTTATGGTCTGTATGTATCTTCTCAAAATTCATATGTTGTAATCCTACCCCAGAAGGTGATGGTATTTGGAGGTGGGGCCTCTGGGAGGTAATTGGGGTAATTATGAGGGGGGGCGGCTTTTATGAATGAGATTGGTATTCTTGTTAGTTTGCCCCTTCCACCATGTGAAGACCCAGCAAGAAGGTACCATCTACAAAGTCAGAAAGCGGACCCTCAGTAAACACCAAATCTGGACTTTCCAGCTACCAGAACTGTGAGAAGTAAGTTTCTGTTACTTATAACTACTCAGTTTACTATGTTTTTATAGTGGTCTAAATGGACTAAGACATTATTCTTACAGTATTACCAAAGTAAATGGATTCTTTCCCACAGAACCAGGTACCATTCAGGGAGCTTTGGGGCCATTTTTACAGATAACTGCAAAGGCTCAAGGATTGCAGTGGAACATTAGACATCTGTACAACACTGGAGTTAATAGGCAATGTTGTTGAGGTTGCCTATAAGTGTGTATGGAAAAACAAAAAAATGGGACAAGCCAGCCATCCTACCCAGCAAAGACAAGTCCCAGAGTGTCCCAGGCATCTTGTTGTACTAGCCGGAAAGCTCTCAGCCTGTACTGCTGCCAGAGTGGGTATGAGTGGTGCCTTTTTAGGCTGAACATTATCTGGATTGGATTACATGGTGCATCTTCACATGCTGTCGAGCGTCTGAGTTCAAACAATTGGACTATTTTAATAAGATTAGCAACTTAGCCCTTTCCTATAATTTTCTCTCTGCAGGATTCCATTCAGAATCCTTTGGCAAAAGCATTGTCAGGAAATAGTAGAATTACAAGGTGCCCTGCATCTTCCTACGTGAGGCAAACACAGATAAAAAAGGCTTACATATCTACCACCCAGAACCACCTGTGAACTGGAAACTGTGCCAGAGAAATGTGCTCCAAGTTGAAGGAGCAGTAATGTGGATGGAGGTTTAATAAGGTGAATATTCTTGAATGGTGAAGCTAATAAAAGGCGTGCTGATAACTCAGCCATGAATTGAGGGCTGGGTTCTTCCTCCAAAGGCTAGAGTGTAACAAATAACCATGTGGCCACTATTATGAGACAGAATTTCATAATTACATAATGATTATGGGTTTGGAATAAAGATTTTGGAATTACATATACCTGCCTTTCAACCCAGATGCTCTACTTATTTGACAAAATGACTTAACATTTCTAAATCTCAATAGTTTTCTCTTTTTAAAATGGCTAATAATGTCTACTTGTGGTAAATGAATCTAAGCTGATATGCTTATTCACATATATTAGCTCCTCTAGGAACAGTTATTACTTTTTTTTTTAAACAGGTAAGCTGTAGCAGAATTTCAGAATTTGGACTTTGGACTGAGACTTGTTTCCCTTGCAAAGTAGCACCTGATAAATACATTTTGGAGGAGGAAAACCTACAAACAACTATCTGTAACTATTATAGATAGTTACTATCTACCCACTATCTATAAAAACAGAAACCTGATAATACTAACAAAAATCCTTAGAAAAGCTAGTGACTTAGATTTATTTATCACTAATAGACTTTACTATTCCATTTTGAAAAAAGGATACTAATAAGGTTTAGAAATATTAAGGTAGAAATACAATCTTCTTCATATGATTAATCATTATTTAAACAAATTTTATTAGAGGTGTTTTGGGATGGGGTGGGGTCCCACATAATGTTAATTTCATCCTCCTAACTAGTGTGAGTGGGGACCTATGGTTAGGAATCTGTAGTGGAAGAGATTCTTTACCTACTCTTCCTCTTTCGAGGTTCTAACCTGAGGCAGCCCAAGCCTTTCTTTTTATAAGCTTATTTATCATTTAATCAGGTTGCCAACTTTGGGGGCATGAGGTACCCTTTCTATGCTAGAATCTGCTTTACCTTCTCTTTCTGGTTTATTCCCTATCAACTGCACATCTCCTGTGTGGCCTAGTAAACCAAATCGAATTACTAGCATGTGTTAGTCAGCTTTTTCGTGGCTGTGACTGAAAGACTGACCGGAACAACTGTAGAGGAGGAAAGGTTTATTTAAGGGCTCGCAGTTTCAGAGGTCTCAGTCCATAAGTTGCTGGCTCCATTCCTTGGGTCTCAAGGTGAGGTAGATCATGGCAGAAGATTGTGCCAAAAGGAAGCAGCTCACATGATGATTAGAAAGCAGAGACTACATTGCCTGATGCAAAATATATACCCCAAAGTCGCACCCTCAATGCCCCACCTCCTCAGCCACACCCTACCTGCCTTCAATTACCACTCAGTTAATCCCTATAAGGGTGTTAATTCATTGATTGGGTTAAGACTCTCACAGCCCAATCATTTCTCCTCTGATCCTTCTTGAACTGTTCACATGTGACCTTTTGGGAGCCATCTCACACCAAAACCATAACACAGGAGTAAGGAATTTCAGTGCCAGATTATTTTGTTGATTCTGGCCTCAAGGAATTTGAAAATTCACTTTATTAATGGAATCAAGTTTGAAATTTGTGACAGATGATTCATGCATTAAGAATATATTTAATTCATGCATTGAAAATATATAAAATTATTTTCAAACTTTTAGGTTTTAGAAGTCTCCACAAACCTAGTCTTTCCTATTGTTGAAATAGAAATCTATTTTTTTAATGTTTAAATCTTTGATCCATGTGGAATTAATTCAGATATATTAAGGGTGTGGTTGATGTCCTGCTTTATTTTGTCTGGAGTCATTCAATTAACACAACATTGTTGACTAGTTCACGGAATTTAAATTTTAGAATGCAAACACTTAATATGTGTTAACACAAACATTAATAAGACATAGTCCTGCCTTACAATATCTTATAGTCTAATGGATGAATTACCCTGGTTTTTACCACTTTGTCAGTGGGTACTGGATGTGTACCAGTACTGGATGGGTACTGGTACTTGTATCACCAGATCTATTTGTGCTAGAGGTACCTCCATCTCTTTCTATTTCAAAATATTTACAGGAATACTGATACTGCTAGGAGTATAATAGAGAATATGTTGACATTTTAAATGTTTATTGTTGTGTTACTATATATATGCATAGTAGATGTGTTTGAGAAAAGCTGTATTAAATTTAAATCATGTGTTTAGTTCCCTTGGCGAGTTTAAAGGGATTTTACTTTGAATTATTTTTGAAAATCATTTTGAAAATTAAATAACAATTCCCTACTTTTCCTATGATGCAAATAGGCATTTTTATTACTAGATTTCTTAATGTAAGATATCCTTGCATAATTCAGATTTTTTAATAGAGGAAAAAACATAGAGACTAGAATTTCAAAAGCAAATCAATGTGTATTTTTAAAAATGCAATTGTTGGAATACAGACGTAGAGACATTTCTTAAGGATCATTTACATGAATCCAATTTGCTTGCCTGTACACGAGAGGCAACATTTTGGGTGATTTTTTTCCCAAAAGCTAATTTTTAAGCTTTGTAGAGTAGGTGCCAAATGGTATTTTAAAAACACACATTTAAAAAAAGAAGAACGTGCAGCTTTGCCTGGAGTACAGATGGAGCCTGTGTCAATTGAAGGCATTTTGCCTAAGGACACAGAGAAAATCACTTTTTCATAAAGACCATAAACTCCACTCTTATGTTTCTGTTCATCTTAATTTGTGGAAGATGGGAAGGAATCAGTAAACGGGCCCAGCCATTCTGTTGTTCAAACAATCTCCTTGCTCAAATTTTACATCAATTATACTATAAAAAATATTTGACTCTCAGATTAGCAATTTTTTAGTAATATAATATTTCTGAAGTAATATGATAATTTCTGGTTACTTATTGCTATAAGTAACTTTTTTTCTATTGTGCAGAGACTAATTCTATTCTTTATCTATATCTAATATATGTCTTCTCACTTTGGCCCCCTGTAATATACATAAATAATGTTTAAAATGATGATAATAATGCTCATTATCTATGCTAAGGACTGTAGAGACATCTTTTCATTTAAACCAAAAAAAACAGAAATGAGGAACCAGAGACTATTTGAGAGGTTAGGGTCAGAATCAAAGTCTGAGGATATACTTTGGTTCTAAACCATTACTCCTTACCACCTACAGGTATTCTTTATAATAATATATTTGTGAAACTGCTAGGAAAAGTATACAAAAAAAAAAGAAGAAAAAGAATGCAAATCTTCATTTATTGACATGGGAATATGTCTGTTACATATTATTATGTGTTAAACTCAAGCTGTAATATAGTTTATGCATCAGGGTCCCAACTCAAAAGATAGACCACTATATGTCAAGTGCAGCTACTGGTGATTCTCAATGTTTTAAATTTCATTGTATAGGGAGCATTTTGGTCATGTTTCTTTAGTGCAAGCAACAATTCTGGAACAAAAATGAACAGAAGCACATGGTTATAAGAGGGAGTTTTGGATTCAGGCATGGTGGTGCATGCCTGTCCCCAGCAGCTCAGGAGGCTGAGGCAGGAGGATCGCGAGTTAAAATCCAGCCTCAGCAACAGTGAGGTGTTAAGCAACTCAGTGAGATCCTAAGTTGAAATAAAATACCAAATAGGGCTGGGGATGTGGCTCAGTGGTCCAGTACCCCCTAAAAGAGGGATCTTTTGGTTTTAATACAATGACTTGCTGTACCCCATATAAATTATAATCCCTTTTCCCCTTCATTTTCTTCCCTATACTTTTTATTCAAAAGCCAATTTTCGTATTATCAAATAGTTGAGATAAGATTAATCCTGGCAAGGAGTTCCCATGAGTTTTCTGTTTTTAAAGATTAATTCCCTTTTGTCGTCTTCCCTGTATCATCAAGGGACATTATGGTGGTGGGAAGCTTCAGAGATCCCTTACAAACTGACCTACACAAAAAGAAGAAATTTACTGGTCACACCACTGGACTGCAGAGATTGAGCCAGAGGTCCTCGAGGTCATCGGGGGACTGGAAGAGTTTCTCTGTGATCATTTGACTCTGCTCTGGCCCCTGTGAAAGGCTGGTCCACATCCTGGTTCCTGATCCTTGCATAAAAATACTGCAGCTGTTCCAGCTCCACAGTCTCAGCTTACTGTCCTCAGAAGGAGAAAGACCACCCACCACTTCTGAGCACTCCTGGAAAAACACCAAGGAACTTCTTTCCCAGAGAAGTCCCAGCAAATGGCTCCTGTTTCTTATTGGCCCAAATAGAATCATCTGTATATCCCCGAACTAATTACTAACTACTTAATTACCAAATACCATGACACTGAGGTGGGGGGTTTCCAAAGGAAAGTTTGGATGCTGGTAGTGGGAGAAGAAGAAAATAGAGCCCAGGAAGATCCCATCCCACTGGCTTTTAGAGTCTGACTCTTCAAATTCACAAACTCCTAATTACCACCTTCCCTCCCACATACACTGAACTATTTTTCTCACTGAAGTTTTTATGTTCACCTTAAGAATCTAGAATAATTTGCTTTGGGCCACAACAGCAAATCCAAAGTCTCATATTTATTTAATTTTTTTCCCTTCTCCAATCATTCACCACCACTTGATCAATCATCCTAAATGAAGTTCTCATTTCCCTGTTGAAAAATTGTCAGTTTTCCTACTGCAAAACAAGTTTAGTTCATTCACCTTATCCTGTCATTTAAAAATTTGAACAATCTGGCCTCATCTCTGATGTAGCTTTTCCTCTTGTCCTTTCCCTCACTATTTCTAGAAAACACCATATTTTTTCTTACCTCTACAACTTTGAAAACACTGTTTCCTTCCATCTGGAAATCCTTCTTTTCATAGATCTGGATAACTAAGTAACACTCTATATCGTGCACTTTTGCAGACTTTTGTGCTTTTTTCTGTGAATTTTAACTGTTCATTGAAACACAAGCTAGCAATATTTACATAGATGCATGTTTCATTTATTTATTCACTGACCCTGCTCTGTAGGGTTCTGATAAGTAGGTGCCACCTAAATCCCCAGTCTCGTGTCACACTCTTCTTTTTCTTGCTGTGCTTTGCCACACAGCAAATGCTACATGCTGTTTCCTGTTTTAGGGATTCCATGCACATATCCTCCACCCCCAAAAAAACCTTCTCTCCACTTCTCTGGAATGAACTCTGCTCATCTTTTAGGTGTCTCAATGAAGATCATTTCTTTAGGGAAACTTTCCCTACCTCTCAAAAGTTTCATCCTCTAATTATATTCTTCTATAGGACCTTTTATTTTTCCTATAAAATATTTATTTTAGTCATAGTTATCCATTTGATTATCTCTTTAATGTCTATTTCTCCCAACAAACTCTGAGGACCTGAGACAAGACTGGTGCTAGTGGGTACTCCTTTCTGTTTTGAATAAATAATGGTGGATCCTCTTCACACACAGTGGTAACATTCCTCTTCACTAATCCTTACCTGTAACGGGAACTGCTTAATCTACCATTTGGTTTTATCTTTGGATAAAGTAATGCACCCAAATAATGTCATTGAGATTTACAAGTCTTCCTAGACTTGTAAATATAGAGTTTTGAAAGTAACTTCACTTCCAACCCTCTTGCCATCTTCTCCACTGTCCTTGACCATCTCACCTAATAAGTGAGTTTTCCATGTCAGAGAATCCCATTTGCTACTTCGTATCTTATTCTGTGGTTCTCTTGTTCTCTTCTTCTCACAGTTTTCATAAGAGAAAAAAATTAGTATTTCATGCAGGACTTCATCATGTTTGAGATTTCCCAGTCAATATTCCAAACATATACAGTTGTGCACCACAAAATGACATTTAATTTAATGATGGATTGCATATGGGACAGTGGTCTGATAAGATTTTACTACCTAGTGACACTGTAGTCATTCTATTTTGTATAAACACATGCTCTGCTGTTCCCACAATGATGAAATCACCTTGTGAATCACTCTTCAGACTGTATTGCTACTTATATGTAAATATATTAACTGGGCCATTCCCTTACTTCAAATGAGATCTGATAAACTGCTATATTGTATCAAAGGTCAAAAATTCACTTAGCTCTTCTAATAGACTCCAAAATTCTTGATATTTTTTTCTGAATATTTTGAGACCTAATTATTCAATATCTTATGTTATTTAAACTAAAGATACAGTTTCAGAATAAATTTTAGCAAAATTAATTTCAGGTATATTCTTATGGACCCTATGATATCTTTTTATGAGGGCTTTTGAGATAAATATTACTCTTCTGACTTGAAAAAAATGGGAAGGTGGGAATTACTCAATAAGCTCACTCTGAAATGATGACAATGTTTTAAATCTTGACTATTCAATATGGGAGCACTAACCAGGTGTGGCTATGGAGCACTAGGAATGTTACTAGTGCAACTGAGAAATTGAATTTTAAATTTTATTGAATTTAAATTAATTTAAACTTACACGTGTGGTTAGTGTTGCTGTATTTCACAGCACAGCCTTATATGTGCTCAAAATGATGGAAAAATTGGTTTCTGGCTTTGTAAACAAAGAGTCATGAAGTGGCTGTTAATTCTTGTCTTCTCTCTCCTTGTTTCTCATTTAGGTGAGGAAATAATTCAAAAGCAATTACTTGTTTCTAATAGGGTGCCCTGACTATGGGACCATCCATACCCTAACAACTACCATCACCTCATCTGAAACATTGAAAGACAAACTTCCACAAAAATAATTTGTTCAACATGTTTAAACAGATATGCTTGTTTCTTCTCTCATACAACTCAGATGCAGGAATGTTTAAAAGGTTCCAAATCATACCAATAACATGAGTGCATGTTGTGGCTGAGTGTTTGTGGAAATATTGCACATCCACCCAACTCATCACCTGTTAAGTCACATCTTTGTTTAATTTTCAAGAATGAAATGATTCATAGTCATTTCATTCACGGGAATTGGTGCCAGTTTATTTCTGGGAGTTCAATCGCCAGCTTCTGGAATTGAGACACAAAATATCTTATTATAAGCAGGCTATATGCAGGAGCTTTCAATCTTGTTTCTCCTTGGAGAAGTAGCAGTAATTTCATATTTGGTTTCATAAATCAATTTCCGGGAGAATATTTGTTGACATCATTTTTTATATTTCCCACAGGTTTGATATGAAAAAAAAAATAGCTTGGTCATGTTCAAAGAGTCAGATTAGCCCTGGTAGTGTCTTTCCTGACTCCTCTACGGGGTCTACCTGATCACAAGGGATATTTGGAGGTAGGCTGGACAGTGGAGTTGAAAAGTGATCTCCATAAAGCCCTAGTTTCATCATGTCCGTTTTGAGATGCTGATGTTTGCTGCAAAGGTCATTGTCAATCTGTATTCGTAGATCTCCACACCCAGTCCAGCCAAATATATAAGGTGAATCCCACTGCAGAGGTAACATTTTTTAAGGATGGAAATTAATATTAATGGCAGATTTGAAGGTTAAGACAGAAGGAGAATATTCATTTTAAAAAATGCAGCATGTAGTTTGAGCACTCTCAAAAACGAAAGAGGCTTCCTGCCTGGAGTTCACATTGCTGAGATTGTATGGTTAGGAGCACAGAGGCACTTTCCATTTATGCTGTGGCTGCTTTCCATACTCCAATTCTGCAAACTCACCATGCACTTATTAAGCATCAGCTATGTACAAGGAACTAGGCTCAGGGTCATGGGAAGATTCATTTTCAGCCTACTTCACATTTTAAATGATTTTGAAAATGAAATTTTATTTAAAAAATTTAGATACACAGAAAAATCGAGAAACTAATACAATAATCTTCTGTCTCCATCACCCAACTTTAAAAATCAGCAAGTACTTGCTGTACTTTCATATTTTATCCTTTCCTAATTATTGTTGCTAAATGTTTGAAGCCAATTCCAGACTTCATATCATTTCCTAACACATTCATCCATATCTCAAAAAAAAAAAAAAAAATCAGCATTTTGTTGCAAAACCATGGTGCCATAATCACACCAAGAAAATTAAGGATGTTTTCTTGGTATCCTCCAATAATCAGTCCACATAAAATTTTTTTACTTATTAAAAAACTGCTTTAAAAATTGATTTGTTCAAATCATGAACAAAGGAGAGTCCAAACATTAACCCAAACCAAACCTATTTTCTATTGTATCAAAATATGTCTGTGTGTGTGTGTGTGTGTGTGTATGATATGTTGAAGAAATTGAATCAGTTGTTCTCTAGTCCCTATACTGCTAAATTTTAAATGTTCTATTTATCTTGATCATTTACCTTGATCTTTTTTTTTCTTCTATTTTCAATGATTTAGATCTAAGAGTTAACCAGATTCATATTCAACTTTTTTTGGCAAGCATGTGTCCTACGTTGTGCTGTGTGCTACATGTTGTATCAAGTTAGGAGGCACACAATATTGATCATACCATTCTGTAAACACCCTCCCTCTCCCCCCAAAAAAGTTAAGGGTGACCTCAGGGAAACCATTTAACCTTAAAGAACCTCAGTTTTCTCATATAGATAATGTGGATAACAGTAGTATATACTTGCAGAGTTTGTTGTAAATGTTACATTATATAATCTTTGTAAAGAACATAACACAGTGCCTGGTACCTTGAGACACTGAAAAGTCATTAACTATTATTACAACTAAGGCATATAAAGTGCTTGGTATAATACACTAATCTAGGAAACTCTTAATACTGTTATCTATTATTAATATCTTTCTAAATTATTTTAGCTGAATCACTAGGTATATTTCATTAGGGAAACATTATTTAAAGAATGAAATCCAAGAGGTCCAGGCCAGACCACACTGAGGCCCTGAGAAATTTCTCTGGTAAATGTATTTTTAGGACTATATTAGAAACTTCAAAGTGGCAGAGATTTATTAGTTCCTCTTTCCATAGTATGTAGCTCTGTGCATGGACCTCAATAATGGGTGAGTTGAATACACACAACTCAACTTCAGATTGGCTGGTCCCTTATTGCAGTCTCCTGTCCCCACATATGATACCCATTTAACAGTCCCTTATGGCCATCTTGGACACCTGCCCCCTGCCATTTTCACTGCTCAGATGACTTAGGCCCTTTGCTTACATGGGTGTAAGTTGAATGAGTCCTACTAGGGTTTTGTCTCCCCTGTCTCTTCTGGGAGAACCTTTCTGAGACCATTCCACCCTATGTTGCTCTTTTCCTGTTTTCAAACACCTATGTCTCTTACTGGTTGCTCACACAATTTGATGCTTATACTTTACAAAATTTTAGGTTGTTTTGATTAGTGATAATTTCTTACACTTTATTTGCTCCAGTTGAATTGTAAACTTCTTGAGAGCTGACTGAAATAGTGTTTTCTTCCTTTCCAACTTCTATTCACCTCTTCCCAACACCCATCCCCAGTCCAAACACCTGGCACAGAAGTAGACACATATTAGAACTTTCTACAAATACTACTTGCTAATTTAACATTTCTTTATAGCATGTTTTTCATTGTACTTTAAAACTCAAGGACATAGTCCTCACTACACTGCCACAATAGGTTCACTGTGACTCTGTGCTCAAAAGCACTCTATGCATATCATGACCACTTATCACACTGCATTGAGATTGTCTGGTTATAGTCCCGTGTCCCCATTAAATTGACAGAATGCTAGAAACAGAAATTATGGATCTTCACCTCTACTAACCTAGGAAAAGTAGTGTTGGTTTGGCACATAACAGATATCAATCAAAGATCAATTTAAGAAATAGTGGATCCACCAGTTTGATGAAATTCATTTGTGCCCCCCAAAATAATTTGACTGAATTTTGGGGCTGATGTAGTCAGCAAATGAAGATGGTGGAACCATTTACATATGTAGGCCCAGTCCCCATGAAAATATAAAATATATTTTGAGGGAGCAGATAAAATTAGACCTGAAATTAAAATGGAAAATGACTAAAGAGAGCCACTGACTACTAATGGCTTCATTGTTCTTACTCAGGAACATTATACAGCTTTCAAGATTTTAAACCAACCTAAAGAAAAGTTCTAACAGTAGAATTCCAGGCAGGAGGTCAGTTATTTTGAGGCATCTTAGTGCTGATTAATTCGCGCTCAAGAGGCTGTTCTCCATCTCTTCTGGAATGCCAATCTTGCTTCCACTTCTCCATCCAGCAACAAAAAACAAGGCAGCTTCAAGCCCTAGGAATACAGAAGACAAATCCTCTGCTGGTGTTTTAGATGCATTTCTTCCACAGTTTGGAGTGGAGCTCAGCAACCAGGTTGAGACCATATTCCACTTATCTTCCCCTGAATCCTGAGTCCAGGTGTCAATCAGACACCTCTGTGTTGGCTTCAAGAGAAGAGTCAACTTTTCAGTATTTTGTTCTGATGTCTTCTGGTCCAATGGCCTGGCCAAAAGTAAGGAAAACGTGTTACCCAGTTATCCCCCAAAGGGTGACTGTCTTCCTATTTTACTCTATCTGGCCTGGCTTATAAAAAAAGAAGAAGGAGAAGGAGAGGAGAATGAGAAGAAGAAGACTTATTTTGACTGACTTTGGGGATTGGTTTAGTCATCTAATTAAGATTTTTGAACCATTTATATAGGCCCATCCTTATGCAAATATAAAACATATTTTAAGGGAGCAGATAAAGATAGACTAGCTGTCTTTAAGAGCTGGGAAATTGGTATTGGTGATTTAACATAATTTAGCTAAAAGTTAATTCTTCCCTGCCAGGAGCCACAGCTGATTTACTTAGGGAATTATTGCTATTCATTGTTCATTGAGTTTTACTTTTATGAATTTCCACTGATGTAGTATGTTGTGTTACTAGGAAAAAAATATTATGATTTTAATTACATTTTGGCGTCTTAAAAGAATATTTCACACTGTTTAACATCTGCAATCAACAGATGTTTAAACACAGATTCCTCAATGACTAAAATTTGACAAAATGTGTCATTGTTGGAACAGCTTAAAATTCTAAATATACTTCTAGGAACATGATACAGGCAGATGAATTACTACTTGTATGTGTTTTATATTAAATATTAAAACTTCATATATCCCATCTGTCTTGGAGATGACAGGTTTCAGGGAAAGAAGAAGTACAGCCAAGAGACATTTCAGTCCTACCACACCAGAGATATTCTGCAAGTGGGGTTGTGTCTACGGTCACTGTCAACTGCAGTGGGGACCCATTTTGAAGTGTTACTATTTATTATGGTTAACTCCAGCGGCTAGCAGAAGCACAGCTGTGAGGCAGACAAGCTGTCCCTTCTGCTTCCCCTTTGAGGACTCGTCTTGTCTCTGACTCATATCCCCAGCAACCTTGATGAGGATAGGATCTGTGGTTAATACCTTAGGTTTATCTTCAAAGTAATTAATCTACCTTCAGTTAATTCAGGCAAAGATCCACTCACGTCATTTTGTGTGTGTGTGTGTGTGTGTGTGTGTGTGTGTGTCTGACTGTCTGTTTTAGCAGGCATAGGGATGAAGAGGGGAGAGGATGGCTCGATTAGTGTTTCATCAATCATCTGTAACCGTTAGTGGCTTAAAGAAATCCAGAGCTAAACATAAATTTTATTTCAATCACAACTTTCAATAACTTACCCCCACTGACCCCTTATGTCATTTGATAACTGAGGGCTTAATGGAGAATTGCTTTCTGTCATCTTGTCAAACAAATGCCAATGGAAATCTTATATACATGTCAGTCTTTCAGGAGGCTGTAGCAGAAGAAATGAGAAGCCCACATTTTCTGTCCCTGGATGATGGAGTGTTCATAGTTACAGGAACTGTAAGGACTTTGGGATTCTGATTACTATCCAAGGCTTTCAACAGACTCATTTCAGCCTGAGCTCATGATATCATTCTGTTCCATGTCCTCCAATAGCTTAAAATTCTATTAGAAGAGAAGATTCAAATATATCAAATAATAAAATAATTTGACTAATAGGGATGATTAATTTGATGTGTCAACTTGGATAAGGTATGGTGTCCAGATGTTTGGTCAAATACCAGTCTAGATGATGCTATGAAGGAATTTATAGGATGTAATTAATATTTAAATCAGCAGATTTTGAGTGGAGTCTACAGTATGGATGGGCTTCATTGAACCAGTTGAAGGCCTTGAGAATAAAGACTAGTGTTTCCCAAAGAAGAATGAATGAGGCCTCAAAATTATAGTAAAGAAATCCTGTATAGAAAGCCTAAATTTCAACCTGGCCCGCCCTGTGAATTTTAGATTCAAGACTATAACATCAATTATCTGAATTTGCAGACTGCCAGCTTGCCCTACAGAGTTGGACTTGCTGGCTCCAACAACTGCATAGGGCAACTTCTGGAAACTTTTCTCTCTGTATGCGCACATATAGAAATACACAGGTATTTCTGTTTTTCTAGAGAACCCTGCCTAATACTGTCATGTGTAAGTAACATCTGGGTTCAGAGCAGGAGACTATGGCCAGAAGCAGGGAGGGCAAGCTTCATGCAGAGATAGTCTGAGTTAGGCTAGGGGAAGTGCAGTGCAGTGGTCCATTAAGAAGCGAAACAGCTTGTACAAAGATCAGGAGATTGGGCTTGTGCCTTGGAGGAATCAATGGAAAGTTGGAGGTTACGTGTTGGAAAACAATGAGAAATAAAAGTGGAAGGATCTTTGGAACCCCAAGACTGATAAATAGAAATGGCATATATTTTGTTCTTCCATGCAGGAGGTTTAGACAAATTTATTGTGTATTTTGTAACAACAAAGCCTACTATTATGTGTGATTATAAAGTACCAATAAAAATTCTCCAGAAGAGAATTACTGTACTTTTCATAATGGAGTTATCTATTCTGTAGCACTCTGACAGCAAAGTCCAGGTGGTCTGCAGCTATCCCTGTCCATGACCATGTCCTCTGTCCTTCCTGTTCATCCCTAGAGGCATTTTCTCTTCCTGCCAAAGAAGAGGGATGCCTGCCAAAGAAAGGGAGCAAGAATTTCATCAAGGAGACCCAGAGAATGGATGAGCATGAGAAGACTGACGACATTGAGGGGAATAGAAAGAAGCCTTTCTTCTGAGAGAACCGAGAGTGTCAGAAAGTCCAGGAGAACCAGAAGTCCAGTATACAGAAGGGTGAGTGAGCATTCTTGTTTCTGCAACCACCATAGATCACTGGCTCTTTCCAAAGGTGAGTAAATGAATGAACTGTGTCCATGACCCCCTGGTGAGAAATGGGACTTTTGTAGATGACCCTGTCTCCTGGAGAAGTTGGCACCAGACTGAGAGGGTGAGATAGATTAATGAACATTAAAGCCCATGTGATTAAAAAAATAAGAGAGGGAAAAACAAAGAAAAAAGAAAAATCAAAACTGTCCATTCACCACTTAAGAATTACATAAGGTAAGAAGTGGCATTCCCACCTTCTAAATCTCCAATTCCAATGCTTGCAGTGATTATGAATTTCTTTCTTTTTTTTTTTTTTTTTGGTTCCAAGGGTCTATCCAAAGGGTGCTTAACCACTGAACCACATCCCCAGCCCTTTTTGCTATTAACTTTGAGATAGGGTCTCACTAAGTTGCTTAGGGTCTTGCTAAATTGCTGAGGCTGCTCTTGAACTTGTAATCCTCCTGCCTCAGCCTCCTAAATGGCTGGAATTATGGGCCTGTGCCATGGCACCCAGCTGTGAAAATGAATCTTATTCCAGAAACTCAGAAGCATAAAAATATAGCATTTTATTTTTTATATAAAATTCAACTCAATTCTGGGCCTATAGCTTCTCTTATGAATTCCATCTTAGCCATTATGATCACCCTCAGGATGACCAAGGTCCCAGGATTTTATGTAACATCAAACCCAAGGGACTTCTCTTCAGCCATTGCACTTAATCAACTATACTCACTACTTAGATGTCCATGGTCTCAGATGGCATGGCCTCTTGTGGTGCTGGTTCTGCAGCTGCTTCTCTGAAAGCAAGATGTAAGGGTTTGGAATCCCTAGGTGGGTCTGAGGTCTTCCTCCTCTTGAGAGTGCTCTGAGACTCAGACTTCTATCCCATTTCAAACACCTTCTCTTCTCTCTCCAGCATCTCGGGCAGCAGGTGTCATCCCCTTGATGGGTTTAGGTCTTATAACATTCAGCACCAGAATCGGAAGTGTCTTGCAGACAACTCTGGCTTCTGGCCCTAGGATAAACATCTCCCTTATGGCAAGAGGCCACAAAAAGCCTGACCATCTGCTTACAATGGTCAGAGGAAAGAAACACAGGGAGGCCAAATGCAAGTTAATACCCTAAAAATTATGCTACCACATACAGTTCCAGTATCTTTCTAGAATTTTCTTGTACTTACAAACCAAAATATCTACATATAAGCTTTCCTTTTAAAAAAGGGGAGGGGCATCATAAGATATATACAATTTGCAAATTGCTTTTTTCACTTAACAAGGATATCTTTCTAGACTGTCCTTATTTTATGCAATAACATTGGGTATTACTCCATTGGTGGGTATTCTGGTGATTTCTGTTGTTTTGCTGCTACAGATAAGGCTGTATTGTGCTCATAGATGCATGTCTTTGTGGAATTTTCTACCATTGCCTCCTAGAAATGAAATGAATAATCAGCAAGTTGCTGGTAGATATTAAACACTATGTTGAAAACTGCTGCATGGTTCTCCATTTCTCAGACTGTGGATCCTAGCCAGTTCTGGTGGGTTAGTTAGCACATGCTAATTTTCAAGAAAAACTGAGCCCCAAAATGAGTTTTTCAAGATCCTAATCTTCATGAGTTTAATAAAGGTGGAAGAGTTGGTGTAGAGACTATTACAAACATCTCCTTAGAGTGCTTCAGTAAGTAGGACTCTTGCTATGAGCACTTAGGCATTAAGAACCTGGGCTTTACAACTAAGCATCAAAGGGACCCTGTGAAGTAATTTTTCACTTTAGGTCTCAGGTGGATAATTTGTAAAATGGGACAGACAAATGATCTCCTAGGAACTTTCTGAAGCGATAGTGCATATATACATATATTATATGTTCTCTGAGTCCATAAATATACAATGTCCTGGTCTAGTAACTACCATCTGTCTGTCGATACATTGCAGACTTTGGGCTGAGTTGACCCTGCCATCCCTCTTCAGTCTCCTATTTTACACTTTAGCATTACTAAATTTGTGTTAGCTTGTGTTCCCCTGGAAGCAGATCCTGGGATAAGGATTCAAGTTGAAGAGGTTTATATTTGGGAAGTGAAAGCAAGACCAGTAAGGAATAAGGAAGGTGATGCTACAAAGGGATGTGGTCTATCTGAGGTGTGTTATCAAGCCAGCTGTCAACAAGCTTAATCCCTAAGGGCAATGCCAAGAAACACATGCTCCAACCTGAAGAACAAGGGAGCTGGGATGTTTATACACCAATTCCCATCAGCACACCCTGATGTGTTAATGTGCTAATTGCCAGCACATCTAGTCCACCATACAAAGTCAGAGCTGCTCCTTTGGCTTAGAGAAATGCCTTCAGGTCAACAGTGCAAGAATAGCTCTCCAGAACACAGAGAGCACATATGGGCACAGCATACACTGTATCTGCTGTATAATACCATGATTCCCCTTCACACCCGTGGTGGCTTATTCCTCTGTGCCTTTCTCACATTGTCCTTTCTTCCTCTTTCTGATTTATTTATATTTCTTAGACTTTCTAAATTTATATCCTACCTTTGTTACCTGATAGCTGACTGACTTTGAACACATTACTTAAGCTCTCTGTGCCTCAATTTCCTGATTTGTACCACAGGCATAGTGATCATTCTTATCTCATAAAACAGCTGTTAGGATTAAATGGCAATGGTGGAAAGCACTTATCACAGTGACCATCACATAATATATCTTCAATAAATAAATAAATGTCCATTATTATATTTATTATGAACAGCCTCTTCAAGTGATAGTACCTTGAAAAAAACATACCTGAGACCTCAGGACAAGTTCTTAATATATTAAGGTCACATTTTCCATGTACAAGTTTGTCTTCTACAAAAAGTGAATACTCCAGGAAGACATCACTATGCTTGCTCAGGTAGCATTCCTTGGCCTAGCCTGCCATTCTTAATGGGCAATAAACAGAAACTTTAATTTCACACATTAAACCTCACCTTAAGTATAATGTAAATTTCACCAAATGGTAATAATAAATAACAAACATTCCTTAGTCTAATACACACTGACCTTTTGAAGTATGCACCCCACTTTTTAAAGTTTCTGCAATCAGGTTGAGTCACTTATTTCAGTCACTTATTTCACATAAGTAAGAGCCCAGCACAGAGGTGCAGAACCAGCCAGGACCAGCCAGAACTCAGTGGTACTGGACGACAGCTGTGTGGTGAGCCAGTGAGTTGGCTGGGAATGGATGCCCCAATGTCCCAAGATCCAGGGGAGAGGGGTGTCAGATGCAGTGGTGGAGAAGGTATTGATGGTGACCCAAGGACTTTTGGAGGATGTAGTCAGGTTTGAAATATTGCCTGATTGAATTTTGGTGAAAGAGAAAAAAAAACTGGTTAGAAAACTTTAGAACACTGTCTTGCTGATATCACTAATTGGGGGAGGGGAGAAGAGGCAATGTCAAAAACAACTCCAGATTTGAATCCAGGCTCTTTGACTTACTAACTGGAAAAAGTTGGACTTCCAGACTCAGTGGCACACACCTATAATCCCAGAGGCTCCAGAAGCTGAGGCAGGAGGATCATGAGTTCAAAGCCAGCCTCAGCAAATTAGCGAGCCCCTAAGCAACTTAGTGAGACCCTGTCTCTAAATAAAATACAAAAAAAAAAAAAAAAAAAAGGGCTGGGGAAGTGGCTCAGTGGTTAAGTGCCCCTGGGTTCAATCCCTGGTATCAAAAAAAAAAAGAAGAAGAAGACAGAAGACGACGACTTTGGACTGTTGGACAAGTAACCCCTCTGCTCTAAAGTTTTAAAAGTTTTCATCATGCAGTACAAATAATATCCTCCGCTTGATATGAAGAATTATTGAGGCAATAAGATAAATATAGCAATGGCCTATTGCATACTTAATATGTACAATGCACCATCCTAGGGCCTTTCACATATTTAGTCTTATTTCCTATAATTAGCCTACAAGATAAGGTTTATTGCTCTTATTTCACAGATGTAAACTGAGTCTCAGTGTGATTAAGTAAATTGTGCCATGTTCCATAGTTTCAGAAAAGATATTAAGACATGCATGGAATCCAGGGGATGTCTAACACATGCGAGTTCTCACCTTTCACTCTTCCTGCAATATTATCCATAGATGATTTTAAAATTGTCTATTATTGAAGATAAAACCCTTGGAAGAGTGTTCGCTCTTTGCTGGGCTAGGATTCATTTAACTATCATCATGGTCTTTGAGAATTTGATAGCCTCTTAATCCACAGAGGCCATGACCTTGTTGTAATGTGTTGACTTCCTCTGCCGCCAGTGTTTCTCAAGGGACCTCCATCTGCATTTGTTTATGGCTGTCTCTCAGTGACATTTCCTCCTTTACCTGATCCTTGGAGATAATTTGCTTCTCATTTGAGTTTGAGTGGCCAGAGAGATAATGTCAAAATCAATCAATCCCCTGACATGCTTTGTAAATACAATCCTCAGCTTTGCATAAAGGATTTCTGTACCGTCCAGTTCTCACAGAAGTGGAGGGGCTACCAAGCAGAGGACCAGCAGGTTAGAACACTTGGTTAGAACATGAAATCTCAGGCGTGGGGAGGCTTCAGTCTCATTGCATCTAAGCTCCAATGTGGGAAGATGGGAGTGGAGAGAGGTCATCCCATAGGACTTTGGGGAGCTGCAGGTGGGACATGGGAGCCCCTGATCCTGGATAACCAGGAGCCAGGTTACATAGCAGGTAGAGAAGCAGTCTGCGTCTTGTCTTCCCTTTCCTTCATGGCTTTCCAAGTCGAGCAGCCAGTGAAGTGGTGGAAAGTTTGAACTAGTTTCTAACCTTCTGAGGTTAGTTTCTGAACTAGTTCTGAGGAGAAGTTTGGTTATCTCCCCGCTCAAAGCACATCCAGAAGATGCAAACCAGCAGCCACAGGTTGATTGCAACCTGCTGTGGATGTTCCTTATAATGTGGTTATTAAAAAATTGAATCAGGGCTGGGGCTGTAGCTCAGTAGTAGAGCGCTTGCCTCACATGCATGAGACACTGGGTTCAATCCTCAGCACCACATTAAAAATAAATAAAATACAGATATTGTGTCCATCTACAACTAAAAACAATATTTTTAAAAAATTGAATCAGTTGCAATGTTTAAAATTAGAAACTTTACATGAAACTCCAGATTTCTGGCTTCTCTTGAAAAATTATGTATGATAGTCCTGGCCTGGCATTTCCATGGGGTAAGAATAGACTGGATTTGAGGAAGTATTATTAGATGGGGCAGGTGCTCTCCTGCATGCCCTGGTCCCCGACTTGACCTCATGTTCACTTAAGATTCATGTCTAGTCCCCTGGGTATTTGAGTTTTGAAAGAAGAAATGCGAAGAGATTTAAAAGCTTATAACCTAATCTAGTTTACAACAGGAAAAGTAAATGACACTTTATGTAATGGTTGCCTTTTAATATTATTATTCCAGTTTTTGTAGACAGAGAAAGTAGAGACCAGAGAAGTTAATTAACATGCTTAAAGTCACATAGTTGATAACTGGTAGGACCACAATTTGAGGTTGGGTTTCACGGGCTCCAACTTGTATGACCAGAAAATCCCACTCTGTCTTTCTACACAGAGGCCTCCTACAGGATCTGCTTGTTAGATGGAGGCTTCCCACATGTTCTTGCGTCCTCAGGGGCACCTGAAGACCTGTCAGGTACCTCAGAGTTCGTATTGTATCAATTACATTTGTGACACTAGAAAAATCCAAGTGGAGTCTTGCTTTTCTCCTGTGCTGGCTGGCATTCTCTCTGCTCTCTGAGTCCCTAATGAGAAAGTATGCAATGATATTCAAATAGGATGGGAGAAACTTCTTTGTATATCACTGAGGTTACCATTTGCATTAAGGGAAAAGAGGCTGGATGACTCTCAGTACAGCAATTCAGCAGCCATCTGCACTTCACATCACTGGCCTGAATTTTCAGCTTCATTAAATTCTTTCAGGTCATCTGGTCCCAATCTTTGTGGTTGCCTGAGTGCATATTTATGTCCCATGAGTTATTACCATTTCTAACCTGTGCTTTACTGCTCCCACCTCCTCCTTACCCTTAATTGTTCTTGCAGTACTTCCCTTATTATTTTAAAAGTCTTTCCTCTCCAAATTATTTCTGAGAGCCCACAGGGGTTGCTGCTTGTATATCAGACACTTTGTCCTTTGGGTTTCTTAACGTGGCATCTACCTTGTTCTACCAAATATCCCTGGTGGTTCACTTTTGCTGGGCACTACAGTCTCCCACTTGAACACCACCAAAAGGTGTTAAGGCTGTATAGGGTTCCATGCAGTGAAAGAGAGAGTGAATGCTTCTCTCTCATGTTCTGTGTTTCAGCATGGGTAGAACTGCTTGGAAGACTAATGTCTTGGAGAATCTTAGCTTGGTTGTCTTTTCTCACAGTGCTCCTTTGCATCTATACATAGCTTAATTGCACCATAGGATTTGAGGAGATGCAATAGGGAACTGGGCTGGGAGATATAATACTCCCCAAAAGTTTGTTCCTGTCCTTTGATGACAAAGGATTTATCACTGAACATCTTGATGACATTTTCCATAGACTGATTTTTTTTTTTCCCCTCAGGTGGCTCTTTGCTCCCCTGTGCAAACCCTTGCAACATGTCTGTGCTGGGCCTGACTAGATCTCAGTGACAGATGTGGCTCAGAGTCAAGTTGGAACCCCTGAAATCCAAGGTGGCAGTATTTTATATAATTGTGTGTCCTTAAAGCCCAAATCATCTTAAATTGGTTTATCATGCAGCCTCAATCCAGACACAAGATGGCTTAAGTGTTCCTCTGGGTGCTTGGCATGTAGCTTCAGTGTCCTCTTTCCTATAGAAGCAAATCTTATGACTCAAAAGAGATCTGGGGCTTTGGACTTCAGCATGATGTGAGCTCAGTAAATAAGGAATACAGGACCATAGTGAGGTCTATGGTCTTGGCTCAAGGTGGGATTCCTGGAGCCAGTTTAAGCAACAAAGAGGAATGAGAAGTAGAATCCAAGGACAGGGTTATAGCTGGGTCTTAGAAAGGGACCAAGGCAGTGAAATAATGTAGGATATGCATTTTAAGACAGGGTCTTGGAGGTGTTTCTAACTTAGGAAATTAGAAAAAAATTCAAGGAGATGGAAGTAGAGTTGAGTCTTATATAGAAGCAAGCTCAAGAGAGGACAAACCCAGGGCCAAGTGAAAGATAGGAAAGGCAAGGTGATGAGGGGAAACAGAGTGGTTAGTTCAGTACCCCAGGGCCCTGGGTACGTGCAGGAGAGCAGGGAGGAGAAGTCTGAAACCCTAGCTGAAGCCAGATTAGAAGGGACTTTGAGCATTAACACTGAAGAGCATGCGTCTCAAAGAGAAAATCCTTCAAACAGTTATTTAAAATACCAAGTGAAAACGAACTGAAATAAAAAAATAAGACCTAAGACTTTCAGACATGGTGACTATCAGGAAGAATTGGCCAAATATGGCCTTATTTACCTAGTTAGTTCTTGTCTCAAAAAAAAGCCACATCAATTTACAGAAAAGGGTATATTTTCTAAACCCACAAAGGAAATGGATTTTGCAAACAACTGCCTGTTCATTTGAAAAGTTCAAGCACACTTTCTAAAATGTGATATAATTTCCATATTTAAATTCAAAGGCACTTATAGACATTTTCTCTTGATTGGATAAAAGAGATTCAAAATTTAAATCTTATTTGTGGATTAGTTTCCTCTTTCCTCTTTCTCTTCTCTTCTTCCTTGATCCTTATTGTATTTGAGCTGGGTTCACTACTCTGTCCTAGACAACAAGTGTTTTCTTGTTCTTTAATTCTGATCTCTTCTTTTTGTTTTGAATGTTGTCATAAGCTGAGATTTCATATTCATTGTGACATGAGCCCTCAGCCATTTGGGAACCTAATATCCCTAAGCAGAGTTGAAAGGAGCAATAGAGATGACTCCCAGCTGAGAAGACTAAGGCTTAGAGAGGGAATGTGACTTTTTTTTAAGAATATAGAACCAATTCAAAGTAGGATGAAGTCTGAGCTTATTCTCTCTTACCTTGTGTTCATTTCAATGCACTATCTGAGCACATGTGCATTCAGGGGCTTTGGGGAAGAATTAGCATCTTAGAAATCGTTTAGAGACTCAGAAGATTCCTCATGAACTATTTTCAAGACTTTATTGAGTATTTAGAACTGAGGGGAACCTGAAGATCATCAAGTTCGTCAACCACTTTGCTATGGCTTGAATGTATCCCCCAATTGATTAATTAGTTAATTTCATAATTGATACTAGGGATTGCATCTAGGGACACTTAACCACTGAGCTACATCCCTAGTCCTTTTTATATTTTATTATAAGATAGGGTCTCACTAAGTTACTGAGGATCTTGCTAAGTTGCTGAGGCCGGCCTGGGATTTGCAATCTTCTTGCCTCAAGCTCCTAAGACATTGGGATTACAGCTATGCACCACTGTTTTAGTCAGCTTTTATGTTACTGTGACTGAACTACTTGACAAGAACAATTTAGAGAGGGAAAAGTTTACCTGGGGCTAACAGTTTCCGAGGTCTCTTTCCATAGTTGGCCAACTCCATTGTTTTGGTCCCATCACGTCAACACGGCACATCATGGCGGGAGGGCCCAATGGAGGAAAGCTGCTCTGTTCATGGCAAGGTCAGAAAGCAGGGAGAAGGGGAAGGAGCCACAGGAAAGGCTAACCCTTCCAGAGGAGGCCCCAGTGACCTACCTTCTCAGTCATGGCCCACCTGCCTACATTTACCACCCAGGCCATTCAAACTAGGATACACCTTTCACAATTCAGTCATTTTCCTACAGAAACACAGAGCCTTGGGGGAGAGACCTTATATCCAAACCATAAGAGCCACCATGACTTACTGTCCCCCCAAATTCGTATAATCCCCAATACAACAGTGTTTGAAGGTGGGACCTTTTGGAAGGTGTTTAAGTCATGAGGACTGTGCCTTCATAAATAGATTAGCACCATTATAAAAGGACTTGACTGAGAGAGCTTTGGCCCCTTTTCACCCTCTGTCCCTTTTACCACTTTAAGACACAAAAGTTCCTTCGCTCCAGAGGATGCAGCATCAAAGTACCATCTTGGAAGCAGAAAACAGCCCTCACTAGAGAGCTGAACCTGCTGACTCCATGATCTTGAACTCCCCAGCCTGCAGAACTGTGAAAAAAAAAATGTCTGTTAAATTGCTCAGTCTTAGGTACTCTGTTATCATAACACACACACACACACACACACACACACACACACACATACACACACGGAGAGACTAAGATACTCCTCTTGCAGAGGAGAAGATCAAGGCTGAAAGAAATGAGGGGAACTTGCCCAGCTGACATGGCTGGTGAAGGGGCAGAGCAAGGTCAAGGATTCCAGTCTGCTGACTCCCAGGAGCACATATTCCTTCTGTATATGCTCATCATAATTTTTCAAAGTCTCCATTTCAAGAATCCATCTCTTTACAGTCACATATACTAAAAGGAATTCCACTTCACAATGCCTGGAAGAACATCAAGTGGAAAGTATCCAAACCAGGGAGAAACCATTCCCTTCATTTTCCTCTGCATGGTCGGTTCAGACTGGTGTGTGGCAGGGGAGGAGGTGTGGAAGGCTGGATAATTTGGTATCAGCAAGTTCTTTATCTTTCTGTACCAAGAAAGTACCATGGTTACTGACTTTTTGGTGAAACCAGAATCCAAAGCCATTAAAGTGGAGCTGTGATTCTGGAGAAGAAATAACTTGATCCAGCAACTGCAAGTTTATTTGTACAGTGCTTCTGGAGGCGTCTTGTTCTTCATGGTCATAAATTGAACACATTACTGAAGCTCCATGGCCCGACTATTGTAGCAAGTAGGGGGTGTGCACAAGTGTGCACATGTGTGTAAAAGCACTGTGCAAACACTAAAACATGTACAAAAGGAAAAATAAAACACAAATCCATGGCTCTTTCCCATAGTATTCTGTCTTTCTCCTCTATCATGGATTAGACCCAGAGAAAAATATGGGTCCAAATCTCCAGATTTTAAGTTTTCAACCTTGCCTCTCTGGTAAAATCACCTGGAGTTTTGAAAATAATATTGATGCCTGAACTTTACCTTCAGAAATTCTGTTTCACTTGATCTGGATGAGGCCTAGATATATGATTTTTTAAAACTCCCCAGATAGCTAACTTACATCTAGGGTAGAAAATTACTCATATATACTTTGTTGTTATTGTTGGTACCAGGGATTGAACTCAGGGGCCCTCAACCACTGAATCACATTCCCAGCCCTATTTTGTATTTTATTGAGAGACAGGGTTTCACTGAGTTGCTTAGCACTTCACCCTTGCTGAGGCTGGCTTTGAACTCGTGATCCTCCTGACTCAGCCTCCCGAGCCTGGGATTACAGGCACGTGCCACTGCACTTATCTTACATATACTTTTAAGTAGATTTTCCTGACTACTGAGATCCATTCTTGTGCTATGATTATTTTGTAACCATTTATGGCCAAATACACTTAAAATGTAGACTTCCACTGCATTCATTCAATTTAGTAGAAACTTGTTGAATGCCTTCTGGCCCACAGCCAGATGGACTGCAATAGATGCGTGTGAATGGAAATGTCCTCTGCCCTAGAAGAGCATAGGGCAAAATAAAGGGCTCGGTCACACAAATAACTACTGTCTAGTTACTAAAGGGAGCAATTACTTTCTGCTAGAAAAATTCTAAGGGCCTCTTGGAATAGAACCTTAAACATTCTGTAGTGTGTAGGAATATTTTTAATAATTTTAGGAGAAGATTCCTTTGTAAAAGGAAACCCACTTGATTGAAAAGTTGTTTTGATAAGTCCACCATGGTTTATCAATAAGTCTTAGACTAGCATTTGGGATTGGAAGATAGAAACTTCTCTACATAAGAGAGTGGGAAGAGGGGATCAGGGATGAATGCTATGTGGGGTAGTGGTCACAAGAACACTCAGTGAGTTTCTGACCAAGAACAAGGGTTCATAGGTCATTTTTAATAAGAATTTTAAAGACAAAATATTATGGAATATAAGCACCATTTTCCATACTTACTAAGAAATCCATGAAATACACATTGCTCATTAGTGATTTGATGAGAGTGGATTCTGAGTGAAAAATACAAAGAAGCACTGAATGCCATTTTGAGATGGGCAGAGTAAAGCCAGAGAATGCACAAGGGTAAGATTGCCAGTCACTGGAATTCAAATTGCAAGGCATCCAGTAAAATTGAACTTTTAGTAGGAACATAACTTAAAGTCACATCCTAGAAGAATTTCAATGGCAATCTGACTTATCTGTGCCCTGACAACAACAAAGAGAATGAGATGGACATCATGGTACATGTGTGAGTGCGCATATGGTGTGAGGCTACATTGTGTACAACCAGAGAAATGAAAAGTTGCGCTGCAATTGTGAACAATGAATCAAAAAGCCTTCTGCTGTCTTATATACCTAATTAGAATAAATAAATAAATGATTTTTTTTTTAAAAAAGAGCCTTTCCATGTGTCCAAGGGAGGAAAATCATATCATCCATCTATCCATCCATTCATCCATCCACCCACCCATCCATATCAATGTATCTGTATTAATATGGCACATTGGAAAGTAATGTCCTCTGGGTTTATATTATAATTAGGCCACTACTTACTCATAGCCTTCAGCCTTAGTTCCCTGAGAAACGGTCACAATTAGAGCTACCCTCTATACTTCTCAAGTATATACAGTCATTAAACAGAAAGGACCACCCTGGATGCTTTTTGGGTCAGTAATTTGAGGGTTCCAAGACTGTGTGCACCTACATAGACCCTTAGGGCCTTAGAACATTCCTCTCAGTCTATTTCATCCCTTACAGAAACACTAGGCCTTATCCCTGTGTAGTCCCAGTAAGGACTACATCCTCATCTCCACCAACTCTGTGCATTTGTGTATAGGTGGGTATGGTGACTTGCATGATGTGATACTCGTGTCTTCACCTTCACCTTCATGATTGCCACTGAACCTTCCAAAAGATCGTTCAGCTCTCAAGGAGGATCAGCTGGAAGGGGACAAGAACAATGGATGGGAGATAGTGAGTCCACTGGAAGGTTCCTAGAATATTTCAGGTGAGACGTAATGAATACCTGAGCTGGAGTAGTAGAAAGGTGAGCCAAAAATGGAAGGAAAAACTGAAAGAGCACAGAAACAAAAACAACAGGACGTTCTGACACCTGCATTTTGGTCTCCTTGACATTGCTTCCATTTCCTCTAGGGACTTGTCCTGGATAAGGGTGAAACTGGATGCTCCTTGGCAGTTTCAGATGACACCACCCCTAACTTTCCATTGGATAAGAGAAGGCCCAAAATAGCCTCTGGTCCCACAGGCTGGTGATTACTGGGACTCAGATTCCTATTCCAAAAACATGGGGAAGAGGCCAGACACTTGCCCACTTACCCTCTCACCAGCTGACCTGGGGCATTAGCACCCTGGTGCCTGCTGACGCAGAGCATCTGCCAAATTCGATTAGCCCCGTGGCCTGGCTAAGCTGGGCATGTCCTGCATTGCTGCTAAAAGAAACTCTCCAGGAAGGGGCTGTGAGATTCAGAGATTTTCTTTTTCCTACTAAGTGTCAGTTACTACTGACTGCTTGGCGGTTTGAGACAGGGTGGGGAATAAATAAAAAGATCAGAAGGAGCAGAAGACAAAGCCAAATGTTTACTTAATGGTCACTTCTGGAAACAGAGAAAACACTTCAAAAAATCAACATAGATTGGCTTTTTCTCTTCTCCTTGCTTGAACTTTTTAAAGTCCTTGGGAGTCCAGCAGAATAAACCAAGCATTAGTGAAATGACAAGTAGGGGCGTGTTGCTGGCTTGGAGCAGGTTGTTTGGAGGGGGGGGCAGGTAATGACCTGCCTGTGAGAAGTTCACAGAGCTCTGTCTTCCACCCTTAGCATGACAGACAGGACCCTAGTTCTAGAGAAAACTGAATACAAGTAAGAGCTTAGCCGACTAGGGTCCAGTCATTAGAATCTCATGACCGAGTCCTAGCCCCCAGGTTAGGGCCCAGCTTCGGCAGGCAGAATTCTCTTCTATCTCTGACTCCTGTTTTCTCAGCAGAAGAGGAATCTAGGGCAGCAGTTTGACCCTGGATGGTCAATAGAACCAAAGAGAAGTTTTTGAAAATATTTTCTAGGGCTACAGTCCCAGAAATTCTGATTTAACTCACCTAGGGTGGGACCTGCTGGGTTATAGATATTTTTTAAGGTTTTCTACATGATTTGAAGTACAGGTCAGAATTGAGAGTAATTGGTTTGGCTGTTAAGACTGGGGCTCTGGGGTAATAGAGATGTGGCTTGAAATCTAACTATCTTTATTAACTGTCTGACCTTAAGCAAGTTGTTTAGCTCCTGTGTTGTCCGTTTCCTTGTCTCTAAAATTACACCTGCCTCGTGGTTGATGAGTATTTTACATAGCATGCAAAGCATTTAGCATGACATCTGGTACAAACTAGGGATTATTGTCCCTTGCCAAGGTCTTGTCCATGTGTTCAACTAATTCCTACAGTAATCACCCTTTACTGGGCTTCTCAAATGTGGATTGTCTATCTGAAGCCCATGGACATCACTCTCAAGATACATGTCTACAGACATGTTTCGCCTGTTTACCCTTAACTTCTGCTCAACCTCAGGGCATACCTAGTCCTCAGCACCTTGATTTTGCTTCTTGATCTACTCCACCTCCTTCAGGATTTGTTCTTAAAACCCGGGGAAGCTAGGAAAGCAAGCTAAGTTCATTTTGGGGGGGATCAATTCTATTCAACTGTCAGTTATTACATAGAGCATGGCCTGGAGAAGGATTCCGAGGCTGAAACTGAGCTCAGGTAGGACTTAGGTGTGATGGCTGCCATATATGGAAAAATGGAGGAGAGAAGGCCTGTGCTAGTATCTGAGACCATTGCAGACCCACAGGGCTCTGATTATTGTTCCCTCTCTTCTCTACAAATACAAAATACAAAATAACTTTGCAAAGTACTGACCTGGGAGAATTGGGCATCCCTGAGTTTAGCAAGTGGTTTCAGAATACTCTGCCTGTCTACTCAATCCTAGGGACCAACAGGAAGCCTTTTGGATTTGCTGTGAGGTTGAGGATGACAGCTGCATCACTCTTAGGTTTTGGAAACAGTTGGCACAAAGTATAGAAACTCTGCCCCCAGATTGTTCTGCACAGAGCAGTGTGGTGTCCACTTTGGGAGGGGCCTTCATGCAATGTGTGCCTGTTTGCGTGTTAACCCTTGAAAGAGCCAGTCAGTGCTCCCTCCAAAGCTAAAAATAAGGACCCCTATTTTCTTCCCTTTCGATGGAAGCCCAAGTCCTCTTCAATATGACACTAACTTCTTTCCATTCTTTTGGCTTCTGTATCTCCCCAACCATCTGCACACTCTTTTGATTGTGCAAGGGTCGGGAGAGTGGCTCCAGATCTAAATTGCATAGATCCCAGCCTCTGCTCCACTACTAATTAGTATTGCAACCTCTGGCAACTTGATCAATTTCTCTGTGCCCTAGTTTCTGCGTCTCTAGAGGAAGAGCACTAAAACTCCCACCTAGTTTATGGATTGTTAGTGGGTAAATCTGCACAAGGTGCTTAGCACTGCCTATCTGAAGCACGCTCTGGTCACCGTCACTGTATGATGAGCAGGAGGCACATCTATGGTGGGGGAAGAAGGCTGATGCCAAGGCTATTTTCAGAAATGTGACTGTGGCCCTGATTCTCTCTCATACTATGTGAGTTCATCCATTCCACCCTGGCTTCAGACATCAGCATTCGGCTGGGGTGATACTCAGAGGCAATAGGCTTCATTTGGAATATACCATCTAGAAAAGCGCCTCTAGTGTAGTATATCTTCTCCATTTGTCTTATGTAGAAGGCTACCACTTAACTACTGAGCAGTATTGCTGACATCTTCCAAAAGACAAGTAACCCTGGATACTGACATAAACGATATGAGATACTCCCAGGAGTTAAAGAATATTAGAAAAAGAATCTCTGAAGTCTGCTGTAGGTGAGCCCAGTTTATCGTGTTTGTAAATACTTTTTGAGGCTTCTGTGTATACTCCTCACTTTTCCAAGTGCTTTATGTGCATTGCCTCTTTCGATTCTCACAAAATCCTGAGGGGAGTGGTAATATTTTTACCTGTTTTTTGTTTTTACATGAGGAAATGGAGGCACAGAGAAAGTAAGTGACTTTCCCACAGTCACAGAGCTAGAGAGTAGCAGAGCTAGGATTCAGATCCAGGGGTCTGTTCCAAAATCTAATGTTAACTACCATACTATATGCATTCTGAGTGGTGAAAAGTTGGATCCCAGAGGAAACAGAGCCCGGTGGGCATGAAATGGGAGCAGAAGTGGATTGACCTAGAAAGAAAACAGGAGTTTCTGAGAGACTCAGAACCAAAGGACTCTGGGCCAGGAATGAGCCAAAGTCAGATGGCTGGAATGAGGAATGCCAGACCCTGGCATGGCAATGAGGCTTGTCTCCTAAGCTGGCCAAGGCTACACTCAGAATGATTTCCTAATGGTTTATCATGAGACACTCTTGTTTTCAAGGGTATCCTCTCAAGAGGAGGATCTCTCTGGAGTGTCTAGGGGTAGAATGAAGCAAGCTGAGAGCTGCATATCCTTGGTGAAGGTATAAAGCTCAGAGGAATTAGGATGAAAGCCCATTTTGTCTCAAAGTTCTATCAACAGTGACTCTAAAGGATGTAGATCCAGCAGTTTAATCTACCGTTTCCTGAATCTTCAACTCAGCCAAACACACTAGATCTTTCTTTGCCAGGCATCAGGGAATATGGCACATATGAGAGGAAGAAAACATAGGTAAGTATCCTTGCCTGGCTTTGAAGAAGATTTAGAACCAAGCAGAAAGAGTCTACATCTTGAAGATCAGTGTTTTCTGCCTGGTTATGACAGAGCTGGGGACATTTTTATAGTTGCATATGAAAACCTTCCTTGGGGCACATTCCCTCCTCTTCAACCCCCATCCTGCCCCAGGGTGCTTTCTGATTTCAATCTTGTGGCAATTGCCAAGTAATAAGGTCACCAACAGTAGAAGGATACAGGAGATGGACAGTGAATTATCTAAGAATGTTCCCCCAGCCTTTCTGGGCTTCTGAAATCTCTTTCATCTCTTTTTTACTGCAGATGATGAAGTAGGAAGAATGGAATTGTAGTGTCTTAAGGCTTGAATTTACCTCCAAGACAGTATTGTTCAGCCTCTTCCTGTGACAAACAAGGGCTTAAAGGCTTAGGGAGAAGAAATAGGCTGGCCAGCCTAGTTAATGACTGAACTAACAGGACTCCTGGCTCCTAAGCCAAGGTTGTTGGAATTCAGTTTTCCATATTCCCTAATGGGTGGGAAATAAATTTGGATACCTTCTTCTTCATCCCACAATCAGAAAATCTTCAGATGCAGTTTGAAATTTAAAAAGGGAAGGAGTATGCACACATAGAGACATACACATATACACAGAGATGGTACAGGGAATGGGAATAGATTATCATTTCCAGAAATTAATTCCTACCATCAGGAAAAGGTATGTCACAAAGACTGGGGGTGCTCTTTTTATTTTCAAAGGGATCATCCTGCAGGGGTGAACTTAGGACTCCTCAGCTAGATGTTAACAGCTGATTAATTCAGAATGTTTATTTAATTTATGACCAATACAGCTTTATTTCACCGAGAGAGAGGGCCACGTTTGGCATGGGCAAAGCCCAGCTCCCCAGATGGAATAATCTTTTCCTCATTAATTTGCTGAATGTTGCTTCTCATTTCTTGCAGTTGTTCCAAATGTGTTACAAACGACTACCTGCTCTGGTTCCTGAATCTGCTATTGCTTTGAAATGAAAGGAAAAAACAAAAATGGCTGGCTATAAATGGCAGTGAACTTTTACGATACACATTTCCATGCTTGCTTTTAAATCACCAGTGCACCCTCAGTACCCATTGTTCTTCTGTTTTAAGAAATAGAAATATATAGGAGGTTTGAATTTTGTTTGCCGGGTCACGGAAAGAGGTGGGTGCCTGACTAGGATCAGAACTCACAGTTCCAAATTCTTGGGCCGTTCCATCTTCCAATTGTGTAGAACACATGGAAGGCTGATTGTTGAATCCCCTCTGTCCAGTGATTTTCAAATTTGTGTGGACACAGAATCACCCGGAGATTGTTAAAACAGATTGCTGGGCCCTATCCTGAGCATTTAATTCAGTAAATCTAGGGTGGGGCCTGATAATATGGTTTTCTAACATGTTCCCAGAGATTCTGCTACTGCTGCTGGTTGGACACCATGCTCTGAAAATCACTGTGTCAGTCCACTGGCAAAAGACATAGGCACTGTGTGTACTGTTTAAAAGTTTGTATTTTATTTCTTTTTCCTTTTTCCCCTTTGACATGCACCAAATTTCAGTTTAGAAACTATTTTTTAAATATTGTGGCTCAGTAGAGTGTACAGCCTGACTAAACAAATTTGTGCACTGCAGTACTTGATATGGATTTTTCTAAAATGTGAGCACTTATGCTAGACAAAAATATTTCCCCTGGGTTCAGCCATTCTACGCAAACCAGCTCCTGGTTTCTAAGGAACCATTTGAAATAGAATACAGTACCAAAGTGCAGAGCTGTGGAAGAATCCTTATGTGCTTTCTAAATGTGGAGTGTACACCTCAAGCTCAGTATTTCAACTAACCCTTTTTGGTCCTTTACAAACTTAAGACATACCCTACCATTAATTAAAGCATTTTCTGTGAGATTTTTTTTTTTTTTTTTTCAGGATAGATGGCACATTTTTCCAAAGGAAAGTACTTTTGTTTTGCCAGATTAAAAAAAAAAAAAAAAAAAAAAAGCAGGTCACACTTGAATATATAATGAATGCAAAGGCCTTGTTTAGTGTGTGTGTGGTAGCATTTATTAATTGAAATATTAGCTTTTACAATCCATGCTACTGACATTATCAAGTACACACAGGATTTATTTTATTCAGAAAAGCAAATGGTGGGGTGGTAGTGGGGAGTTTTCTGCTATGGTGATTGGTGCCTATAGAAGGGGTTGAGGTAAAGGCCTATAGAAATCCTATAGTGTATCACATCGATAGCTCTTTTTGTTAATGAGGAATATAAGGTGTAAGAGACCACAGTATGTTTCTGTTAATATTTAAATATTTTCTTCAGGAAATTTACTGCATCTAATCACACTTCAAAAAGCAAGGAGTTTGCATTCATTTCCCCCGCCCCCCCATGGAGAACAGTGGCAAGAATTGAAAGAAAAAATGAAGATGCTTAGAAGACTGGAGGCAGAGGTACAGGCAGGGTGCTTACTAGCTGGAATGGCCATACATTGGAGTGGACTGGTGTGGCTGCATCCACTCTAGTCACTATACATGGCTCTTAGGTAGTGAGTTCACCAGCCCCAGTTAGTTCAATGTAACCAACAAGAACCAGAGTCCTAGCCACTCTCCCTACCCCTTCTACCCCCAATCAAAAACCACTCTTAAAACAACAGTTAACCCACAGCTAAAAGAATGGCCCAGGTTTCATCAAACACTAATTTTGCTTTGAGGCTGGATTACATTATGCATGGATCTTTCTATGCTCAATACTTATCTATCTGTACTTCTGAACATGCATTGTTTCTCATCACTCTTTACCAACAATGGCTTACCAGAAATGTAGCTATTTCACTAAAACTGACTGACAGAGTAAGCTCAATGCTAGAACCCAAGAGACAGGAATGTTTTCCTTTAGGCATAAGTCCTGATGCTGCTGGAGTGCTGGCTGAGCAAGGACTGACAGTTTTTGGTGGTTCAAGAGGTGTTTGACACATATTAAAAAAAAAAAAAAGACATTTTACCTAGAGTCTAGTAACCAATTAAATGAATGAGGGACAACTTAACTAATTCCTTCTAAGGTTTAGTTCAAACTCTTACTCAGAATTGTGATATTATTCAGGGAATAAAAAGACTTCATAGACACAGCATGACCACAGAGGCTTACTAATATGGCTAAAAAACAAACAAACAAAAAAAAAAAACAATAGATGAAAGCAATGATCTGAGTCTTTTCCAAGATTCTTAATGATTAAGCAGGTTTACCTTCTTACCTAAAGAATGCAGTACAAATTGATTGCTCCCGTCAACTCCAAGTTAGTTAAGTTAATGGATAGCTCCTTTTCATTGTTGTTTCTCTGACCTCGTCCCCTATTGAAAACTTTGTCATGTTTACCAAACTCCATTAACTTCAAGTAATTTGAATGACACATTTGATTCTCGATTATTCCTCAACCCTTCATTTAAGTTAGTCTTTTTCAACTATGATAATTGGTTAAGTCGGAAGTATAACAAAGTTCTAATTCCCTGGCTGGGCTGTCATGTCTGGCAAGTCAAGGTCTTCTCTTCCAGTGCAAGTAAATTCACTGGACAGATTATAATAGAGCAGTTCATCTCATTCGATCTGTTCTTCCATATACACAACACAAGTCAATGTTTGTTATGACTTTCCTGATCCTTATTTATAAGACAATACAAGAGGAAACCATGTGTGTATGTTTGAAATAGAAATGATACATTGCACAGATATAGTTCACCACGTTCTGGGATGGGTTGTTCAGTGTTCAAATGGGGAGTCTGAAGAGTAGGAACAGATGCTTTTTTTCCTTAATGGCCCTTTCTCTAATTTAAAATCCTTCCATTTATTTCCCTAAGATTTAGTGATAACTTTAAACACTTTAACTAAATTACCCAGCGGCTTGGCAGCCATCACGGAGGCAAATCTTTTTAGAAATCCTAGCAATCTGTTAGATCATGGGTACTATGATATAAAATCTTCGAGTTCCATGTACAAAAATTAAATCGATGCAATAGATACAAATACGTGCTGCAAATGGCATTGTTTCCAAACCAAGGGGACATGACCTATCTCCAAATATTGAATATCTACATTTTTTTTTTCCAGTAGTTGACTTTCTAAATTTGGGCCAATTTATTCTCATTATCCCTAAATAGACCTACTTTGATTTTTTTTAACAGTTATTTTATAGTCAAATAGAGCCAGCCAGCCCTGATTCATGGATCTGGATGTTGCTAGGATACATGGTTTGGTATTTGATGAAAGTATATCACTTCAAAGGGAAAAACTTTCAAGTGTCCTAGAAAATGACATTCTGTTTTCCACCCTGGAAGACAGAATCAATCCTAGAGCTTCTCAGAAGCTCACAGACTGCAGGATTGGCCTTCCAGTGCTTTGAAATTAGCATCCTCTCTGGAGGGCTATTCAATTGCTGCTACTAGTCAGGTTGATCTTAAAGCAAGGAACACACGTATTTATAATAAAACACGTTTTCATGTTTGTTTTACAGTGAAGAGAAAAAAACCCAGAACCCCCAGATTTTATGTACTTTGAAAATATATTTAAAAACATTAAAAATTCTATATTTAAAACATATATTATATGTTAATTGGTACACTTAAATAGAACTTGTATTTACAATAGGCTTCTGATTCGGTTAAGTTTTAATGCCAAATTTTTTCAATAACATAATTATATAAATATACTAAAATACAATAAATATTTTTTCTTGTTTTACATGGTGAATAATATCTTTACCATAGAGAGAACAAGGCCACAGACATTTACTTACATTTTCAATGGGAATCACCATAAAAAAGCAACAGGCCTGCTGCCATGCATGAAACACTTCTGCCACAAAGAGACCACAGCAAGACTTTAAAAACAAAACAGAACAGAACAGAACAAGAACGAACAGCAACAGAGAGAGAGTTTAACAAAATAAATCTTAGTTCAACATAAACCACCAAGCATGTGACTGTGATGTATCTCATTGGGTAAGAGAGAGCCACTGACCACACAATTGCTGAAATGTCTCCTGCGAAACTTAACAGATCTGGCCCTTGCAGTACCTTAAGATTGTGGATAGGGACTTGTTTGTTTTTTAAATGTTGTCCCTCAAAAGGAAGCTGCGAAAAGTTAGCATACAGCAGACATTCCAAAAGCATTCCTTACAGATGAAAAATAATTACAAAGATAATATTGTTGAACGGCACAACAAAACAAACCTATACTACATAAAGTCTTTCTTCATTTAAAGATAGGTATTCAGGTTGTACTCTAAAAGACAGGCTACCTCTAAACGAAAGACAGAAATTTGCTGACAGCATCTTCACTCCCTGGGTCACAATGGACATCCTTGTTTGCTTATTCCTCACCCTGCAACAATTGCTTGCAGCTTTTTCTGATACTCTAGAACACTGTCCCAGGTGGTAAACACTATCATTTCCAGGTGTGGAAGTGAGCTGAATGGGTAGATAGGCTTAGCACTAATTTTCACTGGGATCCACTTTTCCCAGGAACACTATTTCAGATTCCTAATTTGACCTCTCCTAACCCAAAATGGCAGAGGTGAAGCAGTGACCCTCTCCTTGAACAGACAGAATGGGCAGGAGGTTGCTGTGACCTTCACTTGGGGAGCAAAGCTTTGTCAGCTCTGTTCTGGCCTCTTCTATGGAGCAAGGCACCTTCCCAAGTCTTGTCTCTGGACAAGATTTCTATCTTTTCAGGCCTTCATCATTCAGCCTGAGTTTGGGGGCCTTTTCCTGTTCTCTCCTTTGACCAAAAGTTCTCAAAATATAAAACCCTGGTTTCCTCAAGTGTAGTTTCAAAGCAAGTATGTGTTCTTGTAGCAGACATCTTCTATTTCATTGCATCAATCTCATGATAGCAAATGCCACATTTGACTCCAAATCTGCTCCAGGCTAGTCCAACTTTATGCACAATTATCCAGGAGAGGAATGGAGGGCATAAGTCAGCTTGGGTATGGTCCTCCAGTGGAGAACCTCTTGAGCACAGTTAGATAATGTAGGCACTTAAAGCATGAGGTCCAAGCAACTTAACACATGTCATTCCAGAGCCACCTCTGAAGGGTGCTTCTGAGGCTTTCCTTTTGGAAAGTCTTAAGGGTCATTCCCCACCTCTACCTAGGCCTTGGGATGGCCACTCAAAAATTCTTCCTGCATTGCCCGGAAATGGTACATTCTACCCAGCCTCCATAGGGCTGTTTAGACTCATTTCCCTGGCATGTAGATTCCTGCTCTGATCTAGGTGTTTCTGAGTTCATACAGAACTCTACCTTTCACTTGCAAGACACTGTGAAGTCTTACCATATTTTTTTAAAGCATTACCATGATTTACCCAAATGTTTACTCCTCATAAAAAAGAATCTTGATTTCTGGGTTACTTCCTGATGTTCTTTTTTCTCTTCTTTAAAAAAATAAAAATCACTGTTTCCACAAGTGCCACAATGTGACACAATTTATTCACTTGTTCACCACAGTGGTAAAATATTGTAGGGCACGCGATTCATTTTTCTTCCTTAAGACAAAGCAAAACAACGAGGGAATCAAAGGGGAGGAAGGGAAAGAATGTGCTTTGAGCAAACGTAGGTTCTTCCAATAAAAGATGCTTTCCCTAACCCACATCCAATGGGTTGGAGGAGGGGGATCTGGGAGGTGCATCATGGGAAGTGGAGTGTGAGCATTTTATGCAGTTGCCTTAATTTTTATTCACTTTTCAGTCATCTGATTGATATTGCAAACAACTTTACAACATATAAATGTATCTTTTATAAACCAGAATAGACACTGAAGAAGTTCTTTGCCCATCCCTACTCCCTGTGGGAACTAAAAAAAAAAAAAAAAAAGAAACAAAACAAACAAACAAACAAAAGAAAACACAAAACAAACAAAAATATACCCCTCCCATCCCCCATCCCCCTAAGCCAGTAAAGCAATGACAACAGCACCTTGACATTGTTTTAATTCCAACGCTATCAGAAGTTAAAAGCAGTAAAACAGATATAGTACTAACAAGAAGGAAGATACTTACTGTCTAAAATGTAAACGGAATGTTTTGGTTCAAATTTTTGTTTTTTTTTTTTTGTTTTTGTTTTTTTTTTTTGTCTGTTTTCTGAAAGAGGACAGTTTATTATCAATTCACAATTAAAGCAGCATGCAATTTATTATCATTTTTTTAAAACTTTTTATGTTTTCAATTCTTGGCAACGGCAACAAACCACAACATTATCGAGGAATGTAATGCAGACTTTTTAAAGTTGTGCGCAAATGACTGTTTCCCTTCTGGTCATGGATATGTCCAATAAATAGATTGTAGAACCACTGTACTGTATAAACTTCATTTATACATGCAGTTCATAAAATTATTTTTTTTCTTAACTGAATAATTTACCCTGTTATGTATATATACAAATAGAATAATTTTTGTCTCAATATAATCTATACAACATAAAGCCACTATCTTCCCCTCTTAATGGTCAATGTACATACACAGGAAGTGTCTATCCTTATGAACCGCCAGCCAATGCGCTTTTTGCTATCCATGGTGAGGGCCCGCACGTACGACTGGGTAGTTCGGCACTGGGAGTTCCAATGCCTTTTGTCTATGCCCCTGCAGCCTTCTTTCGTGTAGCCCATGGGATTGCACTTGGTCTCGTAGAAGTATTGCTTCAGTTGGCCTTTTGACACAGGGACTTTTTCCAGGACGGTGACGGTTCCACCCGACATGTCCACTGCAGTCTTTTTATCTGCCGCTGTTACCCACTCACTAATACTGTCACACACACTGAGCTCCCCGCGGCGGGCAGGGTCGGAGTGGCGCCGGACCCTCATAGACATGTTTGCAGCATCCAGGTAATTTTTGTATTCCTCAAGCAGGAAGAGAAGAGGAGGCTCCAAAGGCACTTGACTACTGAGCATCACCCTGGAAGTGTACAAGTCCGCGTCCTTATTGTTTTCTTCATTGGGCCGAACTTTCTGGTCCTCATCCAACAGCTCTTCAATCACGTGTTCAAAAGTGTCAGCCAATGAGGTGAGGCCTCGTGAACCTGCCTTGGGCCCATTCACGCTCTCCAGAGTCCCATGGGTCCGCACACCTGGGTAGGCCAAGCTGCCTTGTCCTCGGACGTTGGCTTCTTTCATGGGGGCAGCCTTCATGCAACCAAAGTATGAAATAACCATAGTAAGGAAAAGGATGGTCATCACTCTTCTCACCTGGTGGAACTAAAGGAGAAAGCAGAAAAAAAAAAAATGCAAAGAAACTGGTTAGGGCTTTTTTTTTTTTCTTTTCCTCACAGGGATACTATGTGGCCCATCTGATTGTAATTCCAGACTATTCTGCGGGGTCAAGGTTTTTTACATCTTGGTGATCAACTCCAGCTGCACTAGACACAAATCAATGTCAGTAGTGTGCAATATGTGGTTTAATATAAACCAGAAACATGCAGTGTTCTCCCCAGGACTTAGCATATAAACCTGAGATTAAATGGCTTCTAAGCAAGTGAAAAAAATTGTGGCTTCATTTCTCCTCTTTCCTCCCACTTTAGCAGCTTCATAAGTTTAATTTTTAATGATCTATGCTCATGCTGTCACAAGAAACACAAAATCAGAAATGTTACTAAGCAACAATTGCAAGCGAAATGTTTTTTTCAAGTTAGCAATGCTATCCCTTTGTAGGAATGTGTGACAAAAACAGCAGTGGCTTGAGGGATCCGATGAATCTCTGGCTATGTGATGCCTAGTCATGAACAGCCATCAGAGAGCTATAAGGAGCCTTTACATTATTTTTCTTCTCTCACAGAGATAATCTATTATAGTGAAGATGATAGATATTTCTACTGGATTTTACAGACAGGGAAAACAAAGACCATACAGGACTGGCCTTGTGTCATAAAAAAAAAAAAGTTTATATTAGAATTCGGGATTCTCCAATCCAGTGTTCTTTCCACTACACCTGGGTGGTCATCACTAAAAATGTTTTGCTTATTCCCAAACAGAAATCATTTTCTCTCCATTCATTCTAATGATGTTTCTATGCCTGAGGCTGATGTCATGAAAACAATGTGTCAACTTAGAAAAAACTGGAAAAGTCAGCATTAAAAAGGAATTTAAGTCAATTTCAAATGCCTCCCATATGCAGACTCCGTGTTTATCTCCACAAATTCTCTGAAGCCCTCACCCTTTGACTTTTCTGCCTAGTATACTGATCTAGCTAGAAAGTTCAACTTCTCTTTTTATTGGTCCTGTGTGTGTGTGTAAACTCTTGAGTTTATCATGACTTTAAAAAAATCTGAGTTGTATTTTACACACTTTGGAATAGGCAGTTAATGCTTCTTTCTGTGCGTTTGAAGTTTCCTGGGAAGTCCCTTAATGGCACACCACAAAATTAATCTCTTCCTGTTTGCCAGAGGGTTTTTCTACTAAATTTGGCTCTACATCTGCAAGCATTCTCTATGAAGCCAATTAGGATAAACGAATAAGTAAAATGAAAACATACCTATGGACCAACCCAAGGTCACCGTCAGGTGTTGAAGGACTTAAGAATCACTTACCTGAAGTACTGTGTCCCTTAGTAGTAAAGAGTAGCATTCCCCAGCCCTGACACTCTAACTTTATTTATTCCTACTTATCAGTTCCAGAGCATGGACTTATAAAAAGACAGACATACTCACATGTGCACACGTGCGCATGTGCACACACACACACAAAGTGTCATCATGCTGTGAAAGTCCCTAGGAAAAGAGATTATTTCTGCCCATTAAGTGTTACTAAACACAAAGCCAACCTACCTCCAGTCACTAAGCCATAGTGCAGAAATGGCTGAAGACTTTTGTATTGAAAAATCAAATGTTTCTGTGCTCCACTTTTGAAAGAGAGAACATTTTCTACCACCAAGAGACTATATCATCCCTAAATACCAATTTCCTGGTAGATTCACTCTCAATTTGCACATAAGCAAGCATACTCATAAGTGTATGGACAGCACAGTGATCTGAGATTAGGAAGGGCAAATTGGTTTGTATTAAATGTGGTTGTTCATTCTGCTAATATTTAAAGTTTTGTAAATATTCTGGATTCTGCATCATCAAAGAAATGGATCCTCCAAGGAGGTTTCTATTCTGGGCAGGTGGTATTTCCACCATTGAATGAAAGAAAACCCTTTCTCCTAATAATCCCAGTCCAAATTAAAATAACCCCATGGCATCCTCATATTTAGGTCAATTAAAGAATGCAAATTTAGGAGACTTTACTATAGTCGCCTATATCATATTGGTGGAAATCTGCTGTTATCAATAATTTTTAATACCATTACTTACAAATCTATGATACCATCAATTTAAAGCTCACCATTTTATGTACTGCCAAAAAAGAAAACTGCAAACTATTGCTTTGTGTTTAGAACTTTTATTCCATATTTACAGAAAGAGTTATTTTTGACTTATCTGGAAACATTTTTTTTCCTATATAATTTTGTGCATACTTTTTAAATAAAGCAAAGTAAATTTCTTAAGGCAGTGGCAACTATGCAGTGACTAGATAACCAACAATAACGAGATAATGTCAAGATAATGGAAGATGCAAGCCCACTGGACAAATGTTTTTTAAAAAGTGAATTTTAGAATGAATGACATGTAAGTTTAATAAGTGTTTACTCATACTAACTGTGTATAATGGTGTGAGATACTGAAGCATCTTACTTTATTATCACTACACTAATGAGTCTTTTAATGATACCTTTTTCTATCCTTGACTTGAGGTTTACTTGGCCTTTCACTGGTCTCATTTACCTTTTTATTAATAGCTTTATTAGAAAAGTAATTAGTGCTTTATGGATGATTTTCTCATCAGTGCCACAAGCAAATACTCTGAAGAAACAACTGGCATCTGAATAAATATCACTTGGCTTTCATTGTAAGTCCAAACATGGCAGCATTCAAAGTTGAACATCAGCAGAGATTCAGTTATTAACTACATGCTGATAAAGTCAAACCCCACACCACCAGCCCTGCCCTCTGAGTGGCACTTCTGCAAGTCTGTCTGCCTACACCTTAAGGACCTCAAGTAAATGAATGCAACACCAAACTAATACTTTCTGTCCGAACAAATGGTACTTACCACCTTTTCTTTTTTTAACAACATTTTCTGATATTTTTGGCAATCCTAGTGGAGGCTAGAAATTCTGGAATGAAGTTTGAGAAGACATGAATTGCCTAGTCATGTTTTCCTTCAAAATATTTCTACTATCAATCCCGTTTTCTCTACCCCACTTCTCCACCTTGGATCAGCCCTCACCATCTTGTTTTGTGACTACAATGTCCCTTTACTGTATTGGATATCCTTAGAGATCCTTTCAACTCTGATGAACATTTCCTGATGGACCACTCTCATGCTATGGTCTTACACAAAAATTTTCAATGGCTTTTTTGTTCCATCAGATCAAATCTAGCCTCATATTCAACACTGTCCAAGATCTGGCCTCACTCTACTTAGCTAACTTTCCCACATTACTTAATGCTTCACTTTCTTATTATTAGTGGTTCATCACTGCTGATCTGATCAGGCCAGAGTGCTTTGTTGTTTGGAAGTGACTTGTTTTGCTTATTTTGACAAGTCAATTGATTGATCAATCAATCACTCTCTCCAACCCTGCTTTCTTCTCTTTCTTTCCCTAACTCTACCTAAATCTTGCTTACTCTTCATTGAACTGGTCCAAGCATCATAGCATACCTGCCACCTTCTCTAATGAATCTAGTACACACTGCCTTTCTTCTTTAAAATTCCCCATTATTACTTTATTTAGAACTTCATTCCCTACTCACTCATTAATGGCATTTGCTAATTAAAACTAGTCTTCAGTTGGAAGATAAACTCTCTGAGGGACTGGATCATGTTTGATCTCCCATAATGCTAACACAGAAAATTTAGTAGTAGGAATCAGTAAAAACTTACTAATAGGTTTATTAAACCAGGAGAAAAAGACAGTTCTGACATAACTTTCATAAAAAGCCTTTTTCTTTGGAAAAAAAACAGTGAACACAGTGAAAGTTTCAGGTAAATTATGGGCTGTACTAACCTAAATTATAAGCTCTAAGGAATTTGACAAATGGCAATTATGAGCCACAATTTCTTGAGTTCTTTCAATGGGGTAAAACTTTGAATAATTAAAAAGCAAACAATGCTACTATATATTAACTACTCTGCTATATCCTGTGTTGCTCTGTTTCTAATGGATCTATGGGAGACTTGGAAAGTGATCAATATTAGTAGTAATAAAAGCAGAACTTAGAAATTTCAGTCTTTTAGCTTCCCTTTTCTTGTACTTCAGTGCTCTTCAGTGAGTAATCTTATATACCATAATTAGAAATTATAAAAGATTAAGAGTTTTCTGCCCCCTGAGATGAGTCTTGATCAATCAAAAGATACAGAGCCTGTGTAATATTGCTGAGTAGATCATTAGTCTATATATCTATTTTTAGTTAATAAATGCATTGGCACTATCTATTTTTTAAAAAAAAAATTTTAAATACCTTTATTTTATTTATTTTTATATGGTGCTGAGGATTGAACCCAGGGCTCACACATGCTAGGCGAGTGCTCTACCACTGAGCCACAACCCCAGCCCCGGTACTATCTAATTTTGTTCCAAGGCTCACAACAACCAACTCAACTACATTTATAAAATGCTAGGAAGATTTTTTCTGAGCCCCACTCTCAGGAAATTCAATATAATATACAGGGCTAAAAAGAAAATCAACAAAGTAGAAAAGAAGTTTAGCTTGAAGCATGACTCACAGGTCTTAAACCTTCAACAGAAAGAATATCCATCACAGTATGCTTTCCTGCTGTATAGTAGGACAATAATTCACATTTTTCCAAAAGACTACAGAATATTCATAAATACCATCTAATTTCACTGTTATAAGGAGATAGGTGTTGTTATTCCCATTACACAGATGAGACAATTATACTTTAGAGAGGTCAAGTAATCTGTCAAATGTCACTAGGCTAATAGGTCAGTCACCCATCTCTTTAGTCAAGCTTTACCATGCAGTCATGTTACCAGTTTTAGAATACTAGGCTCAGGGAAGAGAGATGCTATAACAAAGAAGGAGCTTGTAAAGCATGGACACAGTTTTCTGTGGTTGTCTATAACCTTGTGTCCAACTTTCTAAAGGCAGCACCATTAAGACACTACTTTGCAGGATTGGATTAAGCATGATCCCTGGGATCCTTCAACTTGTTAAGGCCTGATTACTCTAGAGAATGGAATTTCAGATAATTCTTTCTCCGTTAAAGAGAAAGCTTTCCAAAAAAAATTTAGGCATGTTAGAACCTAGTTTCAAGGCCAAAATAAGAAGGGGAACCAAACAACATACAGGTAATTCAGGTATATATAAAAAAGAAAATTAAAAAAAAATAAAAGTTTTGTTTGTTCCCCTGTCCTCCTTGGATTTGTCTGTGAGCATGTAATCAAAGAAAACATGGTTTAATGATATGGTGGCTCATTTTGGACAGCTCCACAAATGACAAGAATGATTATAAACACTTTAATAAAATCTTGCATTAATATTTAAAAAGTATTTCATTTGCATCTAGTTTCACCACAGCCATGTATCCACTTTCCTTTTGTTTGTTCAATTATCATACATGGAGTCTATTTTGCAGTCTTACAGCCTAGGAAAGAGGCAGGACAGAATTGTAACTAAAATATAAAGATAGAAACGTCCCAGGAAAAGTATAGTAAAATTCTGGAGTGAGAGAGAAGTTACTTCCAGGAAATGAAGAAATGCTTTGTGAAGAGAGGGTTATGAAGAATTTGAATATATCCAAAAGACACCAACGGAGGAATGGCAACTTGATGAATGGTGTGGAGTTTGGAAGACATGGACTAAGCATTTGCAGAGGAAAGTTCTGGACTAGAAATAGTAAGAAATAAGATGGAACAACTGTCAGGTTTTGGAAGGCTCTGAGGGTGATAAAGAGATTGGACATTGCCTTATGGATACTGAAGAGTCATTGAAAGTTTCTGAGCAGAGGGATATTTCAAGAAGACCAGTTTATTACTACATGCAAGACTGATAAACTGGAAGAAACAAATTATTTTACTGATTTCATTCTTAGTGACTATAAAGCCTTCAAAATAAATACTAAGCAGCTACTCAAGTGTGGAGCTATGATTGGCTAAAGAGGATCTCAAAAAGAAAAGTGGGTACAAAGAAGTATGCAGACCTGAGTCTTAACCATGTCTGGGTTGGTAGAAAGAACAGAATGAGGAGAGGTGGAGGTAGGTGAAACTCATTCCATTTATAATTACACCGATGACTGGTTCCATGGCTCAGCACTTTTAATTCAAAGATCTCTAAACACTTTGCAAATATTAAGTAATTAAGACTCATAGGACCCTGGAGGTGCAGGTAACTATAATTATCCCTGTTTTGTACAGGAGGAAAGAGGATCAGAGTTTTTAATCAACTCATCCACTTGCTGTGGTTCCCCTGATAGAACAAGATCAGAACTCAGACTCTAAAGAAAACCAGGCCTTCACATAGAGGAACTAGATTGTCTCATCCCTGTACATTATTTCTACATGATTTTCTCTTTGAATATGTATTGTTTAGCCCAGACTACACAGACAAAAAGACTCCCACATGCTCCTCAAAGAAAATAAAAATTGAATTCCACAAATAAAATGGAAAAAATAATTATTACATATGCTTACCTATTTATTTGGATAACTATTTGATTGAACTAATAAATATTTTAGAAAATGATATTAGATAATGCGGATGTTCCAAAGTTTTGAAGGAAGTACCTTAAAAATGTACTTTCTAACCATAATGTAATTTATGTACAAGGATATCCAAATTGTTTCTCTGATGGTTAATTTTAGGTGTCAGATTGACTGGATTAAGGAATGCCTAGAAAACTAGTAAAACATTGTTTTGGGGTATGTCTGTGAGGATGTTTCCAGAGGAGATTGGCACATGAGTCAGCGAACTGAGAAGTCCACCCTCATTGTGGGTGGGTACCATCCAATTGGCTGGGGACCCCAGATAGAACAAAACCAGAAAACAATTTGGGGTATCTCTTTCCTAGAGCTGGGAATACACTCTTCTTTTCCTTCCCTTGGACATCAAAACTCCAGGTTCTCTGGACTTTCACCAGTAACTCCTCAGGTTCTCAGGTCTTTGAATCTAGACCAAGTTCTACTACCACATCCAAGGAGGCCTTATCTTGCAAAGAACCTGACACAAAACCTCATCCTTCATAATTATGGAAGCCAACTTACCTAATAAGCCCCCTTCCATATACTGATATCTAGCTCCTAGGTGCTATTACTCTGGAAAACTCTAATATAACTTCCTACAAAACATAGTCTTTCATATCAGTGTACTCTCAGATCCTCTGATTTGCCACAGTATTGAGTGGCACTTGCAAACATTACTTAACCTTCCTAAGAGTGCCAGGGAAATTGCTGATTCTCAGTTCACACCTGGATTTATATCTTTGTCAGCATCATAGTTGTAGTTCTGTGACCTGCCTCTACTCTCCAACTCTACCCTGAAAAAAAATAAGAATTTTTCTATTGGTAGGAGACCTACCCTTCTTCAAGAGTAAAACTAGACCACATACCCCATAACGACAGAGATCAGGCATTCTCCCCTGAATTACTACCTAGAGCAATTTATACAGCATGTTGCATATACTAGGTTCCCCAGTCACTGAAAGGCTTAATTCTCTTTGTGCTGGTATTACCTGCATACTATTTAGAGAGGTGCAGTTAAAGTTAGGTGGAGGTTTTTGTCAGTGAATATTATGTCTCTTGCCACCTGACATCCTAGCCTCAGACAAGGCTGCCACCATACAGAGGGGCCCAAGTCTTCCATCATTGTTTTCCCTGGAAACCTACTGTTCTACTGTAGCAAATGAAGCTTCTCTGAATGCCAAAGCCATCAGAGCTTGTAGTCCCATCTGTGCCTTACACTTCTCTTTCTGTCACAAGCAACATTGCCCAAGTAGCATATACTTCTAGCCTATAATAAAAAATTCTTAGCACCAAGCATAACCAAGTCACATATCAAATGAATAGGGTGTCGGTAAATGCTTTTCTAGGTATTCTTTTTTTTAATATTTATTTTTTAGTTTTAGGTGGACACAATATCTTTATTTTACATGTATGTGGTGCTAAGGATCAAACCCAGTGCCTCGTGCATGCTAAGGCGAGCACTCTACCACTGAGCCATAACCCCAGCCCCTCTAGATATTCTTTAGAATTACCATTTTTCTACTTTACAGGATACAAATGGCAGTTAACACTCAATTAAAAAGTGTAAACTCCTAAATTAGGATTCCCCTTTCTTCGGAATTTCGGGTGGGATTTGCTACAATTACTAAAGTAAAGTGAGATTTAATATTAATTTCCACACTTGGTAGAAGTGACATTAATTTGCAAGATAGTCCCATTAGTTCCATGAAGTTTTAGTGACTGACTCTGTAAAAATTATTAAATAAACACCATATCTAACTGAATGTGTCCAACACTGTGAAGTCATGGGAGAGGGGATTTTCTGTAAAGGGACAGTGACTCTAGAAGTGGTAAGCAGGGAAATTAAAAAAAAAAAAGTTATTGTCACACAGACATTTAAATTGTACTTAGATATATACTTTTGAGTTTATAGAAAAATTTCAAGAATGAAATTAGTTTTATGTAGCCTGAAGTCTCAAACTTTGGACAATTTTGTTTGAATGTTACATTTATAAATTAATATGAATGTAGTTCAAACTTGTTACTAAAAGTGCTCCAACAAAATGAAGTTTATAGGGGTGAAGTTGGAGTTTTAGATAACATAGGTATGAGATAAAATATTGTGGGCTGATATAAAATGAAACCTTACTTCTTAAAGTGTGATGAGTGAACCAGCAGCATTAGCATTGCCTAGAAGCTTATAAGAAATGTAGACTCTCAGCTTCCCCTCCCTCATCCCATCCACTCCACCCACCCAGAACCTGCATTTCAACTAGATTCACATACTCACGGTGATTCATATACTCATTAAAATTGAGAAGCCAAATAATAAAGAGAAAAGCAGCCACTTAAGATAAGGAAATTAAGGGGTTAAAGTCAACTTAAGCATTATAGTACTTTCTCTGCATGCTGTGGAGTTAGTTACCTATCATCTTTCCTCTTTGGTTCAACTGTTTTATTGGGACACTCATTATGTGGGAAAGCATATTTGCTTTTGTAATGGTATTAAGTAAAATCTGAGTTCTCCTTAAGTCTACTGGCTTTTCCACTATTGTATCTATGCCATAAAAGTACAGGATACCTATAAACATGATTGGCTAAATAAGAATTTATAGAGTACTACTGATCTAAATCTGGACTTCTACTCAATCATTAATTTTTGCCTAAGTGCTACAAGGCAAGTGCATGCACACATGGCCTCCCTAATCACTTAACATAGCCTAGCAGCACTCATTCAATCAGAATCATACTGGCAGTGATGTGACCATCTATACATCTACAGTAGGTGAGAGATTTCTAGGTACTTTACTTCAGCCAGATGTCTCTGGATCTTGCAAGTTCTTTAGAAACAGAACTCACCCACTCAATGGCAGATTTCCTATTTCTAGACTTTTCCTGAAACCAACAGATCCAACTCTGACATACCAAGTATCATGAAATTCAAAATAAAGCAAAACAACAACAAAAACAAATCATTAACTAAAATAGCAGAAGAAACAACACCCAAACCCTAAAATACATTACCGTACACACTAAGCATCAATTCCCGGCCCCTAAAACTGAAATCTCTCTCTACAACAAAATGCCCAACAGATAACCCAATTGCTGTCTAATATTTAGGATCATTTGCTTCAAGACTAAAGTATCTCAAATTGTTAATAAAAAAAATTTGAAAAATCCAAGGAAATGACTGAGATTTTGGAGTTGGAAAAAAAAAATGAGGGTAAATGTTGATGGGGCAATTCTGTGAACAGAACTGGACACGTGGGTCCAGCATTCAGGCTTTTTACAAATGATAGCAGTGATAGCTAGATTCCAAAACCTAGAAGCAAATTCACCAGTCCAAATGCAGGTGACTTGCACTGGCAGCCCTGGTGGTGTGGCAAATCATTTTCAAACAGATGGGGTTGAGGTGACACGGAACCTTATTTTCCCTGGTGGCATCTTGAGTATTGTTGGGTTCCACCTTAACTGCATGTTGACAGGTACAGATGTCAACACACCCAAGGGACTGCCTGCCTGCTCCAAATTATATACAAGGCACACCTACTAGGAGGGGGTGTTGGGACAGCAAATCAGGACACTGTCTGACTGCCTCCAAGAATAAGCGTGCTCTGTACCAAAAACTAATGCAAGGGTGATGCAATTACCTTCTTTGTCCCTGAGGGGAGAACATGTGGTGACTCTCAAAATGAGGATAAAGGGAATCCCCCTTTTTGAAAAGAAGTTTGCCATTATGAGCGGATTGGAAGGTGCCAAAACAATCACCATTTAAAACAAGAGAGAAAAAGAAAGTTAAGGCCCGCCTGTCTTGTATAGGTCTCTTTCTTCAGAACTGGTAACTTTAATCAACAGGTTACTTACAGAGCATGGCCGGATACCCGGAGTCCCTGCCATGAGATGCCATGGGAATTCTGACAGCTGGAAGCCCACAGCCCACTAGATTAGGTGGCACATAACCACACTCCTAATGGACCTCAGAACTGTGGAAAAGGCATGCCCTTCCTGTTTTTTCCACGGATGATGTTCCTGAAATTTTCCATAGCCACTGTATTCCTGTGGTTAATTAGTTATCAGAGCAATTTCCATTATAGCAAAATACCTGCACATAATTAGACCCACCTTAATACCAAGCCGGCAGGCTTCAATGTCATTAATTCAAAAGGGTTAAAATGAGAAAGGAATGGGTGAGTTTTGTCTAATGAAGCGACCTCTCTAGACCAGACCCTTATCTTCTAAAGTACACAAAAGGTTAAACTTTAAAAAAGCAAGAGAGGTAAAAGTTAGTGGGGGAAGAAACTGGAAAGATGAACCATTCCTAGAGACCCAAAATAAATAAATAAGTAACACTTCTTTTCAAACTACTAATGCCAAGTCCTAGAGGGAAGATAAAATTAGCAAGAGAAGGCTATTAGCTCCCTGTTGCTCACCTTTATGAGACCATTTTCAGTAATCAGTCTATTCCATTCCACTGAAGCTCAGCACACACCACAGTCCTTCTTCTGGGATGCACAGTCATGCCATACAGAAGTGTGTGGGTAGATGCCAAAACATGTGTGGACATGCAATCCTTTCTGTAGAAACTCAGTGTTCTGAGTGTTAACAAGGATTAACCTGCACACATGGAGAAAACTGGTGGTTCCACACATCCAGTTGTCCTTCAGGTTATTTCTGCATCCTACTCTGTAATTTCTTTTAATTACTTACTGTAAAGCACAGGAAAGTGCTCATTATTTGTAGCTTAATGCAAGAGGGGAAATAATTGAATATGTTCCCCTGCCCACTGCCCTACTCCAGCTCCCAACTCTTCTAAGTAGCACTGTTCATCTGAGTAGTACAAAGAAGGGAGTTTCTAAGCTCTGTGCATAATGAGCCATGTGGACCCTATTCAAGAAACTGGCTGTGCTCCCAGCTACTATAAAATATAAGGAAAATATTAACATCTCAGATGACAAAAGATCCATATGGTTGGTCAAAAAATATTCACATTACTTAAGCCACTGGAATGCACCTACACGGAAACATTCAATTCTGTAGTACCCTGAGTGTCAGGAAGCAAAAACTGTTTGTCTCTACCTCTTTCCACTAAAATTGGATAGCTACAGATGACATGCAAACTCAAATGCCTATGTATTTAATTTAAATATTAAATGGGGCAATGAAATGGGCAGTATATCTGCATAGTATCTACAAATTAGAATAGTATCATTGACTGTGGTGGTATATATGGGAGAGATTTTTGGAAGGTGCTCTGGGCATCAGGATAAATGAGAAGTAATACCAAATTTATTTTTATATTAAAAATGACCCCCCCCCCCAAAAAAAGCTAATGTTCATTAACTATGAGGTAGATAATCTGATTACCCACAGTTTACAGATAAGGAAACTGAGACTCAGAGGGATTCAGTAAATTGCCTAAGACCATGCTCCCACTATAACAGAGACAGAATTTAAATCTGGACTGCAGTGTCTCCTTCCAAATAGGGTCAGATGTAGATATGTTTTCTATTTCAAGGGAGGTCTACTTGGCAAAGATATCCTGCAGCCCTTGTGTACCAGACTCTTACTAATGTAAGCAAAGCCCCATATGATAATTTCTAATATGCAGTTTGTTTACAAACTAATTCCATGGAGGTTGGATATAACTCTAACATTTGTTACTGCTGTCTTCCCAACATGGAATTCTTCCCTCCAGGAACTAACCATGCATGCATACTTAATAGGGCAGAGTGTGTCAGAACAATACATGAAGGTAATTTGTTGGAGATGTCTGAACATTTACTCCAGAGATACCTTTGGGCATTGGAACAAAACCACATGCTTTTTAAACCACGGACTCCGGCTACCAAATACTCCTCTGTCAACTCCACTTAAATAAGAATGATTTCAATCAAGACTCAAGACCCAAGTGCCTTTTGAAAACAAGACTGTGACATAAACTCTCTCTTGTTAACACCCGACCCCAATCCCCTCCGTGTCTAGAGGTCTGGTACCCCCTGCCACCCTACTTGTGATCTTTGTCCTGTTCTTTAAGAATATAGCCAAGTCACTGAGATATGAGTAAAAAGAAAGGCATCAAAAGATAACCTTAAATATATTCTCAAGTAATGGGAAAACTAGTGAAGACCACACAGACAGCAGAAGGGATGGTCCAGCCAGGAGAGAGCAGCAGACTCACAGACGTAAGTAATCAAGTCAAAAACCACTCAAGGAATAAGCATCCCAGAACAGTTCATCTCCCATCAAACTGCCATCTAGAGGCCCTTGGCATGACTGACAAAGGATCCCATACCCATGCAGAACTGATGCAAAACACACACTTGGGCTGACATCCTGAATGTGGTGGCAGGTTAAATAATGATACACCTTGCTCCTGGCCATGGTCAGCACTTGGAAAGTGCAGACAGAGAAGCAGCTGCCAGGAGCAGGAGCACGAGCATGAAATGTTTGTCGTGAAAGCCTTCCCAGGCATTATTAACAAAAGATAATGTGTGTTGGTCGGGGGTGTGCCAGCTCACTTTTGGCAGCCCATCCTTATGTCCAGGAATGATCTCTGGTGTAGGCCAGATAATGGTCATCACTGGGACTCTCCAAGTGCAGCTGTTATGTAGAGGGGAAGAGAAGTGGCTTTCCCCTTTAAAGGGACTTTGTCAAAAATTCTATTTTAAAAAGTCCGCTTAGTTTGAACAACCACTCTGCCAGGCTCTATTTGCCATACTTTTCTATGTGGTGGAACCAAAGAGAATTTTTTCTAAACAAAGCACAGTGTCAGAGCGAACAAGATTGAAAATCAATCTTTCCAGAGACAGTGGTAAAGAACTACATGAGAATGTCCTAGAATATATGCTTTTCAAAATGTGTTGAATATATGCCATTTGAAATGTTATCTAAGTCATAAATCATGGTGTTTTTCATATGATTCCCTATTTGCATAATGGAGGAAACTGCCTGGCAACTTTAAAAATGAAATCTAGCAATATTACATCATAGCTCATTGTTTATATTGTACCCTGGCAGTTTTAATTTATCTTATAACACACTAATTATTTAATTACAAATCTTGGGGGAAGTGTAGAATCATTCTTCAAAAGAATGTCCCTTGGGTATGAAAAGTCCAAGCTTAGCAAGACTTCCTCTGTGATTTGAGATATATATCTTGAACTCAGTCCTTGGAAATAATGTTACTAGGTGAGAAAAGAGGTTCAGAAGCCTGGTACACAGTGTACTGTGATGGAACTATTTTCTTCTCTTTTCTGTTGTGCTCTTTAGAACCAGCATTGCTAGTTAAGTGAATAATGAATGCATGCTCAACTTTCCAATAAAGGTAATTCTGCAAGTGGCAACGTGGGTCCATTCCATGTGTGTCACTAGAGCTGGTGGAAGCCCACATCCATGGTGATGCATTATTTCCACTGGAACTGATGCCTGCAGCTCTTAGAACTACACAATAACATCACCGCAAACTAGAGACAAGGTAAAAGACTTCACCTGGAAGTTCTCTTCCATTTCTCATCTCTTCTAATGCACTCTGTTAATGAGGCTATGGAGAAACAGGTATTCTCACACACTAATGGTGGGAATTATGAACAGTTCAAGTCTTTTGTAGGACAACTATGGAGTACTTATCAAAATTAGAATTTTCCTGCTGACCCAGCAATTTCACTTCTGAGAACCAATGTACAGACACAGGTTCGCATGTACAAAATGATGCATAAACCAGAGTGTTGATTACAACAAGGTATACAATAAATAGCAAGAATACTAGAAATAGCCCAGTTTTCAGCTACAGAAAGTAGAAAAACTATAGCACATGCTAAAAATAGAATTCATGCAATAGTAAAGAACATGTTCTTTCCTCATAAAATGAATTGGAAAGCTCTCCAGAATACATAAGCCATTGGTAAGGTATTAAAAAAAAGAGAGGTGCAGAATAACATGCATATGGCCTATTCCTTTTTGTTTAAAAAATGAGGGAAAATAATGATATTCATATTTATTTGCATTTCTGTAAAATACACCATAAAGATTCATGAGAAACTAGTATTGTACTAGTACCAACTATATATGATATGTGCTAGGTAGGGAAACCAGATAGGGTAAGGCCCAAGTGGAGTAAGACTCCTCAGTGTTAACTTTCTTTTAATGATTTTAATTTTGAATCATGAAAACAATTACATTAATTCTCAGAAATTTAAAAAATTTTTAAAAATCTTTAAACTAGTGGCTTCATTTTTGGCACAAACCTCCCACATTGCTATGATCAATGATAACTACAAGGGGCTGGGGATGTGGCTCAAGTGGTAGTGTGCTCGCCTGGCATGCGTGTGGCCTGGGTTCGATCCTCAGCATCACATACAAAGATGTTGTGTCCGCCGAAAACTAAAAAAAATAAATATTAAAAATTCTCTCTCTCTCTCTCTCTCTCTTAAAAAAATGATAACTACAAATAAGAAAAAGTCTGGTGGGTACCATTTCAGTTCTTGATACATTTCCCTAGAAGAAACTAGTACATGGTGGGACAGTTGAATATAGATGACAGTCCCTGGGACTGGGACCTGGGGGCTGAATACCTGAGTCCTGATCCTGCTTCTCCCACTTTGTAATGGCTTCTCCCCATGAAATGGCTAATGACCATATTTACCAGCCAAATGGACAAATTCATGGGTGGACAAATTTAAGGACCCTGCTGCCTGATGTCTGTAATATAACAAGAATAAAAATATTCATCCTGCCTGGCTCATAGCATCACACCAAGAATAGCTGAAAAAGGAATATGGGAAAGGGAGTTGGAACCTATAAAGAGGAATTCACAACCAGCTGTTGTGGAACATAATATAAGGCTGCAGAGGTGACCATAGCTGAACAAAGGATGCGGAGGGGACCCATTCCCAAGTGTCTGAGAGGAAAGAACACTTCCAAAAGATAGAATATAAACAGGAACAGAAAACAGGAACAGAATGACAAAGATTTGAAGAGGAAGACAGAGGTTAAATGACTTCATATGCAGTCATCTGCAGTTCAATATAGTGCAAATTCTACAAAGCGTAACAGGGAAATCAGGAGACAGGTAGGGAGCAAACTTCAAGGATACAGACTGGAATGAACATAAATAATGAGATCAATGTTGAATGAAGGACCCTTACTCTTTGTGATCAGTGTAGTTGTCAGACACATGTGCCTGTCACACACAGGTAGGCCTCCCACCCACCACCAAAATCAGATGTAAACTTCAAACATTTCTGAAAATGCTCCCTAGAGGACCTGTGCTTCAAATTTAGAGATGAATGAAAAACCACTCAACCAAAAGCAGCCCCCCTCCCCCTGCCAAAAAAAAAAAAAAACCCTTCTTATATCCATATGTATAGTCATCTGGAGAGCAGATCTTCCATTAATGGATGGTCAAAGCTGCCCCACAATGTTAAACTAATCTCAGAAATCCAACCATTGCTTTCCTCACCTACCCAAAGTGAAACATTCCAAGAGGCTAGAAATAACTGCATGAGGAAGTTCACTGATGGTGCCCTAACTTGGTACTGCTATCCAGACCCAGTTACTTGGAATCCAGAAAAAGCAAGTAAAACACTCCTTTATGTTTTGATTAGGGCAGGCCCCTGTGCAAGGGACCTGGTTCCAACTGGGTCTAAGACATTTAACTGGGCAATACACTCTGGGACCTCCTGTTAATGAAATGAGAGACTTGAACTTCAGGCTATGCTGAGCAGCTCTGTGGCCACTTTGGGTCAAGTACGGTGTCCTCTCAGCTCCAGTTTCATGTCTCCTAGCAGACCAAGTTTCTTTATAGAAATTTCTCTAGGAAGCTCACTGTCCTATAAAGTTAGGGCCTCTTACAAAAAAGGTTGAACCAGCCTCTAATTAAGAATTGAGACTTTATATTTTACTAAGTGATTCATTTATTCATTTTGTGAAGGGTACTAAAAACTTACTAGGCTTAAATATACTTAAGAAAATTATTTTAAGATTGCATCATGTAAAGCAATAATTAATTTGGTAATTCTTAACAAGATTCAATAAGTGATTATCTTGAGTTTAAGTCATCACTGATTTTCACGCATAACAAGAAAATCAGAGATCCACAGAAGTGGGCACATTTCTACCTTGCAATAGCTTTTGATATAAGGGTTTCAGTATTACCCCAGATGGTCAGTTTTACATGGTTAGTCATTTAATTAGAGGTTCACAAGATCAAAGGCAATTTTTAAAAAAAATGGCTTATGAACACAGGACCACTGAATGAGCTGACACTCCAAGGTGTATGTCAGACCAGAGACATAAGCTCCTATTTCATCAGCAGTGCTCTGTTTGTCAATTGGGTTAAAGGTCATAACCAGCTTTGTGTCACTATAGTGAAATATTTGAGACAATTAAGAAAAGGGGAGACTGGGGGGGGTATGGCTAAGTGACAGAACACTTGGGCTCAATTCCCAGCTTGGGGGGGGGGGGGAGAGAATGAATTAAAAAGGGGGTTATTTTGCCTCATGGTTTTAAAGGTCCATGATTGGGTGACGCCCGCCCCCCCCCCCATGCCATTAGGCCCTTAATGGGGGTGTTGGATAGCAATGAAGGATCAGAGCAAAATTGCTCACCTCAAGACCAGAAAATGAAAAAGGAATAAGGGGCCAGGTCCCCTTTGAAGGCATGACCTTAAAGACCTGAGGACCTCCCTCTAGGCCCCACCTCCTAAAGGTTCCCCACCTCCCAACAGCACCATCCTAGGGACTAAACATTTAACACATGAGCCTTTGGGGGGGCATTCAACATCCAAATCACAGCCTCTAATGTCAAAAGAACTTAGTTGTGCATGCCTGTAAAGGGGGAAAAACCCACAATGTTCCTTTAACTCCATTTCTGCCTCTTCTCCTTTCTAAGTTACAAATTTCTATGGCTAGGTATCTGTGAATACCTTTCTTTTGGATATCAACTCAGCAGACTTGTAGCTTAGGATGACTGTAATTTATCCTTCTCCTAAATGTTGTTCATTTAGCAGATATTTTCTGGGCACAGGCACCAGGGACACCAAAATGAAAGAGATAAAATCCATGTCTTTGGGGATTTCACTGTCAGAGGTATGCAAGCAGATTAGACACACTGTGTGCTTTGGGGACTAAGACAATGTAGGAGACATTTTTTTGCTTCCAAAGCAAAAATTGTAATGCTATCATTATTGTAATGCTAACATTAAAATGTAATGTAATTATAATGCTAGCAATCTAATTGTAATGCTAACAATAAAATGAATAGGAGAAACAAAAAAGCAAACATATAAGACAACTTCTCTGAGACAAGAACCTATGTAACTTTATTCAAATTTCTACTATTATATATTTGGAGTAACCATACGTCTTCCTCTTGGGATTTTGAATTGAGAACAGAATAGGTGAAAGATGTCAAATGGAAATAAAAATACAGGGGCAATCCCATGCTAGCAAAGCTGTAACAGAAGGCACAGTGGAGCCTATTTCCTAGGGTCTCAAACCAAGACCTATGCTCACACTAATGGAAGCAGAGGTATTGCTGGTCCTGCATTTATTGCTCACTATGTAATAGCTAGAATGTGAAGATACTGTACATTTGGTCACAGTATCCCACAGAGTAAGAGAGAAGTGAGCTCCATTTCAGCAGGGATCCATTGCTTTGATTTACATGTTAGATAGTCCAGAAGATGACAGATCTAGTAGGTCCCATCAATTAGATTAATCTCTCCTCTTCTCACAGAAATGATCAAATAATGGGGACAAGAGAAGGGCTCAAAATATTTCTTATAATAATCCCTTTCAGGAGGCAGGTCCACTTGTGGAAATACAGGACAGAAGAAAAAGGATTTCCCTTAACATTGCTGTAGGCACAGAAAATTTTAGCAACTTTGCCAAGACCATAGAGCTAGTAAGAGATGTGCTGGAATCAAACTTAATCATCAGGCCCAGGAATGTACCAGGCTTGGGCTATCTCATGAAGTTTCTATTTAGGAAATGTTTCTTTTGAAGTTATTATGGTTTAGGTATGAGGAGTCCCCAAAAAGCTCATGTGTGAGACAAGGCAAGAAAGTTCAGAGATTAAGTGCTTGGGTAATGAGAGCCTTAACCTAATCAGTGTGTTAATCTCCTGGTAGGGATTAATTGGGTGGTAACTGTAGGCAAGTGGGGTATGTCTGGAGGAGCCGGGTCCATGGGGGTGTGCTTTTGGGGTCTATATTTTGTTTGTGATGAGGGGTGCTCTATCTGCTTTCTGGTGTCATGTCCCCAGCTGCTTTTCTCTGCCATACACTTCCGCCATGATGCTCCACCTCACCTCGGAATGGAGTTGGCTGTCTATGGACTGAGACTTTTGAAACTGTGGGCCCCCAAATAAACTTTTCCTACTTAAAATTGTTCTTGTCAGGTCTTTTAGTCACAGCACTAAAAAGCTGACTAAAATATAAATCAGTGGATTATCCTAAGACATTCTAGAACAATTTTCTAGACTAGAACATCATATTTGAAGTTTTGTTATCATAGAACCTGACATAGAAGATATACAATAATGATTTAATGGTATATAAAACTATTAAAGTTGTGAGACAGAAAACATCTCATATAGGGTAGGTTTGTCTCTGGCAGGAGTCTTTCTGGAGGAAGTAGAATTCTATTTGGGCCTGGATGAAAGGAGGAAAAAATTATGAATAAACAAATTAGAGAATTACAGCAAAAGAGAGTGTGGGCCTTGTCAACTTTTACTATGAAATGAAGTAAATTTAGGCATGAGGCATGCAGATAAAGTTTTTTATTATCTTAGTAATAAATGATTAAAAAGTGTTCTTTGGGGATTTGAAAGTGCTAATAATAAAAACAGTGGCAATGGAAAGCACTATTTCAAAAACTTTACATGTATTAACACATTTAATCCCTGCACTATTCACGAAGGGGTTGAGGCACATAATGTTTTAGTAACTTGCTCAAGGCCCTCCGATCTAGTAAATGTTGTGTCTGGAATGAAATTTCATCCCTGGATCAGGAATACTGTCCCAAGTCTTTTGCTCTCACATGGAAGTTTTTGATGAATAAATTTTTTTTTGGCAAGTCAGAAGAATCTTCAACAGGCCTCCCATCTCAAAGCCTCTGAATGTCTGATTATTTACACGGCTACAAATCCCTTCTAACCAGGCTCTAATCCAGCTATTTGGACAATGAAGTAAATGATAAGTCTCTCTAAATCATAGGATATTCAGTTTATTTGGCTTCTAGTTCAGCACTTCTCAAACTTTCCTGTGCATCTGAACCACCTGTGGAAGTTTCTAAACCTATTCCTAGACCCTATCTCAGACACTAGGACCCCATATCTATGTATTTTTAAATCTTCAAAGGTAATTCTGATTTGGGAACTGTTTGGGAACCAGTGCTGCGTATGTTCTTGTTTATAGTAGCACCTCCAATAGTTCATTCTTTAAGATCCTCAGCTTTAACCAGTCATAATTAAGAAGCTCAAGGAACAATATATCAAAAATCCTATATTCATTTTCCATCTATTCAAGAGTTTTTTCCCTAAAAGAAAAAAGTAAAAAAACTAAATTCAAACTCCTTAAAATAAACATCTTTTATCTTCCCATCACCACTTTCCTCCTTGCACAAAGAAAGGTGCCAGTCTCTGCAGAGAGAAAGTGGACACTAGGCAAAGGTGACACTATCAGTCTACACCTGCTCCAGGCCCTTGCATTAATGCATCAAGGGCAAAAGATGGCTTTTTTCTTGAATACTACAAGTAATGGCTTTAGACAGAGTAATAGTAGGGTTAGGAGAAGTCACTGGACTATCCGTGCTCTAGTTCCATGGTTTTCTTTGAGTTGTTGGTAGTGGTGATTGTACCCAGAGGTGCTCTACCACTGAGGTATATCCTCAGTCCTTTTTATTTTTATTTTGAGATGGTCTTGCTAAGTTATTGGCATGGAACTTACATCATCCTGCCTCAGCCTCCCAAGTTGCTGCCCTTGCTCTACTTGTATAGCTGTGCATTTGAGACCATTATTTATCATCTCTGAACTTCAGTTTCTTCCTTTCTTATACAGGAATAACATCTGCCCAATCTTTTTCATGGGCTATTTATAATATCAAAGGGAATGAAACATGTGAATGCAGTTTCTAGTGTATGGAATACCATAAATTTGGACGAGATAATTGCTGAGACAGTGCAATCTTTTCTACAAGAGACGTTAACCAGTAGTCATGTAAGAAATTAGTGACAACGACCCTTGAATTTTGGTCTTAGCATGCATGCCCATTGCGGGGACTGCACTAGGATTTCTTCACAGCCCCTCATACTGCATGGAACAGTGTTGGGGAGGATTCCCTTAGCTTTTTATGAGACTTGTCTTCAAAGAACAACCAAAGGCTCTGAAAAATAGATCTATTACATTTTAAGAAAGTCATTTGAGGTATGATAAGACCAGAAAAATAATCTAGAATAGGAAAGCATTTTAAAATAAGTGTTATTGATATTACAGTTTAATGATTAATAAAATGCTTATAATGTCATCCCATATTGCTTCTCAGTTGGTGTACATTATTATTTCTGAGAATGATACAATGGGGAAAATTTCACATTTTTGGAGAAATGGCTACGGTATCAGGTTACCTTTTTGTGAATACTCTGAACAAGCAGGCAAGTACAGCTCTCAGCGCAAAAGAGGGACTACAATAATGGGCAGGGGGACTGTCAGTTTCATAAGAAAGAAGACTATAGGTTCTCTTTGCTTTGGACTTCTACCTGCTGACTTCTGATCTAGAACCATACTTTACCAATGGGGTTTTACAGAGCAGAGGGTCAAAGGATCTCTTGAAAAAGACAACTTAGAGGTTAGTAAACATGTCTGTCCTTCTGATTTTGTCTCAAAGAGCAGAGAAAGAGTATCTCTGCCACTGTTCATCTACTGCTTGTTTTGATAACCCTGCTCAAGAGTGAGAGAGAAGACTAGGAATGTGGCTAGAGGTTTGGTATCAGAAGGAAAGTTAGACCTCTTACCACCTACTGATCCTATAGATTTTTGCTTATTTGCTTTAGATTCACAAAAGAACAAGGTGAAAGTTTGCTTCCCTGCATATAAGAAGTTAAACATTTCTCAGAAATTTTCACACAGAAGCTTACACCATATATTTGGGCAAAATCACCTCCTGACTTCACAGTTAAGTAGAAGAGAATTATTGGCTTCTTCAGTTGAGTATTATGCTTTTACTGGCACAGTCCAAAATTTCAATAGTTATGTTAACAGCACCTAGTCATAGCACTGGCTCACATTGAACCTGCAATTATTTAAAGCATCCAGGTTTCCTTTCTAAAATATGCTGATAAGTCAGCCCCCAGAATCAGGCCCCCAGCTCCCCATTCTATCTATATTTATGCAATAGACTTTAAAAATTCAATCACAGTAGTTTACATTTAAGCAAATGTAGATGATCCAGCTTCTATCATTCAACAGAATGTCTGCAGTGCCTGCCGACTTCACGTTTCAATATGATAAGCATATAGTCTGTGCCTTCAGACACATCATCAGCCAACAGGCCAGTCTTGGGTCTACTTTCCCAATGTTGCATAAGAGAGAACACCTTTGAGAGTTTGGTCTAGGAATGTGGCCTGGGACTCTGCCAAGCGTCTCCCTCAAGCAGCATGACTGCAAATTTCTTGAACTTCAGATTCTACGTAATGTAAAAGAAATTTGCCTGTGTTTAAAAACACATTCAAGAAATAAGTGAACATGTGAAAAGACAGAGAAACGTGTTTCAATTTGGGCATACTTTCAGTTTCCAAAGGCAGAAGAAGGCAGTAGAAAATGCAACTGCTGATGGTAGCAGCTCCAAAACTACGACTGATTAGACTAAATTCCATGTGGCAAAAAATTTTATTGAATGAGTTTCTCTCTCTACACACACAGTCTTTTTTTTTCAGAATAAAAATTTTTTTGCACCTGATTATGTCTTTGGCTGACACAAAGTACTGACTAGGAAGATGACTTTCTTTGGTTTTCATGCTGTTGATTCTCTGCTTACCAGAAATTGGCTAAAATTTAAGATATACTAGATTTTAGTCGCTAAAGCATAGAAACTGGTGTCTCTATTGTCATCCAAAAATTCAAAGACATTTAAAAGACAACCTATCAGTAAGTTTATAGTTGCTATCTAAATAACTCTTAACATTTTAAATGTCCCAAATCTGATTTCATGAGTGAATCAAATTATGCATAAAAAAGTTTAGAAACTAAGTTAAATAAATTATTTTTACAATAGGGACAGGAAAATATTAAAAACTATTTCCTCCAATTTCTACCTTCCTGCCAGCAAAACAAATAAACATTTTTCTAACATTATAAAGTTCTTTCATTGTCTACATAACTAGTCACAATCTGAAGCAACTGAATCTATTTGTTCATTCAACAACATTTACCAAAGTGTATCCTTTGCCATCAGTAGTGTTCCGGATGCTTCTGGGGTAGCATACACAAACTAACTGAATACAAATTTTGTCATAGATGAATTAAGCCAATTTATAATCATCATTCTAATAAAAAAAAAATTCATCATAATGTAACTTAATGTAATTCTTGTTCAAACAATTCCTGGTTCCATCACTATTTTTTGATGCTGGCTCAGATGTATCTTTATTCAAGGATGAAACAATCCTCATCATTTTCTTCCCTTCTCCTTTTTTTTTTCTTATTTATTGATCTGGTGTTTAAAATTCTCCTACATATAATGACCCTTTATTCTTATGTTTTCTCAAATCATTAAAGTTAAAATTAGATCAGAGATCAAAGGCACTCTTAAAGGTCTTTCCACTCAATTTACTTGATGTTATTGTATATCACAAAGTGTAATGAATTGCCTTTGGCAAATGAATAAAATCAGAACTGTGGTACTCAATGCTTCAGTACATACCCTTGAAAATAATAAATGTTAAAAAAGGAGGCCAAACCCTTGGTTCCTAGCAGTGTATTTTACATTTGGCTACTATATTAAAGTGCTAAAAGGACTAAAGTGTTTACACTGAGCTGTGGATCTGCTTGTTTTAAGATCTCATCTCGAATTGTAAATGTACTCTTCCTCCCCACACACACCCTCACAGCACACACACCAGGTCTGCATAGAGCAGCAAGGAAATCCTAGTAACTGCAGCCTTGGAAAATGGTTCCTATGGAAATAAGCCCTTTGGCTGTTAAGGCTGGTGATTTTGTTCTCTAGGTGGCACTATTACTTCAATTTTTGATGAGTTGCTTAAATTAATTTGAAACTTTATTTTCTTTGAATTTGTATTGTATAAATCTTAATTTCATGCAAACCAGTTGTAATTTAACAACAGTTTGCCTTCTAAGTCTTATTTTAATAAGCCAATTTGAAGTATAGTCACTTTATCATGTAATTTTACATTTCTTTATTATAGAATTAAGAAATCCTCCATTGTCTGCCCTCCTCCCTCCAAAAAAGCAGAGGCATGTCAAAAACACAGAAGGTCGTCATAAAGCTTCAGTCAGACCAAAGGAACCAAGATGAAAGCACATTTAAAAGCTACTAGGTTCTGTAAGCTTTCAAAATCAGGACATTACTACCATGACAAGCAATGAAAAGTTCTTTCAAGTGAATCTTTGGAGAAAACTACATCATAACATTCTCTCTGGGTTCTGTGGAAATAAACTTTTACTTTATTATGGCTGTCACTAAAGCTTGTAAATTTCCATTGATTCCCCGATCATTCTCCCATCCCATATTCTGGCCCCCAACTCATCTAATGCAACCCATCCTCCAACTTCAGGCCATCTATAAATGAAACCTCAGAGCAATGAACCACTTCTTAGCATCCAGTATATTTGGTCAAATTTGTCTCATATAGTTCTCTCACTGTCTGCATTTGAACTTGAGTAATTACATGCAAATGAAAGCTTCCGTAATTCTTATCTGACCAGATACTCATGCTTTTCTACAGAAAAGGGGATATCTTCTGTCCCACTTAGAAAACATACCTATTTAACCTCTCTCTTGCAAAACGAATTATCAATGTCAATGCATTTGTGAGCTCCCTTATTTTTGCATCTGTCATCAATAATGATTTCATATATTCAATAATTGGGCCCAAGACTTTTCTAAGTCTTTAGTACAAAGTTCTGTAGAAATCCAGTGATGCATTTAAGCATAACATTATTCAGAATTAAATGATTCTATGCCTTAAGAGGAAGTTTAAGGGGACTTTCAAGACACACATGCCTAAGCTTGAAAGTACCCAAACCTTTCTAAAGTTTCTTATGGTTAAATTGTACATGCAAATGACATACGGATTTCATTTGCCATCATCCTTTATTGCTTAACATTACTCCATAGTAAATAGAGTAAATGGAGGCAGAGTGTAACCAATAAGATTACTTACTCATTTTTGAAGCCCATCTGTGCATGTTATTCATCCTAATAAAGAAAATTCATCACAACATAACTTAATGTAATTCTTGTTCAAATAATTCCTTCCTCCATTGAACAACAGCCAGCCTTTTAAACCTAGAATTCCACAGAATTCTCTCCTCTATTCCTCTTTAAAATGCAATTCACAGCTTGAGATCACAGAGCCTGCCAGTGGCTGAATGGCTGCACTGGATGGCTGAGAGTCCTTCAATTAAGCAGCAATTTTGCAATTAGTGGAAACAGAGTGCTCCATAACAATTGTTTGAAAACAAGTTGAGACAAGTGAGCAATTATCCTATTAAAGGGATATATTCACTTGCACTGGGCTAGAAGAACCCCCTTACACAAAACTGAAACTTTCCACGCAGGAAGACAGGAGTTGAAAATTACTCTTTAACCAGTAAAATAAAATCAGGATTATGGATGTCTGAATGGGAGTTCCTTTCATAAAAGATACTCAGGGTTTAGCTATCATCTGCTCACCACGCTCTCTGTTTTCATTCAGGAAATCTGAAATTGTTCTTCTCTCAACTCTGGGACTAACTTCCTAAATCTTAAAATGTTAATGAACTACTTGTATATGACCTTTCCATTGTACATAACTTCAATTTTCTTGAGATGTAGAAAAATATGCCTATGATTGAGCCACAAGGTTGCTGGCTGTGTTACATTTCACCAGTTCACTATCTGGATATTGAGGGATGTGTGCACATGTGTTTGGGGGAGGGGGAGGGAGATTTACAGAAGGTTTTAAAAAATGAATGTAAAAAATGTAAACAAGCTCTTTGCTATACTATCAGATGGGCGTGTTCAGCTAGCTCTGTGTGCTGAGCTACAAACCAGAGCTATTTATATTTGAAAGAAATGAGATTATCAATCATCCACATTTTGACTATTAAAAAACAAGGACTCTTAAAAAGATTCCAGGAAGAAGAGAATAGCTTACATTCTAATGGTGCCCCTTTTAAACAGGAAACCCAAGGATATGAGCCAAGATTTTAGAAATTTGCATTTATATTTACACAATTTTCCCTTCCTGGTCCGTTAAAATGAATCAGCAATAGCCCACCATCATCTTCCACCCTACCCTTCTTTGGCCACTACGAGGTTTAACAATTAACTCAAATAGTATAACTGAATGTTTTGAGGTAATTGGTGAGTACTGTATTCTAGGCAAATGATCATTTTCTTGGTTCATTTTGTTTGCAAGAAAAAGTTACTTGCTAGAAAGACATCCTAAAACAGATTTCCTAAATGCTTTATTTTCTGAATACACAAATGTTGGTGTAGTAACCTCTTAAATGGCCTTAAATATCACCTTAAAATAAACAAGATTTCTAGTTACTAACTCAGCTATGAATGGGTTGTGAAAGGCTCCAAAGGTATGTGAAAAATTACTGTTATTTTGCTTTAAAAAAATGTGATGTCTAAGTGTGTCTGCAATGTTGTAATGCTTCAAAACATGTACATAAGTCTTGTTTATCTGGAAATCATTTCTTTCTGCTTATATCATTTATAAATAGAAAATGCTCTGTAATCTCTTAAAATAGTTCTATATACATAATGCTTTTCATGTCATAATACTTACTACTAGTCTATATTTACCAACGTTCATCACATTTTGCAAAATAAAGTAGAAGAAAAAAAGACAACAGCTTTATGGTCCTGGAATTTCAGTAATGGTAACCAACATGTTTCAAATTCCAGTAAAGGTTATGGTTATTTCAACAAGTGTCTCTCTCAGAGGTAAACTTAAAAAAGAAGTCTTAAGCAAAGAGCATTTGCAAAGTCAGAGAACAGGAGTGATAGTTTTCAAGGGGTGCTGTTTCAAGAGTCAAAACTTTGTAATTTCAACAGCTGTGGGATCTACTATGTATCATAGCTTCAAGCTCATGTCATAATCTCAGAAACCTCCAAGGCAGAAATGATAATGTTGCACAAAATAAACATTGAAGACTCACGTGTTAAAAAAATCTTAAGATGAAAAAAAATAAGTTAAGATAAATGAAACCCATAATTACCCATTAATAGATAAAAATATAAAAAATAACATTGAATTGTAAAACCAAAATGGCTTTTGACCTTATAACTAAACTATAAAAATCGAATTTGGACAAAAATAAAGGAAGAGGGAAATATTTCCCGAGAATTTGCCCAGTTCGGGGTGGGGAGGTCTCATTTAATAGCAGGCACCTTTTATGTGCAGCTAAAAAGAAATAAAAGTTTCCTAATTATATACTGCTTTGCTTTAAAAGATAACTGTACTAGAAGAATTGATAAACATTCAGAAATATGCTTTTCTTTGCTTCTGGCCAAGAACATTCCGGCATTCTTGTCAGAAAATGTTCACTGGTTGTTGCCCACTCAGTATTGCAAGATACCCAGGAGACCCTAAAATTAGATCCAGGAAGCCCTAGCACATCACCAACATTAGCGCTCATCAAAGCACCCTAAGGACGAGGAAATCTTTCTAATTTGGAGCCAAACTTTCAAGTCAATCCACAACGACGAATCCCACGCCCCACCGGACTGGTCAGAAGCGTCATTCAACAAGTCCCTCCCATAAGCTCCCTAAGGGATTCCGCAAAAACCATCCCTTCCAACTTCCCCACCCCCAGCCTCCCGCCCCCAGCAGCTGCTCTAGGCGGCGCGGCCGGCAGAGGGCACCCTCTACCTTCCCTAGCGCTGCTCTCGCGGTCCCTTCCTCCTCTTCCTCTTTCTCCTTAACGCCCCCCATCCCCGGGGTTCCTCATCCCTTCTCCAACCCCAACACTGGAACTCAGCATCTTCCCACTGCGACTCCAGCTCACCCCCGCAGCCTCTGGCTTTTTCCCCCTGGGGGCGGGGGGCCCTAGTTTGCAATTTCCCTTTCTCCCTGACCATCGGGCACAAAGCCCCCAACCCTTTTTTACCCATTTCTCTTTCTGGATTCACACCCTCAGAAATTATCCTCAGTCAGGACATCCCCTACATACACCCTCCCACTCACCGAAAGTCAGAACTTTTACCTCCCTGGAGGGTGCGCCACGAGAGGCTTGCAGAATGGGGAGAGGTGTGGGTACGGCCTGCCCCTCCCCTGTGGGAGTTTCTCAGACCCTTCCAGGTCCAAGAGGCAGGAAGGCCCCAAGTTTTCCAAGCCACATTAGCCTTGGATCTGTGTAGGTCCGCTCTGGTCTCTGCTCCTGGGAGGCAGGTGCTCGGGGGCAGCTCGGCTTGAATCCCAGGAAAAAAGATGCTAACGCAGGGCGCAAAGACCCCACTCCCCCACCCCCATCCCGTCCTCTGCCAAAATCCACGAGGAAGCGGCCAGCCGGGAGTCAGGATTCATACCCCAGCATCAACACTCTCCCCTCCTCTCTAAACCCCTCTCACAGCCCCTCCTCGGCTGGGGAGTACTGCTGGGGTTCCCCGGGGCGCCGTCTTTGCTCCCGTGGGACAACTCGGAGACTCCTCTTGGCCTTTTCTCCCTCACTTCAGGGATTTCTGGGGTCCCTCTCCCGGAGGGTGCGGGCCGCCCCTCTGGGTCGTGGGATAGAAGAACGCGCCCCAGGAGTTAACTCCAGACCCTCTCTTCTCCTGAAGGGGAGGGAAAGGAGGAATTGTCTTCCTACAACTTCGTAGTCCCCCAGCCAACTTTCCCCAGAGGACCGGCAGCTCCCACGCCAAGCCCCACGCCCGGCGTTCGCCTACCTCGGGGTCCACACAAAGCTCTCGGGTCCCCGGCAGCGGAGTCACATCGTTGTCCCGCTCCTGGCCCCTGCGCCCAGCCCAGGTCCCCGTCGTGATGCTGCTCTCCACCGGCCCCCACAGCAGCGGTGGAAGCTGCAGTTCAAGTGTCTCATCAAAGCTTCACCCAGAGGAGGTGGGGGGCGCGCCGGGCCCGCTTCTTCGCCGGGCCCCGGAGCCGGGGGCGCTACGGGATGCGCGGGACAGCCAGCGCACTGGTACGCCCCGGCGCGGCGGCAGCGGCGACCGGGACCTGGAGCTCCAGCCTGCGCCTAGCCCTCGGGTCAGACATTATTTAGCTCTTCGGTTGAGCTTCGATTGGTCAGACGGCGCCGCCCCCCGCCCCCTCCCACCCCCGCCCCCGGCTCGCCTGCGCTACCGATACCCGTTCGGGGCGGCAGCTTAAAGGGAACGCCGCGCCTTTTCCTTGCTGGGACTCAGCATCGGGGGGGCCCCGGGGAACCCCTATGTGCCTCGCTCCGCCTGTCCAGTATCCCGTTCCCCTGGGGTCTGCCTGGTAGACCAGAGAGTCCTGCGCCTCCCGCCGGACCTCTGCAGGAGTCCGCGGCTTAGAGGAGTGGTCAGCTCGGGTTCCGGGGAACCCCGAGTCCCGCGCCCTCCGCGAAAACCCCGGCAATGTGCTTGCTCCAGAACAGAAGGAAGTGAGTGCGAATCCTATGCGTCAAGGTCTGGCTCCCTACGCTCACGGGTCTCCCCTTCTTCCCTATCCCAGTACCCAAGTTCCGTGGGACAAGGGCGTGCGTTTCCCGGACCACAGACACACCTTCCCGCACCTTCCCACACAACGGAGCTTGCAAACGCGAGCACACAATGAAATTGCACAGAGCATGGGGGCTGTTGATTTACTCCGTTACCTTAAACATGCCGGCTTAAACAGAGGTCGCCCACTGACCTCTCCCGAGTTTGCCTAATAGGAATTCAATCAAGATAATAACAGCATTTTTTATTAATGAACGCCCCCAGATAACGTTACACCAAGTTACTTGCTCCGGCCAGGAAGCCGAGGCAATGACAGACCTCACTAAACCACACAGACCAGAGAAAAACGGAAAGAGAAAGAAAAGAAACCTACCTTTTCAGTCACTACTTGTCAAAGTAAACATCAAGGCAGCTTCTCTGGGGGAAGACTTCGGCCCCAAAAACTCCCAGACTCTTTTATTATTTTTTCACCTTCCTTTCGGTTAAAAAGAAGGTGGGGGGAGTCTTTAGTGCCCGGTAGGTACTCCTTCTGTTCTGCAGCAAAGAAGTTAAATTATTGATAGTGGAAATTGCATGGCGGAGGTAATACTCGCACCCCTTGAGCGAGGAGCTCCATTTGATCTCCGCAGAAGCTGGGACATTTCATGCTAGCTCGCCGGGGGGAGCGGCAGCGCGAGCAGTCCTCTAGGCAGTGAATGGGAAAGTGGGTGGGAGTCCACGAGAGGGCTCCACGGTGCCTTGACGTGCGCTGTCATATGATACCTCCGCTGCCTCGAAATAGACACTCTAGTGCACGAATTACCAGAATCAAAATTCAGCGCATTTAAAATGATACATCTTTTATTAGAAGAGTTCCGTTCCAGGGCATTGCCTGCTTTTGCAGATGTTTTCACTTCCATCCCTAGCAAACTTACACACATAAGTCAACCCTTTAATAACCTGAACCTGGGCCGCAAAGATAAATTAAAAACCTGCTTCAACCAGAGTTGGGGTCGGGGAGGGGTGGGGGCAAGTAGTTAACCCAACCCACCCCACCCCCACCCGTCGCCGGATATGGAAGAGCAGTCAGTCTTTAGAGTTCCTTGCCGGTAGCCAAGACCCTTAGAGACAATATGCATGGCCAGCGGCCAGAGGACTATTTTCAATTAGCCATTTGACGAACTTTGTCAACTGTCTACCTGAGTTCCTGCTTTAAAGCTGAATGTCCGTCTCAATTAGTTCAAATAGTCTTTATGCATTAGGACTGATCTTAAAATTTAGAATAAAGAACGAGACAGCAGTACTTAACAGAGTTCCCGGACCTCCTCAGAACATAAAAATCGCCTAAGAGTCCAAATGAAGTTCCCTCCTTCTGGACTTGTGCTTTAGTAGGGTTGAGGAAGGATTCGGGAATTAGCATTTTAATAAGCACCCAAGCAATTCGGTTGCAGACAATATTAATTTACACTTTGAGAACCACTCTCCAGGAATAAAAACATGGGTATCAGAGGAATCCACTCCCCAAGTTCTGCAGGCAGTTTTATGTATATGTACGTTTTTCTGTCAACTAAGAGGAACTTGTCCTAATAAATGCTAAGACTCATTGCTGTAAGAATTTCCCTAAATACTCCAATATTAATTTTGGTAAAGGGAAAGATTTATAAACTGTTTCCTTTCCTGCACCTTCTTATGGTTAGCACGAATGTGCTGTTGAACAGAATATATAACTTTACTGCATACTAGGTTCAATTAATCTAAGGGTTGACCGTTAACAAAACTAATTCACTAACTAGCTATTTTAGAGATTCTAAAGACTAGTGACAGAAATTATTCCTGTTTTTATGAAAAAATCAGATTTAGTGCCTCAAAATAATTTACCCACGTTTATACAGTTAAGTACTAGAGACAAAACTTCAATGAACTCAAAACCCCAGGTAGAAACACTGATTTCTACTATCTCCCCTTCAGTTGGCAAATTTATTTGTTCCTTGGAAGTGTTATCAGAAAGTGTGATCAGTCAGAGAACCTTTGCAAATTATTGGGCTAAATAGCCAAGTTATTCAAATATATGCATATTTTAGAATATCACGCATTTAACTTTACACCTCTGTCAACTTGATGGACTACATGATCAATACAAACTACAGCACCGATGGTGGAGTTTACTGTGGAATATTTAATGTATGGAAAATATGCTATGTAACCAAAGAGCAATAAGGGACAGAGGGTAGGAAGCTGGGCTTGGCCACCTCAAAGACCCTCAGTATTGATTCCTGAGATGTGGGCTGAATGTAGACACAATTTCTTTTCATATTTCAATACAATTCAGGAGGCTATTATTATGAATTTAAAGAAATACTTGTGTTACTTTTTAAAGGACTGGAGGTCCAGAATCTTTGCTAGCATTCTCAATGCTGCTTAATTAGAAGTCATGGCAATCTTTTTACCTGCTAAATTCACATTGCCATGTCAGCATTTCTGCTGAAGGAAAAACTGTTCTCACAACTGAGGCTCTGATTGGGTGGGTCTACGGCCAATCTTATTCCTACTCTCACTTGACATTATATAAATAAATGTTTGTATCTTCACTTTCCAGTGTGTGGTGCAGTTTTACTGAGGAAAAGACAGGGGAAAAAGAAAAGGCAGGAATATTCAGAAGAGAAGATCAAATACCAATTCAGATAAGCCTGATGAATCCAATCTCTTAACACTTCTGAGCATTTCCAAACTTCCCCAGTTGTAATTAAGGTATTACCAAAACAGTAAGAGACCAGATTTAAAATACCTATTTGCCTTAAAAGTACATGTTACACTCAAAAACAATAAAGCTGGGCTGGGGTTGTGGCTCAGAGGTAGAGTGCTTGCCTAGCATGTGTGAGGCACTGGGTTGGATTCTCGGCACCATATATAAATAAATAAAGTCCATTGACAGCTAAAAATATATTTTAAAAAATAACCAATAAAGCCAAGATGAACCAAGTGCCGGTGACTTGCATGGAATTCTGAATTTTTTATTTGCTTAATTCAGATAGTAATATACATATAGTTTTAGAGATTTAAGGTTAGACTTTTACAATTGTGTGTGTGCGCACACATTTGAGATCAAAGGCAACGCTGAGAACATAAAGCATGCTTTTCTGATTCTTCTAAAAGATTGAAGACACAATTGATCATTAAAGGAAGAACTTCACAGCTTAAAAAGAAAATGATACTTATTTTTTTATGGAGCTTAAAAATTTATTGAATTAGTCTAATCTTTATTTCTTTTTCAATATGGTCTAATACTATCCTAACCCAATGTTCCAGGAGGACAAAGGTCAGGGAGAAATGTGAATTCCCATCTATTCTTGTCAGGAAATAGAAAGTAATCCTCATTACCCAAGTGGGAACAGAGGCAGTAGGCTCAGATTTGACATTGACATATTTTTTTCTATTAATAATTTTAATTGGCTGAGGTCAATTCTACTATCACTGTAAGCATTTTATGTTTAATTATGTTTACTTAAGTTTCCTAGTTACTCCTGCCTTCATTCTTCCTTGCAAAAGAAAAAAAAAATGTGTAGTATCAAATGAATTGACCTCAAACACTGCTGAAAACTGGAATAAGTAATTAACATAAGGAAAATAATAAGTAAACAGAAAAACCCTGCTGAGCAGAGTGGCAAAGATGTTTTCAAATTCATGCTGCATGACTTCAAAGGCTCAATCTAATGTTGAACTCTGTCATCACAATCCTTGAGATTATTGAATAAGGCCTGTCCTGAGAAAAATCTTAAGAAGAAATAGTTTTCCTGTTCATTCAGTTGCACGTCTCTGTAAGTATTTTATGAACCATAAGAATTGTTTTATGCCCTACTTATGTGGCCAAATTGACCGACACCTATAGGCATTATGTAACCAGACAGGGCTATTAGTAGTAGATGAAAGCAAGGAACCACAAAAGAAAATTTTACCAGGACCCAAATTTGGAGTGCAGGGCAAGGGGGTAAAAAACTGATTCTACCTAGGAATAATATTTGGTTAGATCAAGAAAAACATCACAAAATCCATGAAGTTGCTGAGACAAACCCCCAAACATATATGAATCATTAATTTGTAATCCTCTGAATTACCAGCTCTTCTCTGAGAAAAATTAATAGCACAGAACAAATTGATTTACTCATTGTGATATTTCTATAAGCACAGTCAATAGTAGTGTGAACTTATAGGCATGGGAAATAAGTTAGAGCTGACACTGAAATTGACTATGGTATTTGTTGATTGTGCTGTGAGAAGAGCCTTAAGAAGAATTAACAAATTTCAACCAAAGGGTTTCAGGATATTGAATCACATGTAAGGAGCAGATCACCTTATTTTTGAGACCCAACTATTTTAGACTGTACAAGGATGTGAATGGAAGATTTTCTACTGCTAAATTTTATGTTCTTTATGTAAAAATGGAGAAAGAAAGTATAGAAAAAGTCAAAATAGAAACACACTAAGAATCTGTGTGATTTTGCCACATGCAGTGGCACAGGCCTATAATCTCAGAGATTCTAGGGACTGAGGCAGGAGGATCACAAGCTCCGGGATAGCCTCCATAACTTAGAAAGACTGTCTCAAAATTTAAAATAAAAATTTAAAAAGACTGGGGTGTAGCTCAGTGGTAGAGTAACCTGGGCTAAATCCCCAGTAATTAATAAATAAATGAATCAATCAATCAATAAATAGATAAATAAATAGTTTGTGTGATCCTGATAAATGAGTCTATGCAATGTCCCCCTTTAATGATCTTTTTGAAGAAGGACCTGGGCAGTCTATGCAACTGGCTTTCTTGTCCTCATCCTGCAGATAGCATTAGTACAGTGGGAATAAAATCCTCACTAGCATAGGTGTGCAGCAGGGGTTAGGTTTGGCTTTGTCTTGCATACAACATCATTTAACAACATCTGAAAATTTGTCTTCCATTTAGGTTTCCTCCAATTTTACTTCATAATTACGATTCATAATTACATTCATGCAGTTGATGAAAACTTGCTGTGCACCTACTTACTACAAGTCAGGCACTATTCTATGGGCTATGATACAAGCAGATAAATAAAACACATTTTCGGTCCTTTTAGGAGTTCATACCATAGGCCATGAATTGTGTTTTAATCCATTGGGTCACTTGTGAATTTGTCAGGGGAAAGAAATTGTTTCATTTTAAACCTTACCATAGGTTTGGTGTCCTAGGTAGAATCATGACCATCAGCATGCTCTTGTGGCCAGGAACAATAGCGATAACAAGAAACTTTCTCCCAAAGCTGGAGATGCACCTAGAGGCTAGGGAGGGCCCACCATGGTTTGGTCAACAGTGTTTTCAAAAGGTAGGCAACGGATAGGGGGTGGTAAAAAGGAAATGAGGCAAATGATTTTTGTTTCAAACAAGTATTTTTTTCTAAACATGTTTAGATATACATTTAGAAAGATAGGTCTGGAGGGATCTTAAGAGATTATCTCGTCTTCTTTGTTACTTATAGGCCTATCACTACAGACCAGGGAAGTAGACCTCATATCCTTCTTCTGAGGACTTTTCTAGAATCCAGAAATACTAGTGCTTGGAAACTCCTCCTTGTAACACATTTTTGTTCTTGTTGAAATTTATATCTTATTTCATCTCATCCAACCATAGTGAAGATGGAGAACAGCTGCTTACTAACCTCCTAGTGTTACTAAGTCACCCCTCAGACTTTTCTCATAGCGAAAGATCAGATCTCACAACCTCCTTCATAAAGTCCAACTTCTAATCCATTAATCATTTCCCTTGGTCTACCCTGGACCTCCTCCAAGGTCTCCATATTCTTCTGAAAATGTAGAGCCCCAAACCAAACCATGTGTGTGAGATTATCCAGGGCTCAGGAAACATGGGAGTCATGAATTATCTGAACACAGCTGCTGGGAAAAACTAAAGAGAAGATTCAATCAGATTGACAAATCCTCCCTTTGCAAGTTGGAGACAGAAGAGGTTGTTTAATAAAAAGATGAGTCTTTGTATCAAAGCTCTATCCTCTATTCTTAGCTTGTAGAGGAGGCTTCTCCCTTCCCCCACCGCCCCCCCCCCCAAAAAAAGAAAGATCTTGAATAGATTATTTTTACTCCCTTCAAACAAAATTGTCTAAAAACAAGGGATTTTTCTGAACTCCACCTCCATTTAATAGCTGAAATTATGAACCTCTAACTTTTAAATTGGAACTGTGCTTTCACATTCTGAAAGTATTTATTTTTTGCTATAATTTCTCTTAGGAGGTCAGGTCTATGAAACACTACTTTTTTTGAAGCTTTTACTTCCTACTATATGGAATCCTTTGTTTATGTTTTTGTTTTTGTTGTTGTTGTTGTTTTTTTTCATTTTGTCTGCACACAAAACCTAATTAGAATAAAGTGAGAGAAAAAAAAAGTTGAATTCCATAAACGAGTATCATGCTAACTAACCTACATGGTGCCTGGAATTAAATTTACATGAATGTTTCCCTCATCAGGTAGGTCTCCATTATGATGTCACAACCCAATGTGCTTTGGGCCTTCCAGTTCTCTATAGCCAGCTAATGAGCATTAGCTGGATCCACAGATTTTGTTCCTACTATTCATGGTTGTCTGTTTAAGGCATGTTCAATGGTGGTCATAAAATCAATCCAATTTTCCCAAGAAGAAATTAGGCTAGATCTGGACTGAAGTTAGCATTCTAAAAAGAAACTGGGTAGGAGAGGAGAACATTTACTTCCTGTTCATATTATCACCTTGTGAGACCGTTGAGGGACTTGGTGGCCAGCAGAGGATTACTAAGAATATTTGTTGCAAGTAGGCACTTCAGAAACCTTGGTCTGCCAGAGAAGGGCACCAAAAAGTAGGAAGTCTAGTTGGAGCTAAGCAAGGGTGATGCCAATGAAGATGAACACGAAAATAAAATATTCATAAAAGTTAAGGACAAGGAGATGAGGTGGAATGAAGAATGAGTAGGGATGAGCAGAGCCATGCATTTAAATTCCAAGACTCCTCGATTCAGTTTTTTCTTGTAGTCACTAATACATATGGGAAACTCATTTTTTGCTACTTTGACCATAGTCATGATCTAAAGTGGGGTAGGGTGGGGGTATAGTTGTGTGCATGCATATGCATGTATGTGTGTGTGTGTGTGTGTGTGTGTAGACAGGTAGTTTATAGCTAGATATCCAATTTTGGAAGTTAGATGTTGATGCTGTTATACAAATTAAATACATTTCTAGGACACAAACTCACACTATAGTTATCCTTCCTCAAGATAGCCTCTGTGCTGAATAAGAAAACACAAAGACCCAAACATTTCCTTTACTCCCAAATTTCATGCCTCTCCCAAATGCAGTAAAATCTGTAGCACTGAGGATCTTTTATTTCATAGGCATTTTTTTCCTGGGGGCCTTTGAAATAATGAACCAAACATATTATAATCCACTGACCTTTTAATAAAAAAGAATGAGAGAAAGAGTTCCCAGTATAAATAATTGAAGCTAGCTTTGCATCGCATGTTGCTTTATGTCGATACCGAAGACTGACTTAAATTGCCATTCACACATGATAAACATATTCCTATAGCATTACAACCAGATTGTGGATGTAGATCATGTTAGAACTACTTTGCAAGCCAAATTTGCATTGCCTTCCATTTTGTCTGCACACAAAAACTAATTAGAGTAAAGTGAATAAAAATAAGTTGAATTCCATAAGACAATCATGCTAAGCTACATGATGCCAATTTTTATCTAAAAAATATGTAGAAGTTTGACATATTCTTGACTAGTTGCTAGACTAATCTTTTTCTAATATTTCTTTTTATTATTGTAGTTTTGAAAGTTGATATTGTTATTTATATGATTTTGGTCTCTATTCCTAGGAAGAATTTATATAACATCTAATTCATCTTTTAGTTAATTGATGTTTATAAGAGTACAACTCTAGTTTTCAATAGTGGAAGTTAATCACAAAGGCACAATTATATGGGTGGCTATCATATAAAGAACAAAAAAATCATAAAGAATATTTCCTGGGAAAATAGTATGTTAAAATGTATAAATTTTAAATTAGTAAACAATTTCCAACATGTTTAAGACTTGGGATCTTAATAAATACAATTAATCTCAGAATCCTCTCTAATTTCTTGATCATTTTAAAGGATATAAATCATTTTTACCATTGTGTTCTTGTGGGGACAGAGTGCTAAAATAATTTTGTCACTGAAAACAACATAAAGCTGCTGTCAAATCTCAGATAATTGAATCAAATGAAGAAACTCTGAAACATAATTAATAATATGGAAGCCAACAAAAACTTGAGATTTCAATTCATCTTGTCTTAGCTAATCTCAATAATCATAAAGTAACTATGGGATGTTTAAGAAGTTTAGTGTTGTCCTACCAATTTAAAATTAACAATACCTTATTAACACACTATTACTGTTTTGTCAATTGTTATATGTTAATAATTAATCTAAATTATATACAAAACACTTCATTTTGAAAATCAAGTTAATTAAACTCTTACACAGATTGCTTGTTTTATTTTAATTATTGGGAAATCAAAGAAATATTATTGTCATGTGATATGATTTTAAGGCCCAAACAGTAGTCAAAAGAACTTGGGTCCTAATTTTTAAAAAATCTTTCAGTTTCTGGCCATGTGACCTGGGCAAGCCCCTTTACTACCCTAAATTTGTCCACATAAGTACCACATAAATGTTTATGGAGCATATTGAGTGATCTTCAGGGCTCTGTACCTCAGTTCCACAGTCAATAAAATTAGGTCAGTAGGATAACCTATGGCTGCCAAATCTGGCAACACAGTCAGACCTTAAATCAGAAAGAAGAAATGATCCAGGGGATCAAGGCTCTTGAAGAACCAGAGAACTAGATCACCTTTAAGTCATTTTTTTTTTCATGTAAATTTGGACTTTTCTTAGGAACTGTAAGTCATTTCATAAACTAAACTATAACACCTGTAATTATTTCCCCTAAGGTCAGAGTCCTGAGCCAAGCTAAGGATTCATACTCTTCTATTTATTCCATAATTTAGTTATCTCTGACAAAAGTTTCAGGTGGACTTTTTCATACGTCAAAATGTCCTTCAGATTCTCCCTTTCTGCTGGGCTGGTTTCTGATCTCTGGGACATATTGAAATACATAGGAGTTCACAGAGTCCTTCCTGGCATAAATCAGGGTGGAGGTGGGATGAGTTCTTTCCATCTTTAATTCCTTACATACTTTATTGATTCTGAAACGACCACTGTCTGGTGCTATCCAAGATGTACCTATGTGCAGCCAATCTCATTTAAAACCAAATTTTTTTTAGGAGTTTCTTTTTAGGAAGAAAATGGATGATGATCAGAAAGGTACCCAAGTACTCCCTTACCTGGATTATCCCCCACCTTTGCTGCTAGAGCTGATGTTCTGAATTCTGAGTTGATGCAAATATGCAGTTGATGCAAATACCAGTTCCTGGCATTCTCCCAAATGAGATATATTTCCAGAGAAGTTCCAAGTTTGGAGTGGAGCCTTTGGTGGAAGAACACTCAATTGCACAAGGAAAGCCAATAAACATTTTAGTCCCCATCAGGGACTATAAGCCTTGTAATTATGTTTAAGACTATGCTTGTGCACTCTCTTCTCCATATGTGTAAACAACATGTTAGTTTTGGAGGTTTGTCATCCACTGTGTGTCTTTGGAGAGGGTGTTCCTCATCATAGCATCTGCAGTACTACAGCCAGTAACAGTTAGAAAAGGCAAACTTATGAAATGGCTTCCAAACATACTAAATCCTAATCTAAATAATTTATAGCGTTTCTTACTCAATAACTCTCAGAAGTCAACTGACTTGTAACTGCCCTAAACAAGTTAAGAAAGAGTTAGACATTATCCATTGGGTAATAAACTAAAGTAAGTGGAAGCAAGAATGTGCAGGTGAAGAGTTCCAGATTCTTGACATAATCTTTCTTTTCAGTGATTAGATACTTATTTCTGTGCAATTCTCTATCTTGGTAGTGTTTTAAGCATGACAAAGATTACAACAGCTAAGATTATGTAGGGACTTATTAATTAGTTTAATAAGTAAAAGCAAGACCTTAGTATTGGACAAACACAGGTTTGAGTTAACCTTTGCCATTTATTGGCTCTGCTAATTTAGAATAATTGATGCCACAGTGCCCTCTCATCTTTTTTTTTAATTTGAGAATTTTAAAATTTGTTCTTTTTTAAACATACATGGCAGTAGAGTATATTTTGACATGGAGTATAACTTATTCTAATTAGGACCCCATTTTTGTAGTTAAACGTGATGTGAAGTTACTGATCATGTATTCATATATGAACATAGGAAAGTTATGTCCGATTTCCTCCTTAAACTAAGAAGAAGACTTCTTGCCTAGAGAGAGTGTTGTGAGGATTCACTGAAGCATGGAAATGCAGACTGCTCATCATAGTGAGCTCAATAAAGTAATATTTTACTAGTCTTGTATTTGATCCTAACAAACTACTTTAAGTATTATTATCACATGCTCCATTTTATGATTGTGAAAACTAGGCTTCAAAAAGGACAGGTAAGCCGGGTGTGGTGGTGCATGCCTATAATCCCAGAAGCTCAGGAAGCTGAGGCAGGAGGATCACAAGTTTAAAGCCAGCCTCAGCAATAGGGAGGCAATAAGCAATTTAGTGAGACCCTGTCTTTAAATAAAATCCAAAATAGAGCTGGGGATGTGGCTCAGTGGTTGAATGCCCCTGAGTTCAATCTGTGGTAACCCCCTCCACCCCCCGCCCCCCAAAAAAGTCAGGTAACAATTAGCAATCTGAAAGTCTTTCATCAGTTAGCAAAATTTTGAAATGATTCTAAGGAAGCATTTGTGGCCAATTTTGAGACTCTCAGACATCTCAAAGGGTAGTGGTGACGATCTCTTAAGAAAATACATGTGCTAATCATCTGAAAATGGTAGAACAGAATCAAACCTGGGTGGTAGCTAATACATAGGGAGGCAGGAGTTTGTAACAGACTCAGAAATCAGAAAACTTTAGGTTTGAAGTTCAGTTTCTCCACTTAAGATTTTTTGGGTTTGTTTGGACAACTTACTTAAACTCCCTGAGTTCTAGTTTCCTTGTTTATACAATTGGAGTATAATCTATCTCCAAGACTTACTTTGAGGATTAAATAATATATATCAAATACAAAGCAAAGAACTCAGGACTAGATAAATGCAAAGTGGGTGTTTTCCCACCTCATCATAATTTGTATGTACTTTCCTATAGTGTGGTAATGACAAAAATAAAGTTTTAATAATCTGTTGAGGTAGTGAAGTCGTACTAGATATTTAAAGCAATGCATGGTGTTAGTGGTCAGAATCTGAACTTGCTATCTTTTTCAATGGAGTGATGGATTTCTAGGGCAGTGGAGTTGTACTGTTGATACTAAAGATAAACGTTAGGGTAATGGCAAGCTCAGTCAATGGAAACGTGCCTACCACACCCTAGCTATTTCATTATTTGGTCCATTCCCCACTTTGCAGCTTGTGTAATGGCAAAAGTGAATCTTAAAAGTTTTCTTCCAATGCCAATTTCCTCCACCAGGAAGGGAAACTAAATGGCTGATCTTGGCCTTGGCTAAATTAACATTTCTGAATCTGTACTGTTAATAAGTGCCCCCACTCCAGTGTTCTGTTTTCAAATATGTGTGGGAAATGTTATTCAGTAACTTTCACACTTTATTATCAATAGAAATCAGAGACCTGCATATCATGTCAGTTCTTATAAATATTTCAAAATACATTGATGCTTGTCATTAATTCAAAATTATAGTATTAACCCTGTTACTAAATCTTATTAAATGCATAAGAAATGCACTATACTATGTCATCAATATACTGTTTTTAAATATTTTAATATCAGTATATCAATATAATTGGCTTCCTTTATAATTTTTTTGGTACTGGGCAGGGGGTGGGGGGTATTGAACTCAGGGGCACTTGATCACTGAGCCACATTCCCAGCCAGCCCTATTTTGTATTTTATTTAGAGACAGGGTCTCACTGAGTTACTTAACACCTCACCATTGCTGAGGCTGGCTTTGAGCTTGCAATCCTCCTGTATAAGCCTCCCAAGCTGCTGGAATTACAGGTGTGCACCACTGCTCCCAGCTTCCTTTATAATCTTATACTTTTATTTCATTCATTTAGAAATATTATTCTGGGAAAAGTTTACATAGGTTTTACCAGACTGCCAAGACACACCCCATATTGGTTCAACATATGGTAAAGGACAATGATGGTGGGAATAAATCTTAAATATTGATTAGGGAAGTAGCTGAGGAGAAAGCTGCTGGAAGGATAAAGGTGAAAGCCAAGGAAATCATTATTTCCTTCTTAAGTAACCAGAACAGTAATGAGCATGGAAAGCAGAGATCAGTTTCAATGGACAAATGGCCTTGAGGAATATTCACAAAGATCATGCAAAAACCCCTGTATAATGCTAAGCCTATCTTGACTTCCCTTTTATTTCTCTACTCGATTTTCTACACATTTCATCTCTCTCCTCCATTCACTCACCCTCAATGTCCTATCCTACAGGCTTTAGGTGTCTGTGGAATCTTCATGCAGTCACCAGTTTGGGTACTTCTTTTCCCACTGGACTTAATCTGAGAGATGGTACACAGTCAATATATTTTCTTGAAGCTGGAGATAAATCAATTCCAATTCCTCCTGGTACTGATGAATAAAGGATTTAGCATATTCTGAAGTGATTTCTATATACCATAACACTACAACATACACTCTGGGCAGATGGGATTTCAAGATATCATAACACTATAACATGCACTTTGGGCAGAAAGATCTTATTATTTCCTTTTGCTGTTTAGGGCAGCTGTTGGATCCCGCTTCCCATTATATGATGGTTTTGAAGTACATTTCATATTCACACAGAGATTAAAACATTGGAAAAGTAATTTCTACTTCCTGTAGTGATCCAGAATAATAACCACACCAGCTTAAAATGTCTCATATAAGCTATAGGTTTCTACCAGCTTCAGGCTGAATTGCTAAATTCAGAGGTCACATGTTGCTAAACTGCTGGTTTTTTAGAAATTGGACTTTAAAGTGTTTTAAATTAATACTTTGGAATATATTTCGCCACTTGTCTAAAAAAAGAATTCAAAATGATGTCTGTCATCCCTAGTGCATCAGAAGTTATTTTAAATATGGCATCTTTATAAAAGTCAATAGCTGCCTCATCAAAGGGCAATCATGTCCAGTGTGGGTGGCTGTGCCAATTGTTTTTGAACTACTGCAGCAATCTAGCCAATCCCAAGGAATGGCTTGCAGTCTTTCTACACCCACATTTTTTCTTAATTATCTCCACCAGGCTGAGTTAGCTAAGGACAGATCTATAGCATTTCCTGGATGTCAAAATGCCCACACACCTTCTGCAATTCTTGGGTTACCCGCTCCCTTTCATATTTGTACTGGTTGGTCCACCTAATTATCTATTACTGTATGTATATAATGCATTATTCATGAGACCTAGACAATTTCAGCCTGTAACATCTTTGATTTTAAAAAAGAACCAACCTGAAAAATTAGAACATCTGCCTGCACACACACACACACACACACAAAAATGGCATATAATCTGATTGTGGGTCTTCCACCACACTACTCCCTTTAAAAATACATCTGCAGAAGTTTGAGATCATTGTTCAGGTTGAACTTTCATAGACATCATTTCAAAAAATGATAGGTTCAACACTCAGATTTCTTCTGTGTAGGGTTCAAACATGTAGCTTTGATCTTTCATAATGTACTTTTTAACAAGTAAAAAAAATGAATGGTGTTTAAAATTGTAAAGCATCAAAGGTTCGAGCAACCTAGGCCCTACTTCCCACCAAGAAATAGTTACAGGTCATATCTTTTGTATCACTCAAACTTGCAGGTGAAATGGAATTTAGAGTTTATCCCAAGAATATCCTCCTTGTTTATATGTGAGGAATAGAGATGAGGTGACTGATTGACTTTTCTAGCTGTTGACAGCTAGTTGGGAGTAAAGCATGAACTCAGGCTTTTAATCTGGTTCACTATGTTTTTTTGAAAAAGGTTAAAAATCCAGAAGCTGCTCTCTCTCTCTCTCTCTCTCTCTCTCTCTCTCTCTCTCTCTCTCTCTCTCTTTCTTTTTGGTGGTGCTAGGGATTGAAACCAGGGGCTTGTGCATGTGAGGCAAGCACTCTACCAACTGAGCTACATCCCCAGCCCTAAGCTGGTCTCTTTTTAAGAATCAGAGCAAATAAAGGGACCAGTCCTTGTGTGTAAATCTATAAACTCCACCAAGAAAGAGACCTTTCAGTTTTGCTCAGGACTGAATCTCCAGATTCTAACACAATTCTTGGCACACAAAAGATTGTCAATTAATACTTAAAAAAATAAAATTATGAGTGTTAAGAGTCTTTCTAGAAGGTATACTTTTAGGGTAAAGTGGGAAATGGCCAGTCAAGCTCATGATCCACATAAGATATTCACAGGATATCTACTCAGATAAATGAGTACCCAGGCATCCAAGAGTAGGATGAAATTCCAGAGGGTTGAAAGAAAATAAGCCAGCATGAATTCATGCATCAGATATGGGCTGGGCTAGGTGACCTCTGAGAACCTTCCTAGCCCTCAGATTCTATGACTCAGAAGTAAAAGTAATGTACTTCTTGACTTTGGTCTATTTTCTGTGTTTGTTTTTTGAGGAAATTACTGACTGTGACTTAGTGTGTCAGCTTCAGAAAGATTCCTACTTTCTTTGAGCCTCCAACTATGGGAAGGGGAAAAAATGGCTTCTGAAGAGAAGGTCACATCCTGGTTAAAACTTTCCATTCATCCTTCAGAATTTTGGAAATTACTTATAAACAATATTTAATTAAATAAATCAAAATAGAAGGAAATAATGCCTACAGTTCCCTTAGATGACTGAGTTGGGTTTGAGGCAGCATGGTCTAAAGATGAATATGCGCAGTCCTTGAATTTAAAGAAACACTTTCCCTCAACACTAGTGGGGTCTTGATCAATTCTGCACTATAGTTTCATCTGTAAAATGTAACGAATGATTCTTACTCTATACAATTGACAAGGAAATTCAATGAAAAAACATGTAAAGAGTTTTCATAGTACTATATGAATATGAATGAAATATTGTTACTAGGAAATACAAGAAAGTCTACAGTATAGCAGAAAAAAAAATTCCTTCTAGGACTCTCAGTTAGAAAGAGAGAGAAAAAAATCTACCTAAAATTTTTAAAATGCAGAATGAACACCTCAACAATTACAAATGAGAGTGGAGACAAGGATAAAGAATGCAATATTTTAAACTCCACACCATGGTGTTTGAATGTTACTATTTTTTTATGGAACACGTGTCTCTTTAGCAAGAGACCCTTGTTAAAGCAACAGCACTGCATTCCAAAGTAAAAGATGAAAGATTTCATTTTTCTTTCCTGAAACTATGATTACTCTGAAACCAAAAGAGGGAGAAATTTTTCTTTTAATTGTTTAATTATTTATTCTTTTTTCCCTTAAGTCATCTCCTCACTTCCATAGCACTCAATAATGGTAAGCTTTCACTAAATGCAAATGGTTATTTTTTACTATTAAGTACTACACACTGCTCTTTATATGTGTTATGGCATGTAAATTTAATGGATTCATTGCTTGTTAAATTCCCCCTAGAAAATACACACACACACACACACACACACACACACAGCAGGAGCAGATCAGCAAAGACACCAGCAAAAGAAAGATAATTTAAGATACTTCTAGGTAGCAGTTGTAAAATTAAAATAAGCAACTCATTAAATTATCCATAGAGTGAAAAGAAAGCTGTAAAAATAGATATTTTTTTGGCAAGTCACTGCTGTTCAGAACAAATTTAGTCTTAAGCTGAGTTTTTAAATCAAATGATATCAATTCATATTCATTAGAATCACTTAAACAGTAGCCTCGTTTGTCCTAATTAAAAGCAAAAATTATCTTTACTGGCCTTTGGTAGAAGTATATTTATTTAAAAACAAATTCAGTTACACATAATTTTAGTAGACAGATTGTAAGCAATATGATCAAGTCAATGTTATCTGAGCAAGTTGGAGCTTGGTCCCAAGATCACAGAATTAAAAAACAAAAGCCCTTTGTAAGGCAGATTCTCATATTGATTGATTTTTCCCTTATTTTTATATGTTAGTTTTTGTGGCTGGTCATCTATTTTGTGGTCATCCAGTTCCTTGCCTTCTACACTGCTTGCTTCTAGTATGTTGTTTCTTACTAAAGCTTCCCCTAGAGGACAGGCCAGGAAAAGGAAAGAAACTGAATTCACCAGCTTCTTTTCTTATTAAGAATTTAGATCCGAGATTTGATAAGGAAAGAGCCTGGCAAATGAAAAATAAAGCTTATGTATGCTTATTTAAGATCTTCTCAAAACCTTCTTTCCAATTTATACTGATAAACAACTGACAAATAGCATTTTGTAAGCCAACTAATCACTTGCTTTTAAAGTCCGCATTTATTGCCCTGACCATACAAATTAGATTATGTTTTTAATTAACTAGTACTCTGGTTCAATCAAATAAAAGTGCAATTTGCAAAGAAAATGTCATAATTATATCTTCCATTTATAGAATGCCTGCTTTCCAGTTTGCAAAGCCCTTTCAGATACTCTCTTCTATCCTCCCAAAATTGCTGTGTTGTAAGGTCTTTACTATCAGTGACACTGAAAAAGCTACCGGCAGGACGCACATTTTTTTTTTTATCTGAATCAATACTCCCTTTGGGGGGGGGGGCTAAACCAAGCTAAAATCTCTCTTACAGAAATATTAATATGCAAGACCAGGGAGTACAGAAGTAGGCTAGGTTACTGCTAAATTTTTAAGGTTAGAATCCCCATCCTCCCCCATCATCTCTCATCTGCCTGATTCCAAACAGGGAAATTGAAATTTCTTGCCTTCATGATGAAGAGCTCTATGTAAATATACATCAACAGTGAACATCAGGTGCACCATTCTTAAAGTGACATTCATTTCCACAACACTTTTAGGTGAAGCCATTTCATCTTACAAATCGAGGATGAGAGTGTGTGTAAGAGGATGACGTGACACTTTTGAGGTTTATTTAAGTTGTTAAAAAAATCTCGAGATTACAAGAATTTCCCTCCTTGTCTCTCGCAGATACGAAGTCTACAATTTTCTCAGTTCAACTGTCAGATAAATTGGCAAGTCGACTAAAAGGATAATATTCCCTTAACGATGCATTCATTTGAAGCCTTAGCAACTGTATTAGGCAGCAGCGAGTATTCGCTAGCACGGCATGGCGCGGGGAGAGGGAACTCTGCAATTTAGAGTGACAGATGATTTTTTTCCCATCCATCAAGCCGCCTCAAAATGTCACAATATTTACACCTCTTCCTTGGTGAATTAGAATCCAGAGACAAGCAGACAGAGAAAAGAAAAAAAAGAAAGAAAAAAAAAAAAAATCCGACCGGTTGCCTCTTGCCTGGGGAAAAGCAGGCATTGCACCTTTAAATTCTGCCCCTCCATTCCCTGTTCACCCCCCTTCCCGGGATTTTGCAATAAATCTCCCAGTTCTGCGTTCAGCCCTGCAGATCCGTATTTAAAACAGCACCATCTGGGAAGGGTGGGTGGCAATGGTGATGCGGGCGCCTTGGAGTTCCTTTGCAGCACGCTTGGAATTGCATCAGACTGATCAGAAATCCCCCCGCCCCCAAACCCAGCCCCTCCCGCCACGCTCCCTTTCCAGCCCCTCCCCTCCGCTCCCTTCACGTAGCTCTCACTGAGAAAACGACTGGATCTCGGAACAATCTGTGCCCCATTCGCTGCAGGCTTCTCCGTAAACCCTGCCCTACGCTCCCTTTGTGTTCGGAGCAGCCTATCACCGTCATCTGATCCAAGTGCCTGTTTTTTTATTTTTTCCTTCTAAATTTCCACAATATCCTCGCGTTGCCTATGAATCCGTCATTTCCACCTGCGCAGAGTTGGGATTCTTTCTTTCCTTCGCTAAAATAATCTTTTGAGTCTGGAGTTTCGGAAATGGGTTTTTCCCTAACTCCCCTCACTGCCACCCAATCCCTAGCCTCTTAATTAAGAAGAGCTGATCCGGGGAGGAGTCCAGAACCACCAAGCCCTGAGGCGAAAACTGCCACTGGGCAAGGCTCAGTGGCCGGAACAAAGGGCCCAAGAAGTGGGTGGGGGTGAGGGTTGTAGAAGTGTGGAGAGGTTGGTGGCCCCCGCCCAGGGGCGCACAAGTCCCTGGGCTCCCAGAGGAGAGGCAGGACGACAACGCAGTCGCACGCTCCAGCCGCTCAGGGTCCCTCGGAGGGCGCCGGCGGGGCGGAGGAAGTGGAAGGGAAGGCTGGGCAGCTCCGAGTCCGCTTCCATCTCCAAGTCCCCCATCTCCACCCACTGCCAGCCTCGCAGCCCACCAAGGTGGCTACAGCAGATTCGCGGCTAGCCGGCCGCCCTCCACCCGCGCCTCCGGACGCAACCTCGCCCTGGCTGGGCGGTCTGCGCGCCTAGCTGATTGGTGGCTCTGTCCAGCCGCCGCACGGAGCTACGAGTGTTCTTCTCCACCGCCTCCAGCCGCCCAGGCCCCCACCCCCAGCCCTTTCCCTGGCTCTTTGGTCCAGAAAAGACCTTCTACTCCCAAGCGGAGGCCCCCCTTTTCCCTGAGTTACCCTGACTGACTCGGACCTGGGCTCAATGAGGCATCCGGCCCGGCGGGGGAGCGGAGCGCGGTCTCGGCGGCTCCCCTTCCCTTGAGAAAGCCGGAGCCTTCCAAGCCAGCGCCCGAAACTCGCGGGGAGGGAGGACAGAAAGAAGAAGGGGGGAAAAACACCCAGAAAGAAATATCCAGCGAGGAACAGGGCGACGGAGAGGAAGAGATAGAATGAGGGAGGGATGGAGGCAGGAGGAGGGGGCGGGGTGGAAGAAGGGGGGCGGGAAGGAGAGAGGGAGGGGGAAAGAGGGGAGGGAGGGAAACAGGGAGAATGAATCCTCACTAGAAGAGCTGAAATTACCTTGATTCATTTCGTGTTGGAGATTTAGCGTTACCTCCTTCCCTCTCCTCAACCTCCACCTCCCCTTTCCCCATGGCACACTACCTCCACCGCCTGATTCTAAATGATACAAAGTCAAATTTTAGGAAATCGAATATTGTGCAAAAGCTTCATAATTAGTGATGAATTTACTGTACGCGCGCGCGCACACACATACACACACACACACACACACACACCAGCAAAAAGAACGGGAAAGAGGGAGGGGAAGGGGAGAAAAAGAAAGAAATCTTACATTCGAATCAGACATTTGCAGGTCCAAGTTAACTAAACTCATTATATCCGCAGGAAGACTGAGCTCCCCCCCCTCCCCACGCTTTGCCCCAGGGCTCTCACCTAGGGCAATTTCAACTGGGCAAATACCAAGAAACAACCTCCTCTCCTGCCCTCCCTCTACTTCCTCCCCTCCAGCACGCGTCCTTTCCGGAAGATCGAGTATCAAAATAGCTCAAGAATTGGGGATGCAGGGGTCCCCGCCCCGGTGCTTACCTCCTCTGCGGCTTACACCACCCCGGTGGCTAGATCCTGGAGATAAACACTTGCATTTCCCAAAGTTAACCCAGTATACCAACCCGGAGCTTGCCAAGAGTCTATTCCAGCCTACACCGCTAGGAAGCCAACTTCAGCGAGCTCAATGAGGGGACCAAACTGGGGCTCGCTTTCCAAACGCTCCGCTCCAAAATCTGACTCTCTCTCCAGCCCCGATCTCTGTGTGAGTCGAACCTCAGAAAAGACGCTTTTTAAGGGCGACACAGGGTTGGCTTGACAGCGGGGGAAAGGAGGCTACCTGGAGTACCACCACCTCGGACAAATCCGTTGGCTCTGTCCAAGGTGCTGAATAGACTCCGTTCGCCGGGATCACACACCCGGCGCAGCAGGAGGAAAAGGCTAAAAAAATCTCTAATTAAGTGACACTTGATATTGCTCTAGACGGTTTCTTCCACTTCCTTACGTTTTGTCACGTGCGGATGGCTTTGCCAAAGCCATCCTGTTAACAGTTGATCACATGTTGATGAGACCCTTTTCTTCTATGAAATTACCCATTTCATTACCGGAGATAAGCATTCCTGACTGATTTCTCTCACCCCCAACCCCACCCCCATCCTCACCTAAACTCTCAGTCTCTATCCCACTCTTACCCCACTCCACCCCCTAGCCCCAATCCTTAACAGCATTATTGTTTTTAGATGGAAATTAACCCCCCCTGGCGATGTCAATTACATGCCCACATATAAATCATAGAATATGCTCATACACCATACACATAAAGGCAAAGAATGGAATACAAGACGGCTGGGAGACAAGCATCAGCCTTGAACAACCAACATAACACACACACACACCCCCTCCAGTTCCAAGTTTGTTCCACGCAGTTCCACATTGCTGTGTTAAACCTCAAATGATTCCAATTAAAGTTGCACTGTGTAAAAACCCGATTCCCCTGGCCTGAGTAAGATGCTGTTCTTTGGCGTGTGAAATGCTAGGAAGAGCCGTGATATGCCCGTTGTTAAGCAACATGTCAAGATTTTCAATTATAATGCAGGGTTTATTGCTACTCACCATTGTGCCTTTGCTGTCCTGGAGACTCAAGTGTCTTAAAATCTCGTCTCCCCAACAGATGCTGGAAGGTAATGTGTCTTGTTTGAAGTCATCATGTGAGAAGTTCGGCTTTGCTCAGTGGATCGCCCACCACTTGGTGTGACTTATGAATCTAATAACCCTTTGCAATATCCGCAAGCTTAAACTCTCAACCACCTTGGCGACTACAGAAGACAAAGCAACTGGCATCGATGTTGAAAAACCTATAGATTTACGCAAACGCCCTCACTCCGAGAGATACGTTTCCCTTAGAGTTCTTACGTGATTCTAATGAATGAGCTAGGTTACCAATGACTGCCCAACTGCCCTGCTATATAGCGGGTGCTTCCTGAGGCTGCCTCCTCACCGCCAGTCACTGGGTCCTGGCACACAAAGTTCCCAGAGAAAGTGAGGAGTTTCAGGGTACCCCCATAAAAATAACCCAGCCTGCACACCCCACTCTTGCCCTCTGCTCAGGTCACACCTGGGGCTCTGGCAAAGCTGAGCTCTGCTCGGGAGATTTCCCTGTCGTCAGGTAAGAAAACCTTCGCCTTTTCAGGCTAGGGCGGGAAGACCGCTGGGGAACTTGTTGCTTATCAGCGCCAGCGGGCTACCGCTTTAATAAGAACACCAGAAAAGCGCAGCGGGGAGGGGGCGAAGGGGGTGGGAACGACGACGACTATCCGTGTTGTTTACGTGACCAACTCCTTGTGACTCCCTCGGTAAAAAGGAAACTTCTTAGAAAAGTTCCTGCCCCTCCCCCTCCCCCACCATGACTAAGGGTCTCCAGCTGATGAGGTCGTGAGTGATGATCAAATGGGGAATGGGGGATGGGCGGGAGGGGGGAGTAAGTGACTTGTCCTTGGGAACAACTGCATGCGTCGAAGCGCGCATCAGCCCCGCAACTTTCCCTTTTCCTCTTAGGGACTGATGACTAGGCGAGAGGCACCGGGGCGAGCCACTAGTTGCCCACAGGAACCTGTGTAAATCGAGCTCTCGAGCGGCTGAGTTGAATGAAGTTATGATTGCGTTTGCTCTAATGGGTTATGGCTTCTCAAATGTGAATTAACAGCCCCTGTGCGCAGCTAGGTCGGTAAGGCAAGCCACCGAGAACTGAGCCGCGGGCAAAGGCGGGGAGGAGAGGAACCGCGGCAGGCTCCAGGTTCCTCGCTCTCCTTTCGCTCAATGCTTCTTGCCCGAAGTCGCTTCCGCATCATCCCGGGGCTCCCAAGCTGCCAGGGTACCCGGGTGAGCGCTGGCTGGGAGCGCCAGGAGCTGCGGCTGCGTTTGCGTACATCGGGAGGGGGCTCTCCCAGGAAACCCCGCGGTTAGCACCCGCGCTTCCCTACCACTGGCTGCTAAGTGGAGAGGTCACGTGTTGGCGGAAAGTAAGTTGGAAGGGAAAGGATGAACTTCGAGAAGAAGAAAAACCACACAATAAAACAAATCCCCCCCCCCCCCCGTGTGTAAAATCAAGAGGAAGGCAGTCAGGGTGGGGGAAGGGCGCCGCTCTCTGCTGGAGACCTGGGAGAACTCCGGAAATCTCAGGAAATAAGCAATAACTCGAGCGTTGGCAACATCCCCCAGCGTAGGGAGGCGCTAGCCCAAGGTATCTTTCCACTGAAGCTGTCCTTTGCCTACCCCCAGCCATCGCCTGCAAGGCCGAGCCGAGGAACTGAGGACGAAAGTAAACCAGTTGTTATGGAGATGCCGGTAGCTCTGAGGAGCACGAGTGCCCGGGGAAGTCCCCAGACGCTTTTCAGGTTTAGCCGTTTTGGCATCGACACCATGATTTTACTCTCCATCCAGAGTTCCCACCAAGGGGAGTCCACCAACGGCGTCACAGGCCCTGGCCGTGGCGCTATTGACTGCAGGGATGAGGCTGAGAGATACTGCAGAAGATGGTGGATAGCCCTTAAGTTTCAGACCACCCAGCCCTTGCCAATTTTTAGTTTCTTTATTCCAATCAGAAGTACTGTATTTTATTGTCATTCGTGCTTCCTGGTGTATTAAAACCAGAGTTTCACTGTAGGACGACTTATATGCAACAGAACATTAATACACAGTAACTGCTACAAGGTCCTGCTCCCCTCCCCCTCCCTCCCATCCTAGAAATGCCTTCCTTCTGGAAAAAAAAAAAAAAAAAAAAGCTTTACTTCCTAATTCTATACATGGGCTCTGTTCCTTGGAGATTTTATTAGTATTGTATTATTAATATTCATAGTAAATCCAGTGTTGAGTTCATACATACCTTAATAGAGATGTTTCCAGTTAACCCAGCTTATCCTAGGCTCCAGCCAACGTGCACATACAAATACTTCCTGGACCTCAGTAGGGTCAGTTCCATACATGCCTGGTTCCCTGAGACCTGAGGTGGATCATGATAAAAGAATGCCAGACACCCTCAGAGTCACCAAGGCAACAGTTCCCTCCAACTGAAAGGACTCTTCATATTGTCCACAAATGGCTACTTTTTGTCCATCCATGAATTAGCCAGCAGATGCTGCCCTAAGACTGGGACAGCTGGCATAAACCATCTTCTGAGATCTTGGGGTTCAGGCTTTGTGGGCTAAATTTGTTTCCTGAGAATGCAATTAATAATGCTGTTAGTAAGTTCTTTTGCTTATTGACAAATTCAGTGATTTGAGTACAGATCTGATATCTTGAAACAACAGAAATGATCACTATATGAACATACTCATTCCCTATTGTCATCCATGTGATACATTTGTCTGACTTTGTCAACCACTTGTAGACTGTATAGGGACTATTCTCTGATAGATCCTTATCCTGAAAATTAGTGCCATTTTTTAATCTTATAGGGGGATACCCTAAATTTTTGGCTCAGGTATCTGAGGATTCAGGACATGAATGGTTGATTATATTTGAATTATCTAGACAACACATGATTGTACTGAGTATATTTTCCAAGGAATACTTTTGAACATTGCCCTGATTTCTTAAAGCCATTATTGAAACATATAACTTATGAACCAAGATGGGTAATGAGAGTTGCTCTATAATGAGATTTGCTATAGTGAGTTGTGGAGAAGGGTGAAAAGATAGTAAGTGCCACATATATATTTATTTTCCCCTCTTGATTTCACAGTGATGTGAAAGAAAATTCTCTTGGTACATTATCAGTTCTCCAGACTTTTATCTCTCTCTATTCACATATTTCCTTTTTTTTTTTCCACATCTGCAGAAATCTAGTGCCAAACATCAGTAAAGGTTGCAGTCATTTCATTTGTTACGATAGATGACAAGCAGTGTACCTGCTGCAATTTTAATCTTGGGAGCACTTATTCCTGAGGTCATATCATTTTTTCCTCACACAACCCTCATCAGCTGTGATATGAATATCACACCTCTCTAGGTTCATCTGACCCTATTCATTTTTAGCAGTGGTAAGAACATTTCAAACTGAATGGAAAACAAGTCTTGTGTCTTGAAGATCACTACCTAATAATGTAGCCAAACTTAAAGCAAGATGTAGGAACACAACCTAAAAGGATTTTTGCTTTATTTGATGTTCACGAATGGTTTCCTAACAATGCTACGGTTATAAAGTTGTTCTCTGCCTGTATTTTTATAAAGATAGGTAAAAAAAATTAATGAAAAATATCTTATTGAGAGTGGGAGGCAAAGAACATGCATAAATAAAATGTGTAGCACATCTCAGAATTAGTGAGAGAGGGGTAATGAAACAGAAATCTACAAAATCAGAAATGAAAGAACTTTTTCTTAGAGAATTAAGGATGCTTGGAATATCTCTTTGAGACAAAATCTACTCTCTTGATTTTTAAAGGGAAATTTAGCATATTTATTTTTTAAAGAATGGTTTGAGGATTTTTTTCCTACATATCAAGCATATGTGAATGAAATAGTACACCTGTTCTCCCCTCCCAACTACTCTTATCAAATCTATTTGGTTATAGTTAATTGCCAAGTTCTCCATTTCACTGTGGGTTTGAAACATTATTTCCTTCCTTCTTTCCTACTACTACATCCTTTCCTGCTTCTTCAGTACCTATTCTGTGCTACAGATTTGATAAAGGATAGTGATCCATATACTAATAATTCCCGAAAGCATCCCAGAATCTCAGAGTACAGTACTTGGTTAATTGTTGCCAACTGTTAATAGTGCCCCCCCCCACCTTCCCTGCCCCTAGTTATTACCTCAGGATGACTTGTTCTAATCGACAAAGAACAGTATTTGAAGAGATGCTTCAAATAGTGGCATAATTGCTGTCTTGGAGCCTTAAAAAACAGGTAACAAAGGATTTCTGTTTATGATATAAGAAGTGATTCCGACCAGGTAGGAAGAAAGATTGGCTTTCTTAGTCACTTCCTGATCTCTAATGGTTCTCCACAGGCAATAGGAGAAGAGGCAAAGAATCACGATGCACAATTTGGAAAGCTTTCTGAAAACAAGAATAGGCAATGAATGCCAAGAACCTAGTGTCGAGCTCATGTTTAAAAAGAACTCAAGGAATCTTCCATGTATCAAACCTAGTTTAGTTAGAAAGGAAACAATCAAAGTAATAAAAAAAAAAAAAAAAGCAAGCAAGAGAAACTTGCTTGGGAAACTTGGGATTTAGTTTACAATAACCTATCTGCATTCTTGAATCTGAGAGGTAAGCATGAAATAGAAGATCTGGATATGAATTAACTCAGTTTCAGAAAACCAGACAACTCCATAATGAGGCTAAAGCAAGATCACTTGGAATATTGAGGGGAGAATGGCATGACTCTAAAGAGACTTACAGATAAAAGATTAAAAAGAGGCAGTATGGGTGGCAAGTTGGGGAGAAGTGACATTGTTAGTATGAAAAGATGATAAGTGATTGAGACAGGCCAAGAATATATCAGGTCAGGACTTGCAAAATGTACTTTACTAAATGTAAGCTCACTTTCGGGTTTGGATAAAATGAAAATACAAATCTCTGAGGAGTCACCAAACTGCGGAACATGGAAAGGCAAGTGAAAACGAGTGAGAGTAACAGACAGTCTACATTGTGTATGCTATCATACATTGCCTAGCAAGGTATGCTGAAGATCTACTCTTCCTACAACATCTGGAGGGGAACTTTCACAGGCGCTAAACTATGGTTCTCTTAATTTAATGTGCGCATGAATCTCTTTGGCAGCTTGTTAATAAGCAGATTGCGTCTGGGGTGGGAACCAAGAGATGGCATTTTCAACTAATTCCCAGGTGATGGGGTTGCACTACACTTCACACAGCAAAGTTCTAAATCATGCTGATCCAGGCTATGGTTTTATTTGCATTATGGTTTCATTGACAACTAGCTAATCTCTTCAGTTACAGAAGTGAATGCCACATACCAAAAAAGCAATTCAAGGAAAAGACTTGTTCTTTTAACCCTCATGTTACACAAACCAGAAACTCTACCTTGCTCCTAAACCTATTCATTCTAGAAAGTTCCTGAACACAGTGAACCCACCAACCTCTGATTATTAGTAACATTGGCAATAGTTTGACTATTTGTCATTTCATATGTGTTAGAATAAGAGAAAAATCAGCTAGGGATATATTGAGCACATTGCAAAATGGAAGTGAAAGTCAGGGAAATTATTCTAGTCATGTAAAGAGGATTGGTTAGGTCATATTATGAGTCCTGAGCTCATTCTGGGTTTCTTTCTATAAATAGGATATTTTGGAACTAGAGAAGGCATAGCAGAAGGCAACCAGAATGACAGAGGGATTTGGGGAATTTGCTTCTGCTGAAAGGTTAAAGAAACTAGGTCTGTTTTCTTTTGTAAGGAGAGAAAAGATGGTACCTCACTGAGGTGATATCATTCTAAAAGTAGTGGAAGTAATAGGATGAGACAAGAGTGCCTTATGGAAACGAGTAGAAGGATTCTGGCAAGGAATGGAGGCCAGAAGAAAGACTGTAGCTTTTCTAAAGGCCTCAGTTAACAGTGTTCCTACTGGCAAAACTCCACTGTTCCAAAAAGGAGGGGTAAACACTAGGTTGAAATCAGAAAATGAGTGAGAGAGAGAAATTTGGGAAGTATCTCTTCATTCATTGAGAATATTTTCAAATGGGCATTTATTAATTTTGTAGAAACCCTGAACTCAGAGCATATGGTGAACTTTACCAACATTCCCCAGGCTCAAAGGCTCTGTCTCTGTAGCACATCACGTTTTTGCCACTTCTTCAACCCAAAATGGCAGGCATCATTTTATCAATTCAGCAAAGAAATGTAAATAGTTACAATATGCAGGGTTATTCCTCTAAGTTACTTTTTTCCTTCCACATCAGTCCTGGAAAACATTCTCTTTTTTTAGTTCATAGAAAATTATTATTCATGACTTTGCATATGAGATACCAACATCTTCATTTGATGTGTGCAGTTCAGAGACAGGAGAACTTGCAGGCTACCCTAGCTAACCCCATCATTGTCCAGGAGGGGAACATAGAGCTTTTAGAATTGATAATCATACATTTTCATCTCTATGGTAGTAGAATGTACAGGCTTTTTCAGAAGCTGAAAATTCTCCAATGAGCTCTCTGGAAAATAACAATCATACCATGAGGTAGCTCAGGGCTCTAATCCTCCATTAAAATTCATTTTCAACTCATATCTTTTTGATGGGACAACCTATGGGGTAGGTTGCTCTAAATCCACTGCAGTAGATGGTGTCAGGCTGCTGTTAATGGTTGGTAAAGGAAGCAGTGGGAAAAAGAGGCATCTCTCTCCAGTGTCCTAGAAATATATGATGCTCAGGTGCATGCTATTGCCTCTAACTGCCTCTCCCTCCACCAAGACAACATGGGACTGTGCATCGCCACTTTTGTACAATTCTGCCTTTCTCTGCTTCTGAATAAGTGTTGGCCTGAGGAAATAAGGAGGAAAAAGTTTTTTAGGAGGACAAAAACAGCCTAGGTGAAGCTCCTGAGGTGGTGTTTTAGTTAGTTACTGCTGTATAAGGAATTACTCCCAAACTTAGTAGCTTAAATAAAAATACACATTTATTATACAAGCTAGTAATTCTGAATCAGCTTACCTTAAGAGTTCTGGCTTGGGCAGGAGGAGGATTATTATCTTATGATGTTGAAGTCAAGATTTAGCCAGGGTTGTAAAATCATCTGCAAACTTGAGTGGCTGTCCTGTGACAGCAGAGATTAGAAGAGTCTAGGTTTGGCAGCTAGGTAAGAATGACACATATGAGATGGCAGAAGCTTAGATTTAGAAAAATGGATGAATGTCAGATAAGTCTGAAGGTAAATCAAAAGGTCTTGTTGGTCTATTAGTTTTTGGAGAATGAGGAGGAGGAAAAGGTTCTGGAATGACCACTGCTTGTCTGAATAAAATCACTTACTCAGTAGAGAGTTTAGAAAAATCAGATTTACAGTGTAGGTGAGGGGTGGGAGAGATTAAGCATATAGATCATTCAATTTTTACAGACATCTTTGGAGACAGCTAAAATGATAGCCACCATGTATTGGGCACTAACTCTGTGCCATATAGGCACTATGTTTAGGACATTATCTATATTTTTCTGTTTAATCCTCTTAGTCATATAACTATTGTAACTAAGTCATGACAAGTTTAACTAAATTTGCCAGGATCATACCGCTTATTCTAGAGTAAGAATCAAAGCTCAGTATTTTCATATTCTTTAGTTTTGGCTTTTGAGCTCTAATTCTTTCTTTCCTTTTCCCTCACTTAATACATTTTTGCTTTCATTGTAGTTTATTTTGCCTTAGAGTATTGTAGCAAGCCTGTCTAACTTAACTATACTGCTTCCTTCCCTTTACCCCAACATCATGATTGGTATATAATAGAAGCTTAATATAATTGTATTAGATGAGTTGAAATTAAACTGCTTCTTTTATTTCCGGGAAGATTTGCCTTCTAACCTCATGCAACATAGAAACAGATTGATAGATTGGAATGCAAGGAGAGACTGGAGTAAGAGCAGTGAATACCAATTGCACCACATTCTGGGAGGCTTAAACCACTGTTGGGGTCTCCCCTTCCCCCACCTGCATCCTAGAAGATAGCAGATGCATCCCAGAAGAGGCCTAGCCAGAGCACAAGCCAATTCCTTTCCAAGATGTGGGTTATTCTTGAAATCCAAGAGCTGCAAATCAAAGATGGGGTATACACTGCAAATTAGGGGGCACTAATGTGATGACTCATAGTCCCAGAATGGGTCTGAGTTTGCAAATTACTGTGGAGATGTTCCCAAAGTCTTGACAGATCTATGTTAAGGCAGAAACAAGGACATCATATTCTCCAATATTACTGTGATTCAGAATCTAAATAGTGACCCGAACGCTAGAAATGTCAGCCAAGAAATGGGAAAAGGAACAAGCAAGCAGAGAGATCTGGGTTTGCTGAGAGGTCCATGAACCTAATGACCTCTAATAAAGACAATTATTGAAAGCCCGAAATATCAAAACAAAAGTGGAAATCTCTGGTCCTAACACTGGGCTGGTATCTGTTTCCTGTCTCTGTTAGGACAGGGTATGTGTCTTGGAATCATTGTCTGATATGTTTGAACGGGGCTGTACTGAGATGAGTTCTCACTTCTGACTATTACATACTGGCTTGTATGACCTTGGCAAACTATTTTCTATCTCTGGCCCTCAGTTTCTCCATCTTTATAATGCCATTAAATTCGACATTTATTGTGTGGTGAAATAAATCCCCAAATTTCATATGTTGATGTCCCAATCTGCAATACCTCAGAATGTAACCATATTTAGAACTGGGGTTTTAAAGAGTTGATTGATTTAAAGTGATGATGTTAGTGTGATGATGTTAGTGTTGATACAATATGACTGGCTTCTTATAAGAAGAGAGAAACTCCAGGAATGTGCACCTGTGAAGGAAAGGTCACATAAGGCATAGCAAGAAGCTAGCCATCTGCAAACCCTGGAGAGGAGTCTTCAAGAAAACCACACCTGCAAACACCTATATCTTGATTTCTATTCTTCAGATTATGAGAAAATAAATTTTTGATGTTGAAGACACCCAGAGTGTGGTCTTTATTTTGGCAGTTCTAGCAAACTCGTATGGGTTTCAAATGGCCAAATTATCTGCTTTCCTATTTCTGTGAAATTTCTTTCAATTGGTTTAGTGTTGGGATGATTTAACTGCAAATTCTTCGACAGTTCTTCCATTATGAGGTGGGATTTACATGCTTCTTTTTCAAATATGTTGATTGCTTCAATCAACAGAATATAACAAAAGTATCATTGTGCCAGTTTCCAGGTCCCAGGCCCTAAGAAACTCTTAGTGTTCTCTCTCTTTCTCATGGAACTCTTGCTTTTGAGATGTTAAGCTTCCATGTAAGAAGTCCAACTGCCCTCTTGGAGATACCTTGTGAAGAGGCCATAAGACTACACAGAGAGGGATAAGAACCACCAGAGCCTGGCCTTCTGTTTTGCTCTGCTGAAAGGCTATGGGTTTGAGTAAAACAATCTTTACCTTCGAGACCAGACCAGCCACCAGTCGATGCCACCTTGAGTGAAAGAATTGCCTAGCCACGACCTATGTGAATTCTGAACTTGCAAAAGCACCAGATATATGGCTGTTAAGGTAAGCCACTAAGTTTTGGAGTACCTTGTTTCAATGATGCAGTAAGTATATATTAGTTGATTTACAGAATGCTTATGGTTATATCAGTTCTATGAAGGTGCATTTTTTTTTTAACCAGGTCTTGTTTTGTGCCCCGTGAGGAAGCAAGCAAGGTGTAATTATTAAGGGACTGGTCTTGGGATTGAAATTTGGATTCTGGTAAGTTCTTCCATTAGGAAGTCACTTATTCTGCTTCAGAGAAGCCACTTGAATTTCAGTTTCTTCATTGGTATGAAAGAAATCATCACACTGCTATGTGGTGTTTTGTGAGGATTTAGTGTGTAAATTAAATACTATATTGCAAGGCAAATAGAAGTGTCCAAAAAAGGGTTGCCACTATTACTACAAAGGTAGTGCCACTGCTGCTGCTGATTATAATGATGAGACCAGTTCATCTTCCCTATGGCTGCCAGTGGAATGGAATGAAATGCCCCTTCCAAACAAGCAACTCTGTGAGATTAATATTATTAACCCCATCCAAGATCTCACCATTGGCTCCTTTGAGTGGTGGCATTTCAGTTTAAGGACTCAATTTCCTTTAAATTTCTAGTTACACTTGTCAAGATTAATGCATGCAGAGATATTACAAACTGGAAGCAGTATAGCACAGTGAAAAGAGCATAGGATTTAATGAAGAGGCTCAAGAGAGAAAATAACTGGGCTGGGAATATAGCTCAGTGGTTATAGCACTTGCCTAGTATGTATGAGGCCCTTGGAGAAGAAGGAAGAAAGGAAGGAAGGAAGGACGGAAGGAAGGAAGGAAGGAGGGAGGGAGAAAGAAAGGAAAAGTAAGAAAAATAAAATAGCAGTGGGATTGACTATGTTAGAAAATTGAATTTCATGTAAAAGTACAAGTGGGTAGTCCTGAGCCACAGGATGCATAGGATACTATATGGTGGTAGGCATCCAGAATCTCCCACAGGTTTTTTTTGTTTTCCTTTTTCAGTATGGAGAATTGAACCCAGGGCCCAGGGCCTCGTACATATAAGACAAGCACTCAACCACTAAGCTTATGCTCCCAGAACTTTTTTTTTTTTTTTTTTTTTTTTGAGACAAGGTCTTACTAAATTTTCGAGGCTGGCCCTGAACTTGAGATCCTCCTGTCTCAGCTTCCCAAATAGCTGGGATAACAGCCATGTGACAGGCTTCTTTCTAACTTCTATCTTCTGCCACAAGATCTCATTCTCCTTGACAACTCATAGTATAATACAGCTGCTTTGTTACCATCAAGAAGGAAGAAATGGTTGGAGAAGGGAATGCTTCATTACTTTAAGAACACCTCCTAGAAGTTGGACACATTGCTTTTGTTTATATTCCATTGACCAAAATTGAATCATATGGCCCAGTCTAGCTGATAGACAGGCTTGGGCATGTGGGCTTGATTTAGGACCTGCATGTGCCTAGCTAAATGTTGGAAATTCTATTGCCAAGGAAGAAGATTATAGGAGAAAACCAAATAGTCTTTGTGACAGATAACTCGAGTACTATTTCAGAGGTAGGCAACTTGGATACATGCCAGCCTTGTGAGATTAATATTATTGACCCCATCTAAGAGAGAGAAAATGAAATTGAGAACTGACTTGCACAAAGTTACATAGCTAGTTTAAAGTCTGTACTCATTCCCTTCAAACAATCCTGCTTGACCAGTATATGCACTATATGACTTTGAACCAGTCATTTTCACAAGCAAAGGTAGATTTGCTCTGAAAGAAATGAAGCACATCACTTGCACAAACCCCTGGAGAAATGAGTTTGAAGGAACTGCAGATTGTTGGGGGTGAAAAACCAGATAGGAATCAGTTAAGAATTTTTATGTAAGCATTTCTTGCAAAGTAACAGAGACCAAAGAAAGAAAGGGACCTCACCTTCAAGATGTCACAGTTTGTTGTGATTCCTTATTCTAAATAAATATTTGCTTTTGGATATAAGGTTGTATTTGTAACATTTTATTCTTTTCGTAAAGAGGATCCACCAAATTGTGTGGGTATACTTCAGGCCTCATAAAACCTGGACTCCCCCTTATCTCCAAGAAAAACATTTTGCAAAGGTCAAAAGGAAGAATAAGTTGGAAAGGTTTGGAATGGACATTTAGGTCCAAGAAATGGCAGAACAAGGACCCAGACCAGGAGGGCAAACCCAGTGGGAAGCTGGAAACCCCAGGAAGGCAGACCTCAGCCAGGGGTCTCTCCCAGGTTCCTCCACTCCTTCCCTCTGACATATTCCCATGACCTTGTATTTGTTCTTTACTCCAGCCCCCAGCACTGCTATAGTTTAGATCTGGAACATCCCCAAGGCCCGTGTGTTAAAGACGTAGTCCCCAACTTGGCACTATTAGGAGAACTGTGAAGAGGTGCTAGTGGGAGGTCTTTGGGTCATTGAGGATGTGCCTTTGAGAAAGATTGTGGGACCCCATGTGTTCCTCTCTCTTTCACTCCCAGGCCATGAGGTAAGTGGTTTTGCTCTGCTACACACTTCCACCCTGATGAGCCACCAAAGGCCCAAAGTAATGGGACCAACCAATCATGGATTGGAACCCCTAAGACTGTGAACCACAAGAAACATTTTCTCTTTATAAGTTGACCATTTCAGGTATTTGTCATAGTGATGGAAAGCTAGTTAACACATATACTCTGCCTCCTGATAGAATTACTTGTGTTTCCCCATCAGTGCCTCCCGTCAAAGTAGCGGTTTTTAGAAAGCAGAAACTGGCATCCTTCATCTCTGTAAATTCCCAGGACTCCAGCAAAGGGTCTGGCACAGAATAGGACCTAATAAATAGTTGGCGAATTAGGTTGAATTGAGGAAGCTGCAGACTCAGGAACACAAAAGGGAGCACAAAAAAGCACAGTTACTAACTCGTTCCCTTTTTTGTGTGATGTTTTTCAGGCCTCAGTTTCCTTCTGTGAAATGAAAGTTAAATCTATTGATCTCTAGGAAGGCAATTCTGAACCTTATAGTAGTGAACTAATTAACATCTCTGCACTTTGTACTCTCAGAGTGCAGGTTTTATACCTTGAATTGAGGTGAAATCCAATCTGGATGCTTCATGTTCATTAAAAAGGCCCACAGCATTGCTTGGAAGTGTCAGATGCTGGCTTGACCAAATCCCAGCAGGGATAATTGCATTCTGACAACTTCGAGTTCCCCTGCACTCTTCAATTGGATAAGGTAAGCTTCACTTCCCATCCCAAATTATTTTGAACTGCTGGTCCTTGGCTGTTAAAAGAGATGGCACCTCATTTGTAAGCCATTTTGTTCTTTCTTTTAAAAGGCTATGTACTTTTTCTAAGGCTTAATAATTTTGACCAGTTAAAGACTGGTGTAGGATTCAGGTAACTCCCACGAAGGAAGGCTGTTCCTGTATGGCCTACCGAAACTATTTTAGAACTTACTCTTCACTGTCCAGTACTACAGGCAGTCACTTTGAATGATATGAAAATGTTGCCGCAGTGATTGATCCCCATATTTATGGGAAGAGAATGAAATGAGATAAGAATTCAAATTCCCTTTTATATAGATGCGGTCTTGGTTCTGGAAATTGCCAGGGACCACATGTGTTACCTAGTCAGTAAAATAAATGTAGTTTCCAGTGGGTTATACATTTGAGACTCAAACATCCCAAACCTAACTTGATATACCTTTCAATCTAATAACAGAATGAAACTATGTGGGAAAGGTATTGGAGAGTAAGGCAGCTCCATAAATATTGGTGTGATCATGATTACATTTGTCTATTTTCTTTGTCATGGAATGCAGTAACTGGAATGCTAATGTACCATGACTTACCCTCATATTCAGTTCCTGCAAGATACCTCTATAAAAGCATTTGTTTAATATGAAGGAGGTAATTTAACTCATTTTACGAGCCTTTATTTTATTAGAAGCTGCTATAATAGGCTTGCATCTAATCATCTTTCTTTGGTTATAATAATAACATCCTTATCCTCGTTGTGATGAAATTTTCTCCACTCCTTTGATGTCTGTGCTAATTGATACCTATTGTAATATTTAAATTCAGAATTAGAATGAGTTCCTTCCTTCATCTGTACCTTATTAAAGAGTCAAGTTGTGAACACAATGACACCAAGTCAAACCCAAACTTGAGGCCTATAATAATCTTGCTTAACAGCTTAATGACGCCACTGGTATTAATAGATGGTTCATTCCTTCTGTCACCAAGTGTTTACTGAGCACTTCCACTGGCTAAGTGCAGGTGTAAAAAAATTGTTAGGCCAGATATGACCCTCTTACCTTGCTTCTCCTTGACATGGAGAGGATAGTCTTTGGAAATAGGATATTCCTTAGAAAGAGCAATTTCCTAAATTGGATTTGGATTTAAGATAGATGAAAAGGGACATGGAAGACAGAAAAAGGGGTGGTGGTCATGAATTACAAGGTAAAGGACTTGTAGGAGGCCTTCTGCATTATTTTTGGATTACTTATGCAATATCTTCTCATAAAAATGTACCCACTTTCCAAGTTTCACTTCTCATTTTAGAGTATTTAGGGATTCACAGAAATCCCTCCATGTAACTCATTTTCCTAACAGGATATTTGGGTAAAATTGAGAAAGTATTCCAGTTGCTACATGGGAAGTGCTGCATGTAGGATTTCCCATGGGATCTATGGCCTAGCTCCAGAGTTGTTTGCATTGCTCAGTCAGGTCACCTAAGACAGGGAGCTTAATGATAAAAGGTCAGAGTGTCTGTGATCTAACGTTTATCATTGTTAGTTTAGTTAGTCAGAATTTTCTTCGTCTTGTGACCATTTTCTTGATGGTTAAAAGCCTTTGGATTTTATTCTTTTTCAGTGATTATAATCTAATTTAGTTAAAGGATTATCAACATTTGCCATGTATAAATACATGGCTTTTATACAACTTCCAAGCTGGCCCTATTTACTGTTGTTTTCTTTCCCTACTATGCCTCTGGAAAAGAGAGACTCTAGCACAGCAGAAATACCCATGAATGGTTATGAACTTAGGATAGGTAACTGTGGGCAGAGGCCTAGAGGAACACAGGTAAATTTACAACCAAACCAAGTCAAAACCCAAATTCCTGTTTTCATGGGTTTATGAACAAGGGAGGTGTGTGTGTGCGTGTGTGTGTGTGTGTGTGTGTGTCTGTCTGTCTCTCTGTGTGTGTGTGTGTGTGTGAGAGAGAGAGAGAGAATATTTTGGTTTTTTTCTAGAAGGAAGGGAGGGAATTTGACAATTCATTTATGGAGGAACTTCCCCAAACTAGTAGAAGCTCAATAAATGTGTTGGTAAATTTCTTTTGAGGGAATTAGGGCTTATGTATAATATGTGTATAAGGAATCCACCTGGTTTATTGCAAATAATCTTGAAAATCACCATCCTTCCCTTTGAGTGAATTCAATGAATATACAATGTTTACATATGCATAAGTTGCTCTGTGTTCTCGAGTGATTCAAAGATGTATGCTATCTTCCCTGAAGATATTTACCACTAGTGCAATTATCAAGAACATGGGAAGACACTCTCCTTTCTTGCTCCCACATCAGACATTTCTAATCTATCATGGTGCTCTTTTTGTATGAACTTGGATTCAGTCTCAAAGTCTTTTTAAACTCAATATTGTGGACAGTACTTTCCAATTAATCTGAGTTGGAACAAGAAGTAAAATCCATTTGCCATCCTGACTCGAAGGGAAGGACAGATAGATACAAATACCTATGGTATCGAGAAGATCATAATCATGGATAAAAATAGATATTCTTTAAGTATTTACTATATGCTGAATCAAGTTCTCAATAATATATTGTAGTAGAAGTGTCCTGCAGATGAAAACCATTTAAAGAAATCCTATTGGGACCTCCCTTTGAAAAGCAAAGAGTCATTTTGAAAGCAAATCATCATCCTTTGATTGATCTATTTGATAAGATCCACTGAGTATTGAATTTTCCACACACCAAAGAAGGAAAATAGGGCTCCATAACAATTGTCTTCACCAGAGTATAAGATGAGGGAGAACAATTAGAAAGGAGTGGTTTTACAAGGAAAAGCAATTCAAAATGGAAAAGCAAAATTAAAGCACTTGATGGGAATGGATGAAAAGAATATGGAAACTTCTCCCCTCCACTTGACATAGAAATAAAAATACTTACTTCCCTCTCCTTTCTTAATGGAATTACATATCCCATGCCTGTTAGTTCAGTTTTCTTGAGAATATCTAATCCTTAATATGTTAACAAAGCACAGAAGAGTATTATTTTAAAGTCAGGCATTTCAACTTAATAAGGACTTTTCTTTCTTGGTACCAAAAATGATCTTAAAACATGATGGATATTTACATACACACTACTGCATCAGCAAAAGAGCTTTAGGAATATCATTGTTTAAAAAAAATGGAATAGACTTACATACCACTAAGCAGACAATTCTGAATCCCATTAAAATGGCCCCCCCAAAAGTTGTTTTGTAGCTCATTCTTTCTTTTGAGGGAATTCTGGACATAAAACAATTTTAAATCAGTTGTTGATCACCTATCATGTGCTGCTGCTACATTACCATCAAAATCATCATCATCACCATCTCAATCTTTCTGAATGCTAGGAACTGTCCTGAGAGTTAGTTTATGTGTCTAAACATTCAATCTTCTCAAGAGTACTATGAGGTAAATACTATTATACACATTTTTTCAGATGATAAGATGGAGGCAGAGAAAGCCTTAACTTGGTTGAAGTCATTTAGTTAGTACAAGAGTTCTAATGAGAATTTTCATCAGTCCCAGTGCTTGGTCTTGTTTAGTCTCAGTGGGAAATTGAGACCCAGAATAGGTACTTTGGGTTTCTTGAGATAGTTCTACTTGATACATTACTAGCAGTACTACAGTACTGTTGGTCTTCATGATTAGATTTATCCTTATCCTTTTTGGGTGAGGGGGGGTACTGGGGATTGAATTCAGGAGCATTTGACCACTGAGCCACATCCCTAGCACTATTTGTATTTTATTTAGAGACAGGGTCTCACTGAGTTACTTAGCGCCTAGCTTTTGTTAAGGCTGGCTTTTGAACTCTTGATCTTCCTGCCTCAGCCTCCTGAGCTGTGGGATTACAAGCATGTACCACCACGCCTGGCTCCTTATCCTGTATTTATTTATTTATTTATTTTTTGGTACCAGGGATTGAACCCAGGGAAACTGAACCACTGAGCCACATCTCCAGGCCTTTTTATTTTTCATTTTGAGGCAGAGTTTCACTAAGTTGCTTAGGGCCTTGCTAAATTGCTGAATCTGGTCTCAAACTTGAAGTCCTCCTGACTCAACCTCTTGAGCCACTGGGATTACAGGCATGCACCACTGCATCTAGCATATTTCTCCTTCTAAGATTATTTGTTAGTAGGAATACAAGGATGATCACAATTTTTTTTTCTTCAGAAACTGTATCCCATTTATTCATTCATTTGTTAATTTTGGAATCCATTTTTTTTTAAATTTCACTGGCTACTCCTTCTCAGTCTCAGTTTGCTGATTGTTTCTAAATCCCCAGAATTCTTAAATCATGGTGTTCAGTTCTCAGATTCAGTTCTATTTACAATCATTTTCTAGTTACTAAGTCTTGTGATGTAAAATACCATTTATTTGATGTTGACTCCAAAATTGATACTTCCATCTCAGACCTCTCCCTTCAGTATTAGACTCACATATCTTACTGCTTACTCCATAGACCTAATGTCCAAGTAGCCACTCCCATTTAACATGTCCCAACCCGAACCAAGGATTCCTGCCCCCATCTCCAAAGCCTGATTTTTCTTAGGGTCTTCCTTCATCAGTAGATGGCTTCTTTTTGTCTACTCAAGATCAAGTCTTGGGGCTGGGGATGTGGCTCAAGTGGTAACGTGCTCGCCTGGCATGCACAGGGCTCTGGGTTCGATCCTCAGCACCACATAAAATAAAATAAAGATGTTGTGTCCACCGAAAACTGAAAAATAAATATTAAACAAAAATTCTCTCTCTCCTCTCTCTCTCTCTTTAAAAAAAGATCAGGTCTTGATGTCTTCTGTGTCTTCTCTTTCTCTCTTGCACCTCATTTTCAATTTGTAATCAAATCCTGTTATCTTTCTGTCTTTGAAATAAAACGAAATCCTGACAACTTCCTTCTACTCTCCCCTATTCCCACCTGTGTTCTTACATCAGCCCACCTGCTCCCTGCCATCCAACTGACTGAGTGAATACATGAATAGAGATTAACTACCAACCAGACATGAGGCTTGGCACCATGGGTTTAGGAGCAAACCAGAAAGACTTGGCTATGGCTTTCATGATGTGCACACTCTTGGTTACCAGCATTCTTATTTTCTCTAAAATGTAACTCAAATTTCTTTCATGATCTGTTGAAAGTAAAATGAAGAAAAAGTGGGGAAAGATATAGTGGTATGGTATGATAATAGCTAAGGAAAGGGAAAGATATGAGAGTACAAGTTGCTACAAGAGATCTAATATTCGCTGTATTACATTAATGCTGTCAATTATGCGGTTGGATTTGGAAGTCTGCAGATACCATCTATTTCAAAATTTGTCCTATGGATTGTCTGTTTTTTTGTTTTTGTTTTTTTGTACCAGGGATTGAACCCAGAGGCACTTAACTACTGAGCCACATTCCCTAGCCCTTTTAATTTTTTAAAATTTATTTTTATTTTCTTAGTTTTGAGACAGGATCTCATCAAGTTGCTTAGGGTCTCACTAAATTGCCGAGGCTGACTTTGAACTTGCCATACTCATGCCTCTGCCTCCTGAGCCCCTGGGATTACAGGTGTGCTATCTTTATAATGTCTCATTGAGGGAAGGAAGATCAAGTCAAACTGTAGGGACAGTTGTTAATCTCACAAGTCCTGTTCAAAAATACATTCTTTACCCAACATTGTTGTTGGAGCACATCCTGCAGGGAAACTTTAGATCTTATTGTTTGCCCTGTTTTATTGATTATCTACCCTACTTTTCTGACTTGTTCACATTTCCAACATTTCATGTACAGAAAACCCCAAACGCACCATACACTACCTGCCTTCTTAGGGATAAGTTGAAAATTATTTTCCTCATCCCCATAGAAAATTGTTGGGCTCTCCCCTGTACTTCTCCTGCCCATCTTTTTTTTTTTTTTTTTTTTGATACTGGGGATCGAACTCAGGGACACTCAACCACTAAGCCACATACCCAGCCCTGAATTATTTTTTGATTACTTTATAGAGTTCTCCAGCTGTTTTGAGCTGTGAAGAGGTAGGATCCATTGCAAGTAGAACAGCTGAGGCAACCTTTAGGATTATTTGAAGGCTCACTGACATGTCAGGCATGACTTAAGACAGCTATTGGTTACTTTGCTGCAATGGAAATGGATCATTTTGCTTCCAGCTGTGTGATTTAAGGAGTCAGAACATGGAACCACATTTTTTTTTTTTAAAGCAAGTGGGAGTTCCCTGCAGTCACAGAATACTGAGTATTTATTTTGCTTCTTGAGAATAAATTAGTGACAGAGGATGGTCAGAATTTGCCTGGGGATTTTAGGGATAGAAATTGAAATAACAATGGGTATTATAACAGGAAATGCAGGTGTGTTTGCCACACTATTCTGGCTCACTGGGAGTTTCATACCTGGTTCTATCAAGTAACATTTTTGCTAGATATGCAGGATTTCTATTTGAAAACCATTACCTAAGTTGCCTGGATAGTAAGTGTCAGTCAGCTTTTCTTTTTTATGATCAAATTACTTGACAAGAACAGCTCAGAGGAGGAAAAGTTTATTTTGGCTCAAGGTTTCAGAGGTCTCAGTCCACAGTTGGTCTGCTCCATGGCTCTAGGCCGGACCTGAGGCAGAGAATATAATGGTGAAGGGTTGAGGGGAGGAATGTTGCTCAGCTCATGGCAGTCAGCAGAGAGAGAGAGAGAGAGAGAGAGAGAGAGAGAGAGAGAACCTCAAGGGAGGAACCAGGAGTAGGATATAGTCTCCAAGGTCATACTTACTTCCTCTAGCCATACCCCTCCTGCCTACCATTACCACCCAATAGTCCATTCAAATTATTAATCTATCAAATGGATTAATCCACTTATGTGGTTAGAGCCCTCATGATTCAATCATTTCCTAAAAGCCTTACCTCCAGATACTGCTACATTGGCTTTAATACATGAGCCTTGGGAGACATTCCAGATGCAAGCCCTAACAGTAAGTGTTCTGGTTCCTCAAGACGAGTTGCACAAAGGGTTAAATGGGTCTGAATAAAGTCTTAGGGAAAAATGAGAATCACTTTTAGACCATCATTGATTGATGATTGGGTGATGTGTTGGATACCTTCATAGGGTGATTCTCATCAGGGTGATGAGAAAGAAGAAAATGAACATAGCTACTCAAGTCAGGTGGTTCACAGAGATCACAGGAATGGAAAGGGAAATACATATGGGCACTGAGCCAGTTGTTTTCTTGTGGCTCCTTTGGGCTGATGGCTGAGAGTACTATAACCAACTTCAGCAATCTCTCCCTATTCTAATCTAACCTGTTCTCTCCCGATAATTCCTCTCTCTTCTCAGTCCTGATAACTTAATGTGGAGAAAGAAAATAAACCTTAATCATTTATTTTTATAAATCTTTTCTGAATTACTCTTAGACTGCCATTCTTCTTGAAATTCAAGACTCAACAGCCTTCATGCCTTTCTTCCCTGGTTCTATGCTGATGCCCTCCTTTGAGGCATAGTGATCTCTTTGCACTGCAGGGCTGGGGTCACAGGGCTCATGTGAAGAAATTAAGTGAGGAGTGAGGAGGAAGCAGAGGGGAGAAGGCAGTGGATCAGAGTTCCAAATGTTCTCTTGCTCTACAGCGGTTTCATTTGCTGGTTAAGATACTCTGCACAGAACACTGCCAAACCTTTTACCAGGCATCTTATTTAACTTTCATAAATACCTTGTGGAAAAGGTACTGTTTTCTGATTTATTAGATGAAGCAAAGGAGGCCCAAAGGTTTAAGTAACATTTACAATCATCTGAGCTGGTAAGTGGCGGTATTGGCATTCAAACTCAGGACTCTCTTAACTTCCAGACCCATTTGCTTAACCACTCAGTCACTACCCCTATTGTCAGCCCAGAGAGATGCCTTTTGAGCAAACAATGCAGTGCCTCCTGCCTTCCTTCATTTCTGTATTTCCAACACCAGGTTAAATGGAGTGCACATACAAATTGGTGTTGTGAGGTGAACATTCCTTTCGGCTTAGACCTGGACTGTGTGCTAAGGGTGCACGAATTGCTGGAATGTTAAGAGGTCAGGCTTCTTTTTGCTGGCTGAGCCAATACAGAGGCGTCAGCTTTTATTTTATCTACTAGGGGTGTCTCCTACAGAAGCCCCAGGGACCTGCAGGCGCCCAGCCTGCATCCGGCACTGTCCTTCCTTGGGAGGCTGTGCAAAACAGCAAGCAATTGTTTTCTTCCCTTTCACTCACGACTCTCTCTGCTTTCACCTGGGCCTCCTTCTAGTAAATCCTATTCTTCCATTTTCCTCTGGATGGCTACTCTGGCCCAATGCCATCTCCACAGGAAAACAAGAAGCCTTCCTTTCTGGGATAAGAGATTTCTCATTCCCCACTGTAGCTCCCTCAGTAGATAAAGATTTTTGGCATATTTTCAAGGATGTTGCAGCTAAATTATCCACCTCTGTGCTTTCTTCCATTCGCTTTTATGACATTTCTTCCATTCTTCATTGTTCCTGGTGACTTTGTTGGTGACAAAAGATACCCTCCATTTACATTTGAAAAAAGGTAGCAGGCTGCTGTTACAAAGCCAGAACAATAACCACTGAAGCTCAGCTTCAGTCCCACTTACTCAGTTGAATAGTCGTTTAATATTTTAATAAAATAAAGACCTCTTTTAGTACCTGCTGCTGGGTTTGTGAAGTTTATGATACATCTTTTACATTCATTTCCATGTTTAAATTCTAATATTTTCCTTCTCACCCCAGAGCAGCTTAATACACTGTAGGGAACACTTTCCCTTGATGATGAAAACAATATTTTTAAGGTAAGTGGGACTTTTAGTTTAAATATAACCAAGGGACTTGTTAAGGAACGTGCTCAGTGTCCTAGTACCTGATTTCTAACTTCTAAACCACTATTGCATGTCCCTGAGACTAAAATGTTGTTCTTTGATCATTTCTGGGGGCCAGGAAGGGGAAGTAAACCATTTATATAAGGTTAATAAAAATCAGTAACACCTGCTATCTAACCCCCTCACCCCCACAGTCTTCTGTGAAGACACTACCTTGGTGAAGTTATATGCTACAGGATCTCGCCTTCAAGGCTTAGTGTCTGAAGCCCGATTCATCCTTCTTTGGACAGAAGCATTACGTCTCAAAGACAAATCTATACTAATTTAGGCGAATTAAGATTGCTTCATAAATTCCCAGAGTCAGTTTATCAATTCAGAAAAAGAATTGTAATTATTATTTCCCCAAGAATACTTACATGGCAAGAACCAGCATACACATTCTCTGTACGAAGACCTGTACATGAAACTAAATTTTAACCAGAAAATTGTATGTTGACCGTGGAATCCATCTAAAGGGGATTAAATGGATTTGAACATTAGGCTAAGATTATCCGACACAGGTGTTCTTTCACCCTGGCTATGTTTCTGGGATCATTATGGTTTACAAAGTTTTCAGAGGATTAGGATACATCTCATACCTAAGATTAGGGCCAGCTATTTGGTTTCTTTAATTTTTTAGTTGTTGATAGACCCATATTTTATTTATTTACATGCAGTGGTGAGAATTAAACCCAGTGCCTCACACATGCTAGGCAAGTGCTCTACTGCTAAGCCCCAGCCCCAGTCCCAGCCCCAGCTATTTGGATTTCATTTCTTAAAAACTTTCTGTGTGCTGGGCATGGTGGTGCATGCCTGTCATCCCAGCAACACGGGAGGCTGAGGCAGGAGGAGCGTGCATTCAAAGTCAGCCTCAGCAATTCAGTTAGGCCTTAACTAATTTAGTGAGACCTTGTTTCAAAATACAATATAAAAAGGGATGGGGATTCGGCTCAGTGATTAAGCACCCTTGGGTTCAAATGCTCTTACAGAAAACAAGCAAATAAAAAACCTTTCTACGGGATTCCTTGTTTGGCCAGGGTTGAGACCATGGACCTGGCACATTTGTCTTCACAATAGGAATGATTTTACAATGGTTCTGTATTTCTCAAGTCCACTGGGCAAGACTCTACTGGGTGGTGCTTGGAAATACAACAGAACTTACATTGGTTACTTTCCATCATCTGGCATTATAAGGACATTCAATTCTTTTTTTCAGATTGGCGTTGGCATCTGGACAAATACTTGCTGTCGCTCATCCTTTTAATTTCAGATAACTTTACCCTCCTCTACTCTTATCTAGATTACTGATCAAACAATTAAATCTTCTAAGCATATGCAGCCTTGATTTTTTTTTCTTTGCAAGTTCTGAAAGATCCTTATTAATTTTAATTCCATATTCTACTTTTTTCATGCAAGATAAACAAAATAAATTAGTGGGTAAAGGGAGACTTATCTTCCTCCACCATATACATTTATGCAGTGTAAAGCTATTTCATGGAAATATGTTTTGTTTTGTTTTTGCCATCAGGACCACAACCAGAGGCGAGGGACCCTTTCCCCAAACTGTAACCAAATGATTTTTCTTAAACATAAATTTGGTCATGTCAGTCCCCTTCAAAGAATTCCTGAAGCTATTGTGCATAAGTCTAAACTCTGAAACCTGTTTCCAAGACAGCAGGGGCATGATCTATGTTTGTTACTTGCTTCTCCTGTCTCAATGCTCTGTCACCTCCGTGGGCATGTTTCAGCCATTTCTGGACTTGTTTCAGTTTCTTGAATGTGTGGCTCTTACATTTTTCTCTGCCTAGGACCTTTATCATCTTCTTCTTCACCAATTAGCTTGTCCTTTCTGGTTCAGTGCTTCTCTTGTGAACATTCCCTAATATCCTCATTTGGTTTGAAAATGTAAAACTTTGAGTTCCATAGTTCCCTCAATTTCCATGATCACAAGTCATATCATGTTTCTAAGCCTTCCTCAGCGACTTGCCATTGCTTTTGGGGATAAAGTCCAAATTTAGCTCAGTACTTCATCAGCCAGCCCACCACTTCGGATCTCCTTCTTCTACTTTTTGTACTGTTCTTTCTCAATACCTTTGTTTCAGCTATTCTTGGTTACTTCTTAGCCATCTATAACTGCCTTCATTTTAAAATCAACACATTAGGAACATATCTTGGCCTTTTACATTGAATTTGTATTATGATTAAGATTAAATGTTTGATTTTTACTAATTGCTACAGACAAAAATAGAGGTATGGTATTTTTAAGGTGGATCTAGTTTGAAATTTTTAAGATATCCTCTTTTAATACAGCTGAGTTTAATTCCTACAGGCAGCCACTCTTGTTAATCACAGAAGGCTACCCCCAACTGTGTCTTTGGTAAACTCAATAAAGGGGAAAGAACCCTTTTGAAAGCCCAAGGTCTCAAATGATCACATTTCCCAGGCTTAATTGGAAGGAGAGAGATGCACATGCTTTTCTTCTTAGTATGATAGATGAATAGAAGCAAATATCCGTTCAATCAACCTTGGTTATTTTCATCTTCCTTTATATGGTGACAACAACTGTGTTTTCTTATGGCGAGATGTCTCTCTCGCCATAAGATTCATGGGATTCTGAGGGTTCTAAACTCATTCCCTCAGCTCAGAGTGAGTAAGCAGTCCTGATTTGGTCACTCAATGTATCCTATTTCCTGTCCATTGTAATAATGTACTTGAAGGGTGAGCACATGACCTAATTTGGCCCAATGAGAGGCTTTTGTTAGAACTCCCAGAAAACCACATAGTATTTGCCCTAGAGTTGCTAATTTGTGCAGATATAAACCTAAAGCTGCTGGTGGCCATCTTTATTGCTTAGGTAGGGGAAATCTGCCTGAGAGCAAAGCCAAACACAGAGCAAAGCACAGACAAAAGACAGAGACAGATGCTGGATTATATCGCCAGAGTCCTTGATTGAGCTAGGCCTGAATTTGAACCTTTCACTTCAGTGTTTAACTAAAAAATGTGGCCGTGGAAACCCTGAGGATCTCCCTACTCTTTGCAGGTTTCTGCAAAGTTAAAATTATTTTTACAATAACAAAATGTTATTTGTATTTTTCACTGTCATTATCTCAAGAGGATACAGCAAAATTGCAGGGGCTAACTTTGTATGATACTGCAGTAGATGGAATGTAAAAGCCGATATGAGGACACAACTATCTTCTATTAGTCCAGGCATTAAGGAGATTTATAAAAATTTAAAATGATAGCACACTTCTGACTTTTTTTTTGGAAGATAGTGTTAATTTTTAAATAAAAATAAGCTAATATCTAAGCATGTAATGAGTTTATAATTGTTATCTTAAAATGAATTCATGGTGGTGTTTAAGAGCACAGGCTGTGAATTACAGAGGTTTGAATTAGCATCCTAGAAGCTGTAAGCTTCCTGGGTGATCATGAACATTGTTTCACTTCTTCCTGGGTTCCTCATTTGCACATGGAGATAATAATAGTACTAAAACCACGGGATTGCTGGGAGGATTAAATTAGATAATTTACCAAAAGCACCTGGGATTGTGTCTGACAAATAATAAGCACCAATAAATATTGGCTATTATGAAGTAGAGCGGTATCTAAAGGGGGTGCTTCATGAAACACACATAGCATGATCTGTTAATATTTAATGAGTGAAAAACTGTTAATGGGAGTTGGTAAGTTCAGGTCTGCAGCAGGAGCATCTGGGAAAATCCAGAGAAGAGAGGAGTGGGGAACTGATGTAGATATCCATGAGGACCTTGGGCATCCAAGAGTAAATTTAAAAAAGCAGGCACAGGAAGCAAAGTGGGCTGGGGAGGCTGATGGTGACAAGCTTCGCCTTCTTCCTAATTTTGGTGTGTGAACAACACAAACTGAATCTCCCAAGCTATAAACAATGAGAATAAACTTCTTAAAAAATACAACTGAATTTTATGAGTCATATGTCTCTCTTGATGATATTTGGAGAGATCTAGGGTCCAGACGTGATTGCTCCCACAGAATGCATGCATCTCTATCTTTGCTGGTGTAGCAGCAAGCCTGCTGGTCCCACTCAGGGAGGGGGTGGGCATCCAGGCTGGCTGTCCCTGACTAGCTTACAAATCACAAGCACTCTAACAACACCCCCACAATAAAGGGTGCAAGTGACCCAAAATCCTTGAGCAAAGAGTTAGACAAATACCAACAAAAATATTAATATTAATATTAATTTTTATATTAACATTTAATATTAATATTGATTTTAATATTAATATTGATCACTGATGACATGATAACTTTTTTTTGGTATAAGCTCATACTCCAAAGGTGATTCCCTGAGTTATAAAATATTCTCAAATGAATGACACATGCTTAGCCCTGGCACAGTAGCTCTCACCCTAGAGACTCAACTTAGTCAACTGGAGTTATATTTGGTTGCAGAAAGTTGGGACAAAATCTAAGGACAGACAGTATTGACAACGATTTAAAAGTGTTGAAAGTCAGAACTTCCCCAAAGGAATCTTTTTACAACTCTATTCATATCACAGTCTATATAATAGGGCCCTAGAGTTATGCAGTACATGTGCTATGTGATCTTTTTTGGCAGCATTTGAAATTCCAAACTGAAAACATCACAAATCCAATTGAACCCTTGTTATGTGCCAATTACTTTAATATAGACAGTCTAAATTTATTAACTCTGACTTTTTTTTTTTTTTTTTGGTACTGGGGATTAAACTCTGGAGTGCTCTATCTTTTGCCACATCCCCAGCCTTTTAATTTTTTTTTTTTTTTTTTTTTGAGAAAGGGTCTCGCTAAGTTGCTTAGGGCCTTGCTAAGTTGCTGAGGCTGGCTTTGAATTTACAATCCTCTTGCCTCAGCCTCCCAAGTTGCTGGGATTACAGGCATGTGCCACTGTACCCAGCTCAAGACTCATTCTTGATTCTCTCTTTCCTTTATCTTACCTCCAACTCAATAGCTAGCGCTGTCAGCTTGACTTTTAAAGTATAAATTGAGTAGCCCTAATCCAAAAATCCAAAATCCAAAACTTTTTGAACACTGACATGAGGCCACAATTAGAAAATTACTCACTTGACCTCAAGTGGAGGGTTGCAATCAAAACAGAGGTGCACTAAAAATATTACCTAAATTACCCCAGGCTATGTGTATAAGAAGTATGTAAAACATAAATGAATTTCTAATTTATACTTGTGTCCCATCTCTAAGACAGCTCATTATGCTTATGCAAATATTCTAAAGTCTGAAAAAAAAAATCTGGTCTGAAGCACTTCTGGTCTCAAGCATTTCAGATAAAGAATTCTCAATGTGTTTAATGTGAGTCTGATCACGGCTTAGTACCTGCTCTGCTACCACCTTAGGCCAAAGCCCCATCATCCCTCACCCAGAGGATCTTACCAGATTCCTAACTCAACCACCTGCTTCTACCACCTGCCAGAGTGCTGTTTGAAAAATGTAAGTCAGATTATGTCACTTGCCTACTTAGGATCCTCCAGGGGCTTTCCATCACTTCAAATAAGATGCAACCTGCTTAAGATGGCCTGTGAGGCCCTATGCCATGTGGTTTCCACTGCCTTTCTTTTAGATACCAGCTTCTCATTCTCCCTCTGCTTCCTGTACTCTGGCCATACTAGGCATTTGGCTGTCTCTGAAAACCTTCAGATTTCTTTCTTTCTTGGTATCTTTGAACTTGCTGCTATCTCCTACTGGAATGTTCTTCCCCAGATTAAATATCTTCCTCTCTTTTATAATTTTTTAAAATTAAATATCAGTTTCTCAGAAATACTTGCCCCAATGGCTATATCTGCAATATCTTGCGCAATGAAATGCAATCATTCACTATTCCCTCAATACACTTCGTTGAAGTACTTACCATAATCTGAAATGTTTTTATTTATTTATGGGTTTACTTATTGTTTATTGCCCCCACTATGATACAAGCCTCTCCAAGGAAGTGATTTTGTCTTGTTCACTGCTTTTCCTTTCCTACTTAGTAGTTCTTAGCACACAGTAGGCTCTCAGTAAATGTTCATTGAATAAATGCTCAATAAATTTCATCCTGAGAGTAGGGTTCTCTGGGGTTTAATCTCTGGAATAGGAACACTTAGCATCAGAAACAACTGGGAAATTGTTAGAAATGCAAATTCTTGTTTTCTAACTCAAACCTACTTAATCAAAAACACACGGAGTGGGCTCCAGCAGTCAGTGTTCTAAGAAGTTCTTCTAGGAATTCTGATACATGCTCAAATTTGAGAACCACTGCCTTAAAACCAACATGGATGTATTAGTCAGCTTTATGTCACTGTGACCAAAATGCCTGACAAGAACAACTTAGAGGAAGAAAGATTTACTTTGGCTCATGATTTCAGAGGTCTCAATTCATGGTCAGCCAACTCCATTGCACTGGGCCTGAACATCATAGTGAAAGGGCATGGTGAAGGAAAGTTGCTCTGCTCATGACAGTTGAGAAGGCAAAGAGAAAAAGAGGAGAGGGCTGGGGAAACCCTTTGGGGGCACACCCCCAGTGACCTACTTCCTCCAATTAGATCCCACCTCCCAATAGTCCATTCAGCTGTTTTGTCAGAGCCCTCATTGCCTAAAACCCTCACCTCTGAACCTTGCTGAATTGGGGACCAAATCCAAACCATAACAGTATAAAACATCAGGTTTGTTGTACAGATAAAAATGTTCCATTTTAGAAAGGTAATGTAGTTTACACAACTTAAAAGAACTAGTATTTATTACCTATTGTCCCCTCATTAAGCACTCGTTAAACAGTATCAGTAACATTCACAATTGCATTGTTATACATTATGTACTAGGTGCTACGTTTAATCTTTACAATAATTCTGTGCAGTGGGTATTAATTCTTCTATGGTTTATGTAAATTTATTAAGGCTTAGACAGTTAAGTAATTCATCAAAGATCATTCAGCAGACAAGAGACAGAAAGATCTGCTTTCCTGCTTGTTTCTTTCCTTTTTTCAAGGAGATCTAACTAAGGACAGATCACTGATGTGGCAGAAGATATGTAAGGAAAACACATTTGGCATTTTCTGAAACAAATGCCAAGTTTCCACATTTGGAAATGATGACTAGTGGGTCTTGACATCAAGGGAACCCTCAAAAGGGGAAGAAGATGCTCTTTCAGCTTGGTGGCTTCAACTTAGAGATACTGGCCCAAACTGACCTTGATGAGTCTTACCTTCTTCCACCTTGGAAACAAGGGCTATGTAGGCTTCTGGGTGTGAGCTGGCACAGCCTGGCTTGGGCACCAGGAAGTATGAATAATTGTGGGCTCAGCAATCACATGGGCCCCACAGACCTCATGGAAGAGAACTGACATTTGATGGAGATGGAGAAGATGATGATGGAGATATATAAATATATATACTTCTGAAGTCAAGTCACAGTTGTTCTTAGAACTGCACACCCTGAACACACAGAGACAAAACCCCAAACAGCAAACTCCTAAAATTATGCTCCAGCAATCTGGTCAATTTCACCATGAATATTGATGGGAAGATTACGTCAACTAGCCTTTCAATTCCTTGCTCTGTTTTAGTTTTTTATAACAACATCAATCCTTTTCCCATTTTTCAGTTATTTTATAGTGTAAAGGCAAGAATTCATGGAATAAATACTATCTTAAGTCTCTAATTTAGCCCCAAAGATTGTTGTATTAGTTTCCACTTCAAGTTGATATCTTCATAGATGTGTAGTTAAGCTGAAAGGATTTTCAAAATATCCAAGATATTGCTGTTGATGTTTTGCTTTGTGGTGGCTGTTGGTTTAGAATCTAAGGGTTAAAGATAAGTGGACTTCAGGAAAGCAAAGCCAATGTGCTTTGTGTTATCAGAGAAAAGAGATACCATCTGAATCATGTGTGTTACCTGTCCTAACTCAACACCTAGCATGTAGGAGATGTCTAATAAATCTGTAAATGAGTGTTTAGATGATGGACATGCAATAGGAAATTAACCAGCATTTTTGATTGGATCACAGAAGGAAGATAAGAAAGACTCTCAGTGTATCTGTCATATGACAGGCACTAAATAAACATTTCTTGATTTAGAAAGTAATACCAAGAGCCACAGTGAATGTCAGAAAAGGTTTGAACAGATGCTTGGCACTTAGTAGGCAGCCAAAGAATGATACCAGAACAAACAAGGAGTCATATTTTCTGCCACACAAATGATATCTGCAGAATATACTAGAAAGACCCTGGGCTGTGTTTACAGCAGCACAATCACAACAGCCAAACTATGGAACCAGTCTAGGTATCCATTAATGGATGAATGGGTGAGGAAAATACGGTACATATACACAAAAGAGTTTTATTCAGCCATAAACAAGAATGAAATCATGACACGTGCAGGAAAATGGATGGAACTTGAGAGATTGAGATATGAAGTGTCCCCCAAAAGCTCATGTGTGAGATAATACAAGACTGTTTAGAGGTGCAATGATTAGATTATGAGAGTTATAATCTAATCAATAGATTAATTCACTAATATAGATTAATAGGGTAGTAACTGTAGGCCAGCAGGGTATGTATGGTAGGAGGAGGTAGGTCACTGGGGATGTGACTTTGGGGTTTATATTTTCTCCCTGGTAAGCAAAGCTCTCTCTCTCCTTCCTGTTTGCTAGGTCCTGTGCTGCTTCCCTCTGTCTTGCCCTTCCACCATGATGTTCTGACTCATCTCAGATCCAGAGCAATGTAGTTAGTCGACCATGAACTCAACCTCTGAAACCATGAGTCAAAATAAACTTTTCCTTCTCTAATTATTCTTGTCAGGTCTTTGGGTCACAATGATGCAAAAACTTAACTAAAACATATTACATTAAGCCAAATAAGCGGAACTCGGTAAGTCTGGGATTGTATGTCTTCTTGCATATGTGGAAACTAGAAAGGAAAAAGGGAAAGAAAAGGAGTGGCCGTGAAGGGGACCAAGGACTCTCATGAAAATCAGAGAGATCACTAAAGTAGAGGAAAGGGACTGGGGAAGGGAGGAGGGGAAGGAAAGGGGAATTAGGGAATCCTATGGGCCAAATTATAGTGTGTGTGTGTGTGTGTGTGTGTGTGTGTGTGTGTGTGTATGAATATATAATGATGAATCCCTCCATTATGGATAATTATGATGTGGCAATGTAATTATAGAAAAAATATTCAAGATAAAAGAAATAGAAGGAAAGACCCTGGACTCCTTCTTGAGAGCAGGATCCTTGTGTTTGGATCATGCCTTTTTAAGGATGTCTCTGGGTCTTCCATAGCATTAACAGAAACTTGGGCTGTTCATTTGTGCAGTAACAGCTTTGTTTCTTTTCTCACCACTTCTCAGAGGCACACAGACACTCATTTGTCCAAAGTCACACATTAAGACAAGGGTACAGTCCAGGCTTCTGAGACGTCCACACTCATTATAGCCACATGAAAAGTCATTCCCCCTGCCCCCAATGTCTAAAACATGGCTCTCTTTGCCCACGTAGGTTCACGGCGTCAGCCCACATACTGGAGTTCTGACACATTTAGTGTCATGAATCTATGACATCATGAATTTTTCTAGACATCTCTCTTCACTACCCAGACATCAAGTCCATGTGACAGCAACTTTGCTTGGAGGGCTATTATGAAGAACCTTTTCTGGGAAAGAAAGTCATTTCACCTGTACCTGGCATTTTCCTTTAACACCAAGGTGCCATTGAGCTTTCTTTGTTTCTCAGTTTCTTTTTTCTGTAGGACACCATTAATAAGAATACCTATTCTGTAGGACTGTTGTAGGTAAAAAGTATTATGGAATAGAGCCAGTGGTGCATGCCTGTAATCCCAGCTACTCAGAAGCCTGAGGCAGGAGGATTGCAAGTTCAAGGCCAGCCTGGACAACTTAACTAGACCCCCGTCTCAAAATAAGAAATGAAAAGGGCTGGGGATGTAGCACAGTAGTAGAGCATCCCTGGTTTCAATCCCCAGTACTAGAGGGGATGAGGGAGTTAAGGTATAGAAAGCATTTAAGACCACTCATTGGAAGCTCTCAGGAAATCTATCTTTTCTTAGCACAGAAGTCAAGCTTGGGACCTCTCAAAGTTTGTGGCGTCCCCTGTCCTGCAAAGTGGCCTGGATTGGACAGAAGGAATGTCAATAAAGGAATGTCCTGCAGGGGAGCTCTGTATGCCTGTGCTTCTTCAAACTATGTGCACCACACTTCCCAAATAGTTCTAGGGCTGGGCATCAGACTTCAGGTTAGCAAAACCTTTCTGACGCTGCTTAAGAACAGCAAAAGAAAACCATGGATCAGTAAAATCTTCCATTTTATGACACAGTGGTTGTGTTTGTCTTTTTTTTAGATTCTAGCCTTAGCCCCTGAGGCAAGAAGGGCAGGTGACATTGCTTCCATTCTTCAGACATGAAAATGGAGTTTCAGGGAGTTAAGTAACTCGCCCTAGGTCATGTGGCTTATGGACTCTGAGCCAGGATACAAACCCGGGTTTCCTTGACTCCCTTGGCTGCCTCATGGAGAAACCTTCATCTAACCTCTCCCAGCACAGAGAGTTGTATTTTTACATAAGCCAATTTTAGTCACCAATCAATGGGTGGTAAAAATACTAGTGAGGGAGGTCATCCACCTTGGTGACTGCTTCTAAGGCCTGGAAATGTGTGGGAGGCAGAGGGAGAGGGTGGAATGACATTTGGCCCCCCTCATGGTGAGAGTGGAGGAGGTGGGAGCCATTGGAACAAGTCAAGCGTAAAGAAGAACGAGACTTTAAAGCAGGGCCTCTATAAACACAGCCCTGGCAGAGGGAAGGTTGCCTACAAGGGCATATTGAGGGTTCCTTGAGTTTTCGAGGGTGAGGACTGAGTCACCACAGAAACACCATCACTTTCCCTCCCCCAGGGTCATGTGAACTGAAGTGTGACTCTAAAATAACGTGACTGATGCTTTACATTCCTGAGCTACTCACACAGCCCCAGAAGGATTGCCAGATTCAGCGATCCACTTGCTCACACCTTCTTCATTTTGGCTTTTGAGTTTTCAAACTACTATTTTAATCTCAACTTGCAAGTCCAGTGTTCTTCCAACCCGGAAGCAGATAACTTGATCTTTAACTTACAGACAACTCATCTCTTACCTACTCGGAAATTCATATGTAAAATTCTAACTGCTTTGAGGCATGGTGGCACACATGGCATGTCACCTCACTGACTTGGGAGGCTGAGGCAGGAGGATTGCAAGTTCAAAGCCAGTCTCAGTAACTTAGTAAGGCCCTAAGTAATTTGGCAGGATTTTATCTCAAAAATAAAAAGAAAAGAAAAAAGGGCTGGTGATGTAGTTCAGTGGTTAAGCGACCCTGGGTTCAATCCCTGGCACAAACAAAACAAAACAAACAAACAAACAACAACAAAAACACCTGCCATTTACTGAAGATCCAACATAAAAGCGGCTTAAATGTCTTAAAAAAATAACTGAAGAAGATAGGGAAGGGAATATAGGTTAACTCTTAGGATTCAGTCATCACCTTCCCTTTCTCTATTGTTGTCTTTAGAGGGTTGGTTTCATCTTTAGACTCTTGTGTTTATGGTCCCAAGAAAGCCACCATAGTCCCAGGCTTCAAGCTCTTAAATGCGCCAAAGGCTTTAAAGAGAGGTCTTTCTCTTTGTGAGGTTTTTATATTTTTTAATCAGAGAATAAAAGCCTTTCTACCAGTCTTCTGGCAGACATCCAGGGAAGGATTCCTTTTTTGTTCAAATTCTGTCTTGCCTTTAGCTCAATGTATGTTGACAGGAATGGAATTACTATCACCAGCTTAGACTAATGAAGACTCATTCTCTGAGCTGATAGGGGGGAACGGGATCCACCAGCACATTTCTGTCCAGTGGGAATACCCAAAACTAAATCAGAGATCAATGGCAAGAAGGGACAAAGGGGAAAGGCTGTTAGGTAAGAGACCAGGAATGTCTTCTATAATTACTATCTGTGACTACTATGAAAATAAAATGAAATACATGTAATACTGTGCCTGTGTCCTACAGGTAGTAGGTCTCAATAAATGTTAAATTTGAATCTTCCCTGATTCCTCACCCTGACCTCCCATATCATGGATTGAACCCAGTGATGCTTTACCCCTGATTTATACCCCTAACTCTTTTTAAATTTTTATTTTGAGACAGGGTCTTGCTAAGTTGCTGAATCTGACCTTAAACTTGTGCTCCTCCTGCCTTAGCCTCCCAAAGAGCTGGGAGTATAGGTACATGTCACGGTTTCCAGCCTCTGCCATGATTTTTATTCCTTTCTCCACTTGGTACTTCTCAGACTGGCTCACAGCCTTAACCCGTGTCCCCTCTGTTCAGAATTCAACACTCCCCACAGACTAAGGCCCTTCTCAGAAGTCAAGTTGATAATGAAGTCTCCCCTGAGTTCTGGGTCTTTCAGGATATCTGCTTCTTATTTATGGTTTTATCACATTTGGTCTCGTACTTGTGTGCTGCCTGAGATCTTTCTAGATTGTGAGGTCCTGGAGGTCAGACCAAGTATCATTAATCCCTAAATCCTCTGCATGATCCTCTAGCAGGCGTGACATATAAGAGGCACACAGGAAATAGCTGTGGAATTAAATTGAATGTAATTTGTCCAAAACTGCTACCCAGGAACTCCAGTATAGGACAGAGCTTACAACACACTCATTTTCTTGTTTTAGATTTCATTTTCAAAATTTGTTTTAATTAGTTATACATGAAAATAGAATGCATCTTGACACTTCATAATAAATGGAGTGTAACTTTTCATTCTGATTGTACATGTTATAGAATCACACAGGTCATGCAATCATATATGTACATAGGGTAACAATGTCCAATTCATTCTATATCCTTCCTACCCCCATACTCCCTCCCCTCCCTTCACTCTCCTCTGCCTAATCTGAAGTACTTTTCCCTAGTGTCCCCACCCCTTATTGTGAATTAGCATTCACCTATCAGAGAAAACATTTGGTCTTTGGTTTTTTGGGATTGGCTTATTTCACTTAGCATGTAATTCTCCAGCCCCATCCATTTACCTGCAAATGCCATCATTTCATTCTTCATTTAAGGCTGAGAAATATTCTAGTGTGTATATAAACCACATTTTCCTTATTCATTCATCTGTTGAAGGGCATCTATCATACTATAGTGATGTGGCCACATACTATGTAGCATACTATAGTGACGTGGCCATATCAATTTTTATAGCAGTTCAACTCACAACACACCCATTTTTAATTGTGGTGAAATAGTATAACATGACATTTACCATTTGAACCTTTGTGCGTGTGCGCACAGTTCGTTTGCTTTAAGTACATTCTCATTGTCGTACAAGCATTACAACCATCCATCTCCAGAACTTTCAAAATTTCTCAAACTGAGCAATAACTTCCTTTTTCCTCCTTCCCCAAGCCCAACAACCACCTTTCCATTTCCTGTGTCTTTGCATTGGACTCCTTCTGATATCTCATGTAAGAGGAATCCCAATATTTGTTTTCTAATGTCTAGGTTATTTCACTTGGCCTAATGTCCTCAAGGTTTATATACTTTGTAGTATGTGTCAGAATTTCATTTCTTTTTAAGTCTCATATTCCATTTTATGCATATGACACATTTTGCTCATTCATTCATTCATTCATTGATGGACCATTGGGTCGTTTCTACTTCTTGACAATTATGGATAATATTGCTATGAATTTTGATATACAGATACCTATTTAAGTCTCTGCTTTCAATTTTTTTGTGTGTGTATATGCCCAGTGTAGAATTTCTGGATTATACAGTTCTATGTTTAATTTTTTGAGGAAATGTCATACTGTTTGCCAAAGTGGCTGTACCATCGGCACATTTTTTGACTTGCATGATGGTAGCAAATCTCAGACCTTGGAGGATGTCTGTGATTTTTAACATCAACCAGATGTCATGGTAGTCCTTGTTTGTCATAATCAATCCAACCTACAATGAGAGAGATTTCAGGGAAAAGATGTGAGGCAGATCAGCATCACTTAAAATCAGAGTTCATTGATTTTAAGTCACATAGACCCACTTTCTCAATGCTGTCACCATTGCTTACTGTGAGACCTTCAGCAAATTATATCACTAAATCTCAGTTTGGTCATCTATAAAAAGGGGATACTAATAGGACCTACCTCTTTGTTGTGATAATTAATACAATTAGTTTAGGTAAATGCAGTCACCGCAAGGTCTGAAGTATAAACATATAATAAACATAGTGATTAAATTATATGATAATGAAAATGAGCAAAAGATAGGCTCAGATACTGATTTTGAAAGGTATATTTAGAGAAAAAGTTTTGAATTGGCTTGATCAACAGTGATACCTGATCAAGGGTTCAGCCACTAAAAGTACTCGCCTTGATACACAGGTTCATTTGGATCTCCAGTTTTGTCACATGTTGCCTAAGTTAAGACTCTTTTACTTTCTACTAAAAGAAACCCATTCAAACTGTGGTAAGCAAATAGGGATTGCTTTTCGGAATACAAAAGACCTTAATGAACCCAAGAGCTAAGATTCAGAGAGGCAGTGTGTGTCTGTCATATCTCACAGCCATTTTTCTCTGGAAATCTGCTCTGCATTTATCTCTTCTGAAGAACTAGCCCACTGCTCCTGTCCCTTGAGCTTGTTATCCCTACTCTGAAAACTACATTGTTGAATCTGAATCCCACTCACAGTTCTCAGGAAAATCTGATTGGCCCTGGTGGATCAGGTGCTCATCCCAGCATGGGAAAGTTGTTGAAGATGTTATAGAACAACACCTTGGTGACCCTTGGAGAAAGAGGATGCATGTGTTTTCTGTAGATCCACCAGCAGATACTCACTATGAAAGACTTTAAAACACTAACTGTGGCTACTTTTAGTCAGTCCCATTTTAACCCATGATCACTTCTTGTCTGCTCAAGGTGGGGGTCTCCCTTTCTTTAGTCAAAAATTCTGCTAGAAAATTATATTAAGGGAAACCTCAGATCAAGTGCCGTGCCCCCCTCCACCCCTGTATTTCTTCTCAGTCAAAATACTTCATATGTTCCAGATGCCATTCTTTTGAGGAGGACCCAGTGTGCGCCCTGGACAGGAGGACTGGTCCTTGGCAGTACACTCAGTAGCATGGCAGGCTCATGACGGATGGCCCATTATTACAATCCAGTAGACGTGTTTTGCCAGCACAAAAGAGGAAAAAAACCCACAAAAGGAGAAGAAGAAGGAAAGGTCTTTAACATTTTGGCCACTGAAGTCTTGTCATCCATCAGGTCCTGGAACTCTGCCACCCACCCACTTGGCCACTGCTGGACCAGAAATGATGAACATAAGTCATTGTGGGTTTTTTGGTTTTTCAAAAATAGAAGAAAAGAGATGTGGCTAGAATGTGGCCTGTCTGGGTTTCCAGATACATCTACTTATTCAGGGAGATAAAGGCCCCAGCGTATGCCATTATAAGTGTCAATACAGGGGTCCCCCAAATCTCTAGGCTACTAGTCCCCAGAGAACAAAGGAAGATAATTGTGCTTACCTTTATCCTTTTTTATTTTTATAATTATAGTAGATTCTCACACTTTAAAAAATTTTACAAAAATGAATGACTTCATAATCCTCACAGATATAATCACTGAAAATCATTAGGTTCATTTCTCAATTTTTTTCCAAAAGTGTATATAAATATAAGTAAAAGCACACTTTTTCTTCACATAATTATTTCTACCTAAGTGGTTTAATATAGCAATGTAGCTCTGCAATCCTTTTTTTCTTTTTTCCATAACTATATTTAAAGAATTTTCTCCTTTTAGTACCTAGAAGTCTTATCCTTTACAGATCTCACAATTTCCCATTGTTTAGATAAACTTTATCAAGTAACATCTACCTAGAAAGCAAGGAAAGTGTTTAATATTCATATTTTTGTCATTATCTCTTCTTCTTGTGTTCCTCACCAATGCTATTTTATGGGGAACAGGTAATTTTTGGATTAAAAACCTACTCCAGTGGCTGCATGGTTATTTTAGAATTAGTATCTTTCTTAGGGATTCACTATAATGCTCAATTATTTGATTATTTCAACTTAAAGAAATCACCTTTCATCTGTAAATTAAATAACACAGAATGCTCACAGACCTACGGAAATCTGAGAAGTACCTTCGAGCCGTAGATCTGTGGAGAATCAGGGAAAAGAGAGCTCTTCTGTAGTTTCTGCACTGCCTTTCGATTTTTCCCTCTTGTTTGGTTTCCATGGGAATTGGTGGTGTGCACAGTGTGCATGCCTGAATATGTGGGGTATGCATGAATGTATGCATGAGAATAAAGGTCCAGGCAAGCACGAACTCCCTAGAGAATATGCTGACCTGTTCAAAGCCCAAGGAGGTGGCCAGGTGGAATTTTGGGGTCACCAGGCAGAAGGACTAGAAATGACCCTCAGAACAAAGCTTGAATGCTATTTCTGTGGCTTTTCTGAATTTGGGAAATTGATTCCTTTGCCAACACAATGATGCCTTGGGTGTCTCTGATTAATTAAATGCCTCTGGGTCCTTCTGTGACAAATGTTGTGACTTCTGCAGAATAAACCATCAAAGAAATCAGGAGATCCTGAAAAATCTCTAATTGTCTCTATTATTCATACATTGTTGGGACACAAATGTTGGAAAAGAGCTTTAATTTAAGATGGATGCTGGTTGCTAGGGGTGTGGGGTTGGGAGGTGTGATCAGAGAGGAGTGGGTGAGGATTTAGGATGAAGCCAAGGCTTCTTGTTACTGATTTCAGAATACTGTTGTCTGTAGCGATAGAAATGTTAGTCTGTGTTGCTTAGAAGGGCAGCCTATCTTGGAGAAGCTTTTATTCTTCAAGTGCTAATTTAAGCACAGCGTGGTTTCCCGAGTATAAATACAGATTTAGTGTGTACTCTACCCTACTCAATATACGATCATGCATCTGCAAAAGCCACCTTGTTCTCGGTCTCACATGGCTGAGTGCAGACAAGAATGGAGCACATTATGATTTGGATCCTGCCTCCACCGGGGACAAGGATTGTTTTGTAGAAACCAACAGACCTGTACTATCTTTATAATAATAAGACGAATTCTTTACCTTAAATTGTCCTTTTAATGTATAAAGCCCCTTCAATTCATGATTTTATATGTTTATCTCTGGAATTATCTGGAGGTGGATAGAAATGAATTATATTGTTATAGTTTTTTTTTTTTTTTCTGATGAGGAAAATGAGCTCAGAAACAGGAAGCAGCAGTCAAGTATCATGATGATTACTAGCCTGGAGTCTGCGGTCAAGCAGAACTAGGTTCAAATTCAAGATTCACCCTTGATGGCCTAGATGACCTTGGGCAAGTTGTTGAATTTTTCTGCCCTTTTGTTCTCTTTTGTATAATGCAAGAAGAGTCATTTCTACCTTATAGAGATTATCAGAAGGCCTACTCATGGCTCAGTACAGAGCTTAGCACATAGGAAGTCCTTGGTAGATGTGAAAACCAAATAACACATTCAAGGACACAAGATGGTAAGTTACAAAACAGGACTAGGGTTTGAATCTGACTCTTAGCTGAGTGTATCTTTACTACCCCACACAGCATGTCCCAAAGGCTTTCTTGGGGAATTGAATTATTTTTCATTGGAACAAACCAGAATCACCCCTTTGTGGAAGCTGCACATTTGAAATAAACTGATTCTGCCAACTTGGAGCTATTATAGGAAAGAAAAAAAATGCTCAAGGTGCTAACACGTTCTGGATCCCTACTATGTGTCAGGTGGTTTTTACAGTCGTACCTCATTTTATGGTTACACGCTTTCTCATAATAAAGACAAGGATCCAAGGCTCAAAAAGTACGTAACCGGCCCAGGGTCACGTGACAGATGATAGGCCTTGAAACTGACTAGCATCAAAGCCATCTTCCTGCTGCTCTAATTAAGGGCCACAAAAAAGGCCCAAGAGACAAATTTGGGCCGAGAAGATGTGGGCTGTATTTGGTTTGCCTGCCTGCTCAAGACTCCTTCTTCAGTCTGACTCCCTGGACTATTTCAGGGCTGCCATGTCATTTCAGTCCCCCTCAAAGAGCTCCGAGGAATATGCAAAAGAAAAAAAGAAACCCAAGGAAATCTATTATTGGCACCAGCCCTTGGTTTGCTATCATGACGTCCATTCTGCAAAGAAGCGTTTATACCCTTATAAGGTTCCCGGCATCAATTTAACTGTGTTATCTCCCAGTAGATGATACAAAGTGCCATCTCAGTAGCATACGGCGGAGAGAAGTGGGGGAGTTTCTTGGCTGGGGAATGAGAGAGAAATTAAAAAGGGCCTACTATGCTGAGTCACTGAGGAGAAGCAGCTTACGATGGACCACATTCAGGCCTGAGCCAAGACACAGAAGCCAGTCAGTTACTGGTTAGGGCTGCTGAGATGTTCCTCATTGGGAACACATCAAACTGCTGCCAAAAAAAAATGGGGGGGGGGAAGACGCCAACATCCTGAACATTTTAAGTTCATCAGTTATATTTTTGTACAGTTAAATCAAGTACAAAAACAGAAAAAAAAAAGAAAGTCATGTTTCCACCAGCTTTCCTCGAGCCTCCCCCAACACAGGCTTACCAGCCGGATGCCTGACTTCTCCTCGCTTTGTCCCCATAATAATTCATCTAGAATTCGTGAGTGTCGATCACGGGGCCAGGCACTGGGCTCAGAGCACCAAATGCCTCATCACGCTGAACCTTTGCAAAGACCCTATGGGACAGTTCGTGTAACATCCCCATTTTTGATGCTTAGAAATGCCAGGTCTTTTCAGAGCTAGAGAGTTAACAGAACCAAAATCAGAATGAGATGCTCTCTGACCCCAGAAATGGAATCCTTCACTGCTTTGCACGTGTACTGCACTAGTAAAGCTAACAGGGACAAGAAATGTCCCAGTTCAGGCTGACCAAACCTGGCTTCTTATCAGAGTAACTTGGCGAACTCACAACAGAAAAATGAAAATGGCAAACCTCCACAGATTCTGGACTCTTCTGAAAGAGCTTATCCAGAAGGTTTGTGTAGGGCCATGGAAATTTAATTTTTGACTCCTACCCCACCCCAGGTGACTCTAATCAACCCAAGTTGGAAACCACAGATCTCATCTAACCTATTTATTAAAAAGCAACAGCTTAGAGAAATAGAAGTGTTTGCTCATACATGTTTATCAATTTGGTGGTACACTAGAAACTGATTTCCTGGACCTCTGCCGGCATTCCCATGTCCATCAATTAATTAACAAACCAACAATGTGGTGTTCCAGTCATTCACTCTGAAAACTAGATGATATGCTTTGGTCTGGGCCAGGATAGGGGTTGAGATGGGGAACGGAGACCTCTGGGTCTGGGTTGTTGTCAGTGAGATCCAGACTCATCAGAGTTCTTGGAAGGGGTAGAATTAATTCAACAGTGTTCAATAAACACACCAGATTCTTAGTTCTCAACAAGTAGGATTTGGACAGTTGGGGAATCACGAATCAAATCCAGGGTATTTTCAGAAAGAGACAGAATTGCTAAAAGCATGAGAAAGGGATTGCTGTGTCAGGACATGAAAATATTCCAGTCGGAGGAGCCCACCAGTTAAAGATGAGAAAGTGTAATATGAGTTCCACAGGAAAATGAATCAGATGAAGGGAACATATAATTTAAACAGACAACCTGCAGTGAGCATCTACCATTTCATTTGCTGCCCAGAATCTGAAGTTCCCTCCCATAATTGGGGAATTCTATGTAAGTCTATGGAATTGGAAGAAGCTGGATAATTGCTCTCCTCCCTTCTGGAAACAGCATAGATGTGATGGGCAATGAGATACTCCTAACCAGAGTGTACAAGGAACCAACTGACATCTAGAACTCACCTGGGTGATCAAGTAGGGTGTCGCAGGTTCAGCAGTGCAGAGGTCGCTGAACAGGGGCTGTGTTCAGCCCAATCAGACTTCCTGAGACGTGCCCTCGGATGTGGGCATGGCCACTCAGATTCCCTAAGCTCCTGCCTCTTGTCCAAACCAAGTTCTCCATCCTTCCCACTGAGTCTGAGAGCCATTCAAGGCCTGGCCAGAAGTTTTCTTTGCTGCTTCACTTACCTAGAATCAGTTTACACTTTTTTTGCAAGAATCTTAGCCGAGATGCCTTCTAAGCCTTCCAACACCATAGCCTACTGCTCCCCTGCAGGAATTTCTCAACCATTTCTCTATTACCTGTTCCAGTCTTTTTCCTAACAAGAGGCCACTTTTAGATGCTTCATTTTATTTAGTCTTCATATGTAATTTAGTTATCACCTCCAGTTTTTCAACATGAGAAAACTGAAACAAAAACAAAAACAAAAAAACAAAACAAAACAAAAAAAAAGGAAGTAAGGATGCCTGGGTCAAGATCCTCACTGTAATTCTCTTTTCTTGGGGAGCGGGTTCCAGAGACTGAATTCAGGGGCACTTGACTACTGAGCCACATCCCCTGCCCTATTTTGTGTTTTATTTAGAGACAGGGTCTCACTGAGTTGCTTAGCGCCTCACTTTCTCTGAGGCTGGCTTTAAATTTGCATCCTCCTGCCTCAGTCTCCTGAACTGCTAGGATTACAGGCATGCGCCATCACACCTGGTTTCTCACTGTAATTCTTAGCTGCGTGACTTTGGGTGCGTTTTATTACTTCTCTGTGTCATTGCTTGGTTGACTTTGAAAGAGAGACAGTGACCATTTATTTCCCAGGATTGTTGGGAGGATGGAAACATATGGCAAAATAATCTAGATGTTATGAAACATGCACTGTAATTCATTTTAAGTACACTGTATTTTGAAGGAATAAAATTTTAGCCAAAGAAACAAACAACAAACAAAAATTCTTAAAGGACTTCCAGGCCAACATATAAAAACTGTATTATTTGCAACAACATTGGTTTTCAACTGCATTTTGATTCCAATTCTGTCAATGGTTCCTAATACTGATGGGGTATTTTGTCTGAGTTATGGTTATTTTATTGGAGCACTGGGCTGAAGGCGTCTTACCTGAGGAAGAGGGTCTGGTATTGACTTGGGCAGGTTGGGCATGTTCCCTAAACATGTCTGGGAATGGACAGAAAAATTATATCTTTTAATTAGAACCTCCTGAGACCTCACCTACTGGAAAAAGTAAGGCCATCACCGAGGACCCTTGCTGGAGGTGGTGCCAGGAGCTGTCCCTGGATGAGAGGCCATGGTTTGGTGGGCAGAAGAGTATTATAATATTCATGGCTTCAAGTTACACTGTTCCCCAATAACATCTGTATGTCCAGCTTGCGAACATCTGCAAGAAGTAATGTATTGAGCATTTACTATGTGCCAGCCTTCTGGTGCTGAATGACAGCAAATGCTCTCCTGGGGTCAGAGGTCTCTTCTGCAGAAATGATTGTGCCGCATGCCTATCTGGGGCCATGGTGCCCATCTGCATTTAGAACCTAAGGGACTAATATTAAACTTGGCCAAGAAAGATGGGGGAGTTGACCTTTTTCTTCCCCTCTCCACTTCTGGATCAGGGAACTGGAAATTCTAAGGGGAATGGTTTATGGAAAGCTCTTTGTCAGCAACACTTCCTCCCCATTTCCTTCCCAAGGCTCCTCAGGCTGCAAGGCCCTCTGAGCCCCTTCCATGAGCCTAATATACAGACTCATCTTCCTTCCATGTTCTATCTTTATCCCCTTTCTTTCTCTCTTTCCTACTCTGCAATATCTCTCCCTTTATTTCCACTTTCCATCCACAGACTCTCAGAGCACCTGCAAGTTTCTTCTTTCTTTTTTTTTAAAAATTCTTCCCTTGATGCTGCATTCCTTTCTACCAGCCCTTCTTTAATCTTCCTTTTAAAGTCCTGCTGCTAGAAAGAGTAATCTCCACTCCCCTATTGTCTTCCCTCCCTTCTCTCAGCTTCTTTTAACCCTGCCTTCTGACTCCTGCTCCCACCACCCTACTGACATATCTCTGCCTCAGTTTATCAGTAGTAATTTCAGGGAGATCTGGTCAGCTCTGATCAACCTGCAGGCTGAAGCATCAGACGGTCTCATAATATCACCTTCCTTTCCTTCTGGAAGCTTGCTTCTTCTTTTGTTTCCTTGGCACTTTCTCTCATTTTCCTCCAGCTCGATGGTATTCCTTCTTGATATCTGGCACTGTCTTCTTTACTTCTCCTAACCTCTTAAATGTTGATGTTGCCTAAATGTGACAAATGATAGTGACTCAGCAGTCATTAACCCTAAATTTTGCACAACTGTTAGAGATGTATTGGTTTAAAAAAAAAAGAGAGAGAGAGAGAGACAGTCTTCCATCTTAGATCTGGGCTATACATTATGGTGGGTTTAAACAGGAATATAACCTCATTGTCTTTCATTGGTGATTTGCTTACAAGCCAGGTATAGTCAATAGGACATAAGGACAAATCTGCTACAGGGCTTAGAAGAAGATTTTTTTTTTCCATGTGGAAAGACAGAATCTCACAAACTGAAAAACCATCTGTCCTAAATTTATATTCCTGCTTTGAGCATGGTTAGTTGATGGCATGGTGTGTAGGCTTGGCAGCCATTTTGAGATGATGAGGCAAAAAGCTGGGGATAAAAATTAAATGTGCAAAGAGTGACAGAATAGAAAATAGAAAGATCCTGGGTCTTTGATGACAACACTGAACTCTGAACTTGCTTCAGAAACATCTACCTTCATGAATTTTATTACATAAGATTGTAAAATGACTTATTAATGAATTAAGCCCCAGTTAGTTAAATTTGGGGCTACTTTTTGGCTATATACATTCAAAATAGTAAGCAGGGTATACTTTTCTTTGATTCTCTTTTCTTCTTTCTGTATGTTCTTTCTTTGAATAGTATTATAATATTCATGGCTTCAAGTTACGCTGTTCCCCAATAACCTCTATATGTATAACTTGTCAACATCTGCAACAAGTAATGTTTTGAGCATTTACTATGTGCCAGGCACCGTATAGGCACTTCACACATTTTAGTTAACCTCATAATCCTGTGAGGAGTGTCTCACTATTATCTTCACTTCATGGTGAGGAAACGGAGCCAAAGAGGGTGAACTTGCTCAAAATTCATGGAGCTGTTTCAGGTCAAAGTCATAATTCGACCCCCCCCATTAGTCTGACTCCAGAGTCCAAATTCTTAACCACGGTAATCTGCTTCCTACGGCGAGAGTTCAAATGTTAAAAATGTTTCTTTCTATGGCATTTTCATCTTCTCTTTATTTATTCCAACTTGGTTGGTCATATCTGTTTATTCAGGATGTTTCTTCAATCTCTCTCCTGTAAGCTCCTCAGATTTTGAAAAAATCTGTGTGTTTTCTTCTCCCTAGTACAAAGACCCTCTCCGAAATAGTTATTTCTCACAGAATAGTATTTTCAGACCTCTAACCAACCTGTCCATCATCCAGTGGTGTAGACACACTCCAGTTTGATTGTGTCCTTCTTAAAAAGGAGGTTCTCACTGGACCTAACCCTACACACATGTGGGGCCTAAAGGGATGATTATATTCCAGGGACCAGGGACCAAAGGGATGATTATATTCCAGAAATTCCAAACAGTGGCATTTACTAGTTATCAACAAATTACCCATGGGCTAGACTCCATGCTAGGTATTTTATGTGCACGAAAGCTTCCCCAATTTTCTGCCAATGTACCCTGAAGACAGAGAGTGTGAATATATATTTCCAAGAAACTAGGGGTATAGACCACGCAGAAGCTGTCTGCTATACTGGAAGTTCTTTACCATTTCGAGCTTTAAAAAATGGCAGCAGATTTTTCTTTCTACTCAATAATAGCTCCCTGTTTGGCTTAATGTAAAAATAGGTTGCAAGTGATTTGCCATTGAGTAAAATAGAAACACTGGGAACATGCCCTGTGTTTATGCCATGGCCTCCCATACTCCCAAGCAGACTGCCAAATACTCCTAAGAATTTGCCAGCCTAATCTGAGAAGTGTGGCCATACATTATCTTTATTACTTACAACAACCAGGCAAGGGAAGCATATTTTGGGACAGCTTAAAAACAGAGGCTCAGAGGTAACTTGCCCAAATTCTTCAAGATGGTAAGTTGAACTTGGCTTTGAGTCTAGATCTGTCCAGGTACTTTCCATTACACTCCGGACTCCCATTGAAGATGGTATGTAAGAGTACATAGCCAACGTGTGGTCGGAAGCAGAGGTTTTCATCCCTGAACGCTTCTGAGCCAGCCTGATTCACATATGCAAACATTTTTCTATGAGCTCAGCCCGAGCTGCTCTGTGGCTCTGCTGGATATTGTACGCCCTGGAACCTGCTGCAAAGACTCTGTGTGGTGGGAAATTTAATGTTTGGACCCCCATGCTAAACTTGATGTTTACCTCTGCTGTTTCTCCTTCCTGCCATCTTTTATAGCTTGTGCAGGTGGGTTTGAATCTTAATTTAGTGAACAAGCCCGCTTCTTTATTCTTGACAGGAAATGTGATTCTAGTTGTTTCAAGGTGTTTTCTAGATGCTTTCTTAGTCTACAGAGCTTTGGGGTAATATTCCTGTTCAAGCATCATTAATGACATTGTGTGTGTGTGTGTGTGTGTGTGTGTGTGTGTAAATGTACCTGCGTGTGTGTTCAGAATTCAAGACTACCAATCTCTAGCTAAATAGACTTTGATATTCACTGCTTATTATTCTCAGTGGAGAAATGTTCCTGGTGGTTCTGAGACTATAAGATGTCAGGGAATGAAGGGTCTAAAAAAATCCAAGCTCTCAAGCCCTAGCTGCTCAGCAAAGAGAAAATGTCTCATGACAAAATGTGCCCCTCGGTGCTCTTCCGGCCTTCTAGCACTGACTTATCTCCAGCACCTTTCCTGAGCGCTGCTGCCTGCTTCTCCTTCTCTCCTCTAGTTCTTCCCTTACCGCCAACCAGCGTGGTGTCTGGGTCCCTGCCTCCATTTTTGCGATTACAGCTCCTACCCTGTCATCAAAACCCAGAGCTTGAGGAGTGTCCAACCTGACAGGTGGGCATTTCTATCCTGGATGCCCTGGAGCTCACACTTTGAGAAGGTGGTGCTCAGAAAAACTGATAGGATAGAAAGAGGAGGAGAGCCCAGGCTCTCTGATGAGTAGCTCAGCTACCTAAACAAGCAAAACCGGTCTGCACTGTCAAGACCACGTCAGGACTCTGTCTCCCTGCATGTATTTATCCAGTCAACCTCCCTTCTTTCTAATGTAAGCAGGAAAAATGATTTGAAAAGAGGATGAGGTCCATTGGCAGGGTGCAGAGAAGGTGCTTGAAGGGATAAACTGTTGCTTTCTCTGGAGAGACTATACAGAAACAAAGAAGACAGATGCCTCAGCATCTTGGGAATACAGTTTTAATATCCCTGAGCACAGCCATAGAGGCTCCCCTTGTTGACAAAGAAAACCCTAGAGCTGAACTAGTGCTGTGGCTTGTAGTTAGCTGTCCGCTCTTGTGTGTTAGACCATGGGACAAGTGCAGATGGGACAAGTGATGCTAGAGGTCTTGCCTTCCCACTACTCCCAGTGCTGGCAGCCCTGAGCCCATGGGCCCATTGCCTCCCTGCATCCCTTGACTGCACCATCTGCACCGACTTAGCATGGTCACTGGCCTTGACCTCCAGCACAATATGTTTTCCATCTACCGATTTGTTCCCTGCTAGATATCTACAGGCTCTGAAGGACAAACCACTAAGAAAGACCTCCTAGACAGGAAATAGGATCAAGTAGTAGGTTGGCACTAGGCCTCTCAAGTTGAACTTTCTGGGCTCAACCCCACTTCACCTTACGACTGTAGTTATTCACTCTAGGTGAGTGATCCACCCCCTCTAGTCTTTAGCTCTCTTATCCACAAAATGGAGATAATAACCAGGCTGCCTGGGGCTCTGGTAAGGATCAAATAGCATAATGCATATAAAACAACAGCGGCCCTAGGGAGGGCTCAGTAAATGTTAGCCATCGGTAATGTGTGATTAACAAGTCACTTGCCTTTCCCAAGTAGTGCAATGTGAAAATGAGAAACATATTTAAGGCCCATGGAATCATGCATATGGTGTAATAGAAAAGAAATGAACTAGAAAGTTCCTCTGTTATTGCCTTCCTGTCTCATCTTCGAAAACCCTTTTTCATCTCTGGCCTCAGTATTCTCATCTGTAAAGCGAGGGCTCACCGAAGTCCTTCTGTAGCTTACATCACGTCCCCTATTTGCAGTAACATTGCAAGCCATCGGGAATGATATTGAGAGCATCCGAGCCAGCTGCATGTGCTTCTCAGTGCTAAAAGTTTCTTATTTTATGAACAAATCTCACGATGGTGGGTGCTAGAGAGGGACTGTGTTTGAGGCATGAAAGATCTAAAAACATTCAATCCAAGAACAGATATTTTTTGGGGAAAATGTGCGTGCATGTGGGTTTTTTTTTTTTTTTAATTAGAAGTCCAGCAGAGAGATGGGAAATGGAAATGGCTTTATTCTTATGATCAGAAAGTTAAGTGTGACAGAGTTATGACTAATTCACAGGTAATGTAAGCTCCAGAGGTGAGATTTCAGGAAATGGATTGGCATGTGTGCTATTTTTACTGTCTCCCTTCCTGCTTGGCTGTACAGAGCCTCAGGTGAGTCTTGCTCATGGGCAGGTGGGGAATTTCCTTGAGTATTCAATGGGCTGAGTTGCTCAGTAGCCTATTTACTCTATAAAAAGAGGGGCTACCGGAAGTTCAGATAAGCGTAGTCCTTCATTGCTAAAACCTGACCCTGAAAGTCTTGTCTTTGGGGTTCAATGTTGAGCATCCTTTCAGTTGGGGAGCATGGCCAGCTTGTTGCTTTTCTCTGTCACTAGAGGTGTTGCAGTCACCCCCATATGAGGTAAGGGAGATATCAAGTGCTCCTCTAGCCAATGAGAAGGGAGGGGACCCAAGATCTATTGGAAGCCAGGGAAGAGCCACACCCTAAGCTTGTGAATTTGCATACTTTCATTAATCGTCACAGCATCCTCTTGGATGGGTGTCCCCATTCAGTTAAAGAAACAAAGGTCCAGAGAGAGTTAAGGTGGTTAGTTGCTAGAGCTTAGGCAGCTAAGAAGTGGCAAACCTGGTGTTTGGAAGGAGATGTATTTGATTCCAAAGTCTTTACTCCTTTCTAGAAAACTACACTTCTAGACCAGCATCATTCTTCAGATCAGGGGATGAGTTACCATTCATTTGATTCTTTATAACTCTTCCCTCATTCCCTGTTTCCCAGCTCCATTGTGTCCTTCATTCTATAACTGAAAGTTATTTTTAAAAACTAAATTGAAAAAGAATACATTTAGCATGCCTTATATGACACGTGTTATGTCAACCCATAGCACACTAAACCTAAGTCTACGACAACTCAGTGGTTGGAGTTGTGGTGGACATGTTTGTTATTCTTGTTCTAAGGATTTGCATTATAACATATAATACCTCCTTTTCAGCATTTGGATAATTGTTTTATGCTTTGGATAATTGTTTATTGATTCACGTTCAGTAGACTAGGGAGGTAACTCCGGTAGAGCGTTGGGTTAAAGTGGTAGATTGGGTTAAAGCATAGAGGGTCTTGAAGAATCCTGTTAAGATGTTTGGACCTTCTTTCAGAAGTCATGAGGTATCGTGTTCAGGTGTTGTTGTTGTTGTTGTTGTTTGTTTATTTACATATTTTTGCAGTTCTGAGGATCAAACCCAGGGGTTTGTGTGTGTTAGGCAGGTACTCTGTCACTGAGCTAGATCCCTAGTCCATCAGGAATGCTTTAGAATAATGATGCTGGCGACGGGAAACAGAAAATGTAAGAGGGACAAGGAAACTGGAGGGAGAGGGTCCTAGGAGGTGTAAGAATTTTAAAACTTCTAGATGATAGACACATCAAAACAGTAGCATTAGGGGGGAAGGGAGGGAAGCAACAGAGAGAGGGAGTAAAAATAAACCTATCATGTGCCTGGCATTGAACTAGCCTCTGGGACATAGTAGTAAGCCTACCAGATTTAAAAAAAAAAAAAAAAATTCTCTGGCCTTCATGTAGTTCACATATCATGCAGGATAATATAAAAAATAAACAAGTAAATATCAACAGCAAAAGATTAAGATTAGGGTAAGGGAGGAAGATTGGGAATGAGGAAATAGTAGGGAACAGTATTGGCCAAATTGTCTGGCTATGTTGTGTGCCTGTGCAAATATGTAACCATCGGCCCCACCAGTGTGCATAATTATAATGCAATCATAAAAATGCGGGGGAAAAGATTAGGGTTAGTTCAGACAAAGATACAATATAGAAAATGAAGCAGGGTGAAGTGATGAAGTAACCTGGGACACTAGATTGGACAGCCAGGGAAGATTGGCTGTGGAGAGGATATTTGGGCTGAGATCTAAAGAACATGAAGGAAACAGCCACGTAAAGATCTGGGGAGTACAAGGCCCTGAAGTGGGAAAACACTTCACGTGCTTCAAGAGCAGAAGGAAGGACGGCCAAAGCCTTGCCAGGGAGAGGGAGATACCAGGATGAGGCTGGAGAAGGAAGAACAGTTACTCTGACTTCTCCTGCAGTTACTCTGTGCTATTCAAGATGCCTTCATTGCTTTGTGTTTTGAAGAGATCATTTTGGCTGCTAGACGCTAGAGCTGAAGGTAGCTTGACTTAACGTGGTAGCCAAGAAGATGATAAGCAGCTGGTAGATTCAGGTTGCATGTTGGAAGTAGAAGTGATTGGAACTGACTCAACATTAAATATGGGGTGGTAAGGAAAAGAGAGGAATCAAAGATGACTTGTAAGTTGTGGGGCTCAGAAACTGGGTAGGTGAAAAGTAAGGTCAAACAGAAAGCAAGACTACATATTGTGCTTTTCCTTAAAGTGTTCAACACTTACTCTAGCAGAAGTACCATGTCACTATTGTGATTACAATGGGACTCTTTATGGTTTATCAGAGCTCAGTAAGTATTGTACCAACGGGCATAGAAAGAAATGTTTAGAAATTATGAGTGAACTTATTCTACTCTTTTGCACTACTAGAAGAGGGAACATGGTTATAGTATTTCTGCAGAGCTCCTTGGCAAACTGTATCAAGAGCCATAAAATTGTTCACACCCCATTGACTAAGAAATTCCAATTCTAGGAATAGATCCTAAGGCAACACTTAGAGAAAAGCATAATGACTATGAACATATGTTAATGTCAACATTACTTACAATATGATAACAAATGGAAGCATCCTAAATGCCTGACGATAGATGATTACTTAAAAATTATGATGCATTCATATAATATTATATTTGATAACCATTAGAGAAATAAGATTTTATTGGAATAATTAATAACCTGAGAAAAATGGAAAAGCATAGTACAAAACCATAAAATGATCATGATCTCAATTCTGTAAACAAGCATACAAGTGATAATAGGGAGGGGGAAATGTATCATCCTGGCAGCTATATTGAAATTTCTCTGGGTTAAAGTATTGTCAAGATTTGGAAGCTGTGGTTTGATAAATTGCTGAGATGGGCATAAGACCCTCAAGGGTATACTCAAGAGAAACAATAATCCCTAAACTTTCCTGCTTTGTAAATAGGTGCATCCTATTGATTGTAGGATTTTCTTAGCAGAAGATGAAGAAATATTCATGTCTGCCTTGTTTTGCTTAAGTGAGAGAGGACAGTGAGAAAGTGAGGGTACTGAGTGAGGTGGGAGACAGACAGGAGAGAGGAAGGACTCGGGGAGGTGGGGTCAGGAGTCAGCATGGTGAGAAGGGGGCTTTGGTGAGGGTTATAAATGGCGTTGCCAGGTTGTTTGCTGTAGGGTTTTTGTTGTACACTCTCTCCCAGGTCCCTCAAGGTATCCTCAGTAAATTTTCTATTTTTCACTAATCAGAGTGGACATCTGTTGTTTATACTTATCCAAAGTCTATTTCATCTTCTGCTAACACCTTGATTTTTTTTCTGGGGAGCCTCCCATCCCTCCCTTCCAGTCACACGGTTTGGGAGTCACTGACCCACCTGCCCACCCCACTTGCTCACCCCTCCTATCCACCCAAAATGGGCACATGACTCAAACCAGGCTAATGGGAGCACAGCACATCCTCTCCCCCAAGGAAACCGATTGAGGGGAGGACCTGATGCTGTGAGATCACCAACATAATCAAAGCATCCTTACTTGATCCCTGTCCCACCCACTTTAACTTGGAGTTTATTTCTTCCAATCCTCCATTTCCCTTTTTGGATACATATATGTACTTGTGAACTCTATGTATATGCATCCTTCAAAAATTCTACATACAATGCTGTTTCAAATGCATTCTTTTTGCAACTACTTAGTTTCAATATAATGTCTGTGAAAATTCTTTTCCAAAGTGTGGTTTTAGTTTACTTTCTCTGCTGTATAGTATTTCATTAAATCATGTCTACACCATCGTGTATTTGTGTCATCTCCTGTGGATGAGTATTTAGGTTGTTATATTAAACCTTTCTATGATCCAATAAATTCTTCTTTTGCTTAAGCCAGTTTGAGATTTTTTTTCTCCTATTTGAAAAAATTCTGATGAATACATAAGAGATTTTGTGTCCCTGTTATTGCAAGTCACACACACACACAAATTAAAACAAAAAAGAAAGAAAGAACAGGTGATGTCTTATATCTGTGTAGATTGAAAACAATACTTGGTGGTAGCACGGTGGGTGATTTTAAAAATTTTGTTTCAGACTTTGTTCTGTGTTAAGTGTGTATAATTATAATCAGAAAAAAAACCTATTATAAATAAAGATTAGGAGACAGTCACTGCAAAGTGACTCCTCCAGGGTAAAATGGCATCGATTCATTAGCAGGGTGCAAGGAAGAGAGGATTCACAACATGCGCCCAACATGAAAATGCCATTTACATATTTCTCTGAAGAACCCTCTTCCACTGTGCCTCTCGACTCCCTGGGGGTAAAAGTCTTTATTTATCAGGAAGGTCTAGGGCCTTGGAAATGGGGCATGCTTTACTCAGAGAATCTTTCCATCTTTTCATGGTTGCAAGTTTAATTGGAATCTGGAGAGGAAGCAACCAGTGGGGAGTGGCAAACTCATGTTCGTTGTTTTTAATTCTTCCTTCGCAGTCTCAGAGCTACCCCACTTCCCCTTAGAAATGGATAACTCCTGAGCCCCCAGCTGGAACCTAGCCCTGTGAGTCACCCCACTTAAAAGTGCTAAAGCAAGAAACAAATAACAACCAAATACTATCAGTCTTTATATAGGGTGCCTTGGAAGATGGTGCTGGAATGGAAGAGGCAATGAGAAATTGTTCCCCAAATTAGGGATGAGGCAGTTCAGATTTAGAATCTGCTAACAAGAAAGGTCCTTAAAACAATATAGTTCAACCCTCTCATTTTACAGATGTACGAAGTGACTCAAAGAGAATCAAGGTGACTGCCCAAGGTCACACGCCTAGTTCATGGCAGACTTGGATTTGACTGCATATGCTGGATATGTTTTCTCTGTTATCTTAGGTGAAGAACAGCAGTGACATTATTGCTTTTACAATCAGCTATGCTGAAATCACCAGATTTTACATCAAATGATTCCAGATTACCTTCCTGGAATTTAGAAATTTAGAAATTTCAAATTGTGGGAAATTTTTTTCTAAGTGTCAATTTTTCCCTAGGTATCCAAAAATTAGCCAGAAATCAGGAAATAAATGAAAAATACTGTTAATAATGAAAAACATGTCTAAATGAGGTTTTAGGGCCAATATATATGTAGCTCATCTATTAAATTGCTGCATCTTTGAATAAGAGCCATTAACGCACAAAACAATAACTTGTAATTCTGGGAAATGCTCAATCATCTGAGCTTCTAAGACTCAACTAGAGCAAGTATGTATTATTCTTAAGGCATAAAATAAGACTTTAGCATTTTTTTAACTTTAGCATTATTTTAAGTTTAAAAAAATTTTAAACAAAAATGCACTTGGAATTTCCCTTAAGATAACTGGAGTATCAAATTAACTAGACACCCCATTCCTATCCCTGAGCCTTTTAGGTAATTTGTGTCCTCCTGTACACAAAATGGTAGAAATAAAAAATTTTTCAAAAGGTTGAAGAAAGGAGAGGGCAGCTTTAGATGTTATTGCTGCAAGATTTAGAAAAATGGGTCTGTATACATAGAAATTTTCTAATGAGCAAATGCACTCACCATCCTATGCCATTTTCTCCGAAGCATAAATGTTCATTTATCCATTTAGGCAAAATTTTAAATGAGTCACTGAGAACATAAACTAGGGAGAAAGAATGGCTAGGAGTGTAATGCAGGAGCAAGAGCAAATATTTAAACTGTGAAATGGAGCTGGGTTACTTTACAAGTGTATTCAAAAGGAACAGGAGGACAATCCAAAGGAGAGCAGGTGGCTGGAGCATCAATGGGCTCAGGGAGCGAATAAGTCAGTCGTGATGCTGTGATAAAGGGCACAGAATGAAGACAAAGGAGGAGTGATTTAGGAAATACTTGATTTTTATTGAAGTGATTCCAAAAGGCTAATGTATACTTTTCAAGGAGATGTTTGCTGTTCGTTGTCAATGGTTTTGAACTCTGCATCTGTTTAACATTTACTGAGCACCTACCAGATTCTAAGAACTCAGAGGTGGCAAAGATGTTTCATCTATACTCAAAGATACTGCTTCCCACTAGTGTCCTTTTCTCTACATGAAACCACCCTCCGCATGGACTGCCTTACCACCATGAACATTTTGCTCATCTTGCATTAATCATCTACTGAGCCAGCTTCTTAGGTGAAGCCCTCCCTGATCATTCCAGCCAGTTCTGTTCCCCTGTCTCTTGAGGTCTCATAGCACTGAGGGATGACTAGTGACATGGACTTGTTATTTGAGTTCTAGTTCAATGGTCATTTGCAGACATCCAATGCCACTGATTATAACTTCCAAGAAGACAGAAAATGTTTTGCAACAAATGAAGTATGTTGGGGGGAAGAAAACCTTGAAATTTGTAATCAGGAGGTCTGAATTTTTATAATCTGAAGTAGATTATTCTTAACTGTGATTCTATACCAGTCACTTAATTTTCTTGAGCCTCATTTTTTCTTATCTGAATTGCTACTGTGAGGATAGACGTAGTCCCTCATGTAACTCACTAATCTCTGTCCAACTGGCTCACTTCTCAGTGTCTGCCGTGTCATCGATGGGTACCCCATTCAGTCACTCATGATCAAACCCAGAAGACATTTTTGACAACAGCCTTTTCCCTGTTTCTACTTCTAGTCAGTCTCAACGTGATTTCACCTCCTGAACAATCTTCCAAGCCAGTTGTTTACCGTCAGGTCTTACGTGGAATATTAACGGGTCATCCCCTCTTGCCCACTTATGATCCAAGCAACATTCAGAGTGATCTCTCTAAAACACAAAACTGATCCAGTCATTGGTTTTCCAAACCTTCCAGTGGTTTTCAGGTGCTCCAGCCTTTAAAATATTTTCAATGTCTCTCATCAACTTAAACACACGGGTCCTTCCATCTCATGCCACTCTTTCCCCCTCTAAGGCTTTATGTTCTAGTCATTCCAGCTTTCTACCTGCTTCTTGAGCACCTTAGGACTCTCACACACGCTGTCAGCCTCGTATGTTCCATTCCCCTGTCTTTTCAGTGTCTCTTCCCTTTTAGACCATATTAGTTCTTGGGGAAACTTCTGCCTTACAAACCAGTTGAAGATCCCTGGAATCTGTTTTCTTTGCACCTGTATCTCCCTTCCTGAAACTGCACGTGGAATCAAATGAACTTCACTGGAGCAATTGTATGCTCATGTCTCTCTTCCCCACTACACGGTAAACACAAGACAAACCTTTGTCTTGCTCATTTGTGTATCTTCAACTATTAGCAGAGGGTCTGGGATATATAAGAGGTTCCTGTAAGGTAGCTGTTCTTAATTCAATGAAACCCAATGCACCCTTCTGACAGCAAATGACTTGTGATACACCCCTTCCTATCCTGAAGTGAAATTCATAAATGATAGACTCTACCTATACTTGCAGTTTCAAAAAAAATCAATTGTAATGCTTGAGTGTGAGGTAAGGAATAATTAAAGGGAAAGTAAAGGATGAAAAAATGATATATATTCCATACGTGATTGAGCACAAGCACTCTAGAAGACAGTATACAAGAAAGAATCTTTGTGCCCTCACAAAGACGGTCCAGGAAACTTACACATGCAGACTGATACAGCTGTCACTCATTTTTTAAAAAACTATTTTTTCTTTTATTTTTTTTAGTTGTAGATATACACAATGTCTATATTTTATTTATTTTTTTGTGGATCGAACCCAGAGCCTCACACGTGCTAGGCAAGTGCTCTACCACTGAGCCACAACGCTAGTAGCAGGTGTCACTCTGAAATGCCATGTGTGATGTCACCTTCCATCATTTAACATTTTTTTAAATCTCAACCAACTTTTAGTGGAGTTACTTTTTAAAATTACATACCACTTGTGATTACATACCACTTGTGATTACATAGAAATTGCATTCCTGGAAAATTCAGTGTATACTAAAACCTAGCAAGTAGGAAGCACTGGTGTATGTGGAAAATGGAATTGGATATTAGACTCAGAAAAATATAAACAGGTTTGTTTTTCACATATGAATAATCATTAGAAGGTCATGCAGAACATGGGTGGTTTTTCATTAGGCAGGACTAGATCCACACATGTCAAGGTAACTAGCATCCCTGACCTTTGTCCAATAAATGCAAGTATTGCTCTTTCAAATGATTGTAATAACAAAAGTATCTCTATGATTTTATAAAATATTGGTCTGGGGGTAGTATGAAAGCTGTTGTCATAGAGCATGATTTTATATCACCAAAATACCCATGTATTTTGTACATAGAATGAGAGTTAAAAATATACTGAATGAATTGTGCATAAAAAGGGAAATTTTTGATAAAACAGGTGTAGTGAATAGATTTCTTTACTGAGTCTGACTTGAAAGAATTAGGCTAGGGTAGCAAATATGGTCAGATGACATCTTTTACCAGGTGTAAAATAAATTGATATGTTTATTATTTCGTATTCCACACAATGAATTAAGCATCTTTTAGGTGTGAGAACCATGCTAGGGCTGTGGGATCCAAAGAGAAGTAGAACAGAGTTCCCACAAGGCAGTTATACAAGGAAGGGACAGTATTGGAAAAGAAACGGAATGCATACAGCAGTCTGGCAGTTAGCAGAGCTCATAAAAAATGACTTTCTCTTAAAAACAGTTTTTACAGTGTTGTGCTTTTATTAAAAATCCTAGTTTTTCTCCTGAGAGAATCATTCTGCTGGAGCAACAAGCAGAAACAAAGCAGAGTGGGTGACATCCAAGAAAATGACTTTGGAGCCATAATGTACATATCCTACACAATAAACACTGTCACTTCATGTAAACTGGTGAGAGTGGGGTAAGAAACTTGCTATTATGGAAATCACTCTAACACTTCTCAGTTCTACAGATGTAGTCTCAAAAAAAAAAAATTCACAACCGCATCGAAATGGAAACAGATTGCTGGATTCGGCAGGAAGGTTGACAAGCAGTGAACATTTCTGTTAAGAAAACATTCCCACCAAACTCTTTTCACCTCTGGGTTGGATGCTGTCTCCGACTGGAGGATGCAGCTAAGGGATCAGTGACTGTGTAGCAGGGTGCCTCTGTCATGGCAGCCCGTGTAAATCCAATGGCTAAAATCAAGAACCTTAGGTTACTCATTCCCCCCACCACTATAAATATTTATTTAACACCTGTGATGAGCCCGGCGGTGTTTAGTTGCTAAGTTATAAGTAAGGTGGATAGAGTTCTGCTCACAGACACGTCTATGACATAAATAAGTATATAAGTAGGTCAATGTGTATGCCAGTATCTATAATGATAGATACTAAGAAGAGAATAAAGCAAAGTTATTGCTGATGGGGGATAAAAGTGGAGATAGGACATACTCTGGTATGGTAAAGGAAGGCTTCTGCTGAATTATCAAGGGTCATTTCTGCCTGAGGTGGTCACCTGTGAATGATGACAGCAGTATTCACTTAAACACTGTCCTTTGAAAGTGTTTGGGCCCCTATGGGGGTAATCTGGGTCCCTCAGTTCCTACCAGAATTAGAAAACAGGCAGGAGATACTCGTGTTTCGTCTTTGACTCAGTAAGTGTACCTTAGTTTCTTAGGAGACAACAGAAAAATAGTGCAAGACACTTGGGACCAGAAAGTTGGGAATCTGGGTACTAGTTGTGATGCCTGCTGATTATAAATGAAATGACTGTGGGTAAGTCATCCATTGAAAATCTGAAATGAGGACAGACTGTGAACTACATCAGGAAGCCACTGTCTGGATAGTTCTCTGCTTTATGTCTTGCTAACACAACAGCACATGGTGTCTGACCGTGGTGAATATTAAATAAAAGCTATTATTGATGCTTCTCTTATTAGTTGATTGGTAAGATTTCTTCCTACCTTAACATTTGAGTGCTTTAATTGTATCTTTTTATATGAACAAACAACAACAACAACAACAACAAAATCCCCTTCATTTCTGATTCTACCTCATAGGGGTCAGCTCCTTCTCCTTTCTAAGATTCATTTCCCCTCATCCATGAAGTTAAGAAGATTATTTCAGCAATTTATCCTGGCTCTAGAATTACAGATTTTTAATTAAATTTTGCAAATAAAATTGTATTTCAAATACACTAGGGGGACCCCGTGGTGAATTTTAAAAATAATTATGTACCGGAATTTTTTCCCAAAGCAAAATGTATCATGTTTTATATTCTTCTTCCAGGTTGAGTCTTATTGCATGAGAATAGGCTTCCTTAGAGGGAGGCATGCCAAGGTTTTGAAGCATCACTGTTGCTTGCTTCCATTGAGTTGTCAATGTCAGGGTCATTTCTCAGCTCTAGCAAAAATTCCCCAGCTGTTAAAGAGAATTGTGAACACAGGAACTTGGCACTCTCCTGGAAGCTACATTTTGCTTTGGGTATGGGTGTGGGTATGGTTTCCTCTCTCTTTTCCTGACCCTTCTTCATTTTTTTTTCTTTTTGTTTTATGGGGAATCTTGGCTATATTTCCAATAAGTCATTTCTATGGTGAGAAGACCTAGAAAGTATACAGGAATGGAACCATGTATACACACACACACACACACACACACACACACACACACATATATATATATATATATATATATATATCTTTAAAAAATGAAAAGTATATATTAAAAATAAAAATATATAAAATATATATTATATATAAAGATACGTATCTTTAAAAAATGAAAAGTAAAGGAAATTAAATAATGCTAATCATAGAAACTAACATGTATTGAGTACATCTTGTGTTCCAGATACAACAACCCCATGAGGCAAGTGCTACTGTGATGCCTACTTCTTTAATGAGAAAACTGTAGCATCTCCCTATGAACCTTGTGAAGTTAGACTGCCTTACATAGATTTAGAAGAAAGTTAATGAGAATAAAAGGAGGGCTGGAGGCAAGAATGGGAGACATTAGCCGTATGGTCAAAGGTAAGAATTGGAAAGAGCCCAAAGTAGAAGTCAGAAGGCCTGAGTTGTAGTCCTAGCTTTACTACTAACACATCTATGAAAAAGAAAGAATGCACTCACCTTGAGGGTGATGTGAAGATTAAAGCAAAAATATGTATGTAAGGGCACAGTGTCTCCAGTGTTCAACAAGAGCTAGCTGCCTTCTATGTCACAGTGTTCTTCTTGTCTGACCGTATGCAAATCTTTGCAATGTATATGTGCATGTGTGTGTGTGGTGTCAGTCCTTCTCTGTCATGCCACTGTTTCCCCCCATGTTATATCACAAATCTTCTCCAATTGGGGACCATAAAATCACAAGAAAGGGCTCCATTCATTCTTCTAAATCAGATGTCACAAAATGGCAACCCAAAGATTGGATCTAGCCAATGGATGTATTTTGTCCTGTCTTTATATATAATATGTATTTTTTATATTTTTTCATATATACTTTTAATTTTTTAAAGAGGTGTGTGTGTGTGTGTGTGTGTGTGTGTGTACATGATTCCATTCCTGTATACTTTCTAGGTCTTCCCACAATAGAAATGACTTATTGGAAATGTTACCAAGATTTCCCATAACAATTGTTAAAAATTTTTTTTTTAATTAGTTGGCAGCATCTAACATGGTAGAAGTGGAGTTCATACAAAAGTATAGAGTTTAGTCTTTTCTTGAAAGTTCAGATTTGGCAACATGGGATCTTTTAATACCCATCAGTCATTGACTGAATGTAATTGGGCCTGAGAGTCTCCAGTCAACCAGTCTCCATACTTCTTATTTCAATACACTTATTGGCATTTCATGCTGGCATCTACAAACATCAGAGCAAGTACTCCTCTAGTTAAGTCAACATGGTCCTTTCTCTTGGGCTTCTTTGAAAGTGAAAATTCATCTGGGATAAGATCTATATAAATAAGAATTTGACAGGATAAATTCTGTACTAGATGTTTAAGGAAAGTAAAAAACAGCAGGAAGTTCTAAAAGCAGAAGTTTGGGGGATAGAAGGCATTGGTCTGGCATGTAGTAGGCACTAAAATAATTTTTCCTTAATAAACAGAAGTGGTACATTATGAAGTGGTGTCTGAAGTCAGACTTTTGCCACTGAACTGCACAGACTCCAGCTAACACCAAGATACATTCTCTGTGCACCAGGAAGGACTCAAGTTGAAGAAGCCTCACATGATCCCTTTCTGCACACCTCTCATTCCCATATTTTCTGAATTAAATATGGGAGCATATGTAGTACACTAAAAATGAGGGAAAAGTCCAGTGAAATGTTAATTTTTCATTTGAATTCAAATTAGTTTAAACATATTTCTTACTAGCTCTAATATGTGCCAGGCTCTATGCTAGGCTTTGAGAGTGCAAGATAAATCTGAGGTATTTTTTGTCTTCAAGAAACTAAGCCTTATCAGTAATTCAGAAAAAAAAAATCAGCTATTATAGAATGGGACAAGTGCCAGAGTGAGAAATACAAGTTGGTATTATAGGCATAACTGAGGAGAAAGACACTCTGTCTTCATTAGCCTGTATGATGTCTCTATGAGAAATAGAAAAGAACTTCTGAGAAGATGCAACCCAACTCAGGGCTCATGACTTGGTAAAAACATCTTGGTCTGGAAATCAGAGTTCTTGACCTGGTGCCTTTGGCCACAAATGAGATGATGCTATTAGGAAGGTAGCTGTATCAATTAGGATACGTTCTGCCACAAGCAATAGAAAAACTAGTTAATTATGAGTTAATCTACAGGACATTTAATGCTTACTTAACAAAGTTCTAGAAGTAGGGGGCTCCAAGGTTGAAGCAGCAGTTCTATGATCTATAGGTCTTCTCAACTTTTCTGTCTTCTCATGTTCACAGGTGACTGCTACAGATCCAGTTGTTCTCACACAATCATTTTCAAAGACAGAATATGGAGCAATGAGGGTAGCAAAAGACAATTTTCCTTACATGCTCTTTGGTTTGATCAGGGAGGAAAATATTTCCATAAAGTAGACTTCCTGTATATTGCATATACCAGAGTTAGGTTACATGATGAGTCCAGTGGGAAAGACACACCCAGGAAACAAGAATGTGGCTTTTTCAGTCTTTTGAGTGGAAGGTTCTTTGGGAAGAAGGGAGTTTGGGAATGTTTGTTGGGTGGGCAATGTATAATGCCAGCCATCCAACGCAGCTTTAGAAAAAGGGGAGAAAAGTTTCTCTAGAAGTGCTGTTTGATCTGAGCCCTGAAGAATGAGTTAACCCCAGGAAAGCAGTGAGAAGCCAGAGACCGAAGACTGCAGAGGCCAGGGGAAGAACAACAGTGTGACAGAAAGGAGCTGAGGATGTGGCTCAAGCAGTAGTGCGCTCGCCTGGCATGCGTGCGGCCCGGGTTCGATCCTCAGCACCACATACAAAAAACAAAGATGTTGTGTCTGCCAAAAACAGTGTGACAGAAGATGGCAACAAATTCTACAGGGTTTGGTAAGATATTAGAGAAATAGAAAAAGTATGAGGAAAGAGGGAGCAGAAGAGTCAAAACCCAGCTTAATGATGAAGGCATTTGCAAGCTAGAAGGAAGAGGCAAATAGTAAATTGTTGTCTGAGAAAAATAAGTGCTAGAATATCTGAAATTTCAGTAAGATACATAGGATTTTTTGTTATTATTGTTTTCCCCAGTTTATTTTCATTACATCATACTCTTCTTGCCCTATCAGATTTCTCCATAACTCTCCTTTCTTCATCAAACCTACCATGAAAAACATTCAGGTTTAACTATTTCTTCAGATCTTCATTTCCTTACGTACACTCCACTGTCAGGCAAAACTTAACTTACGTACACTTTTCTGTATCTGTCTTTTGTTGCAGGGGTCTAGCTAATTAACCCAAGATAGAAAGAAAAAAATATTTTTTTTTCTTCCCCTAAAACATCATGTTCTTCAAAGATGTTGCTTTTCTTTTCTGGAAAATTACATGGACCTAGTAGCCATATGTAGGTTTAATTCTTTAAATTTAATCCAACAAGGAAATTAAAAAAAAAATAAAAACAACTAAGAATAATTATTTTCCTGAATTAATCAGGTAATGAGGATTAAGATCAAAACCGAATCCTGAAGTATCCAAATTACCACTTTACAATGCTTAGCTTAGCCAATGCAAAAAAAAAAAAAAAAAATTGTCCAAATACTTATCTAGGCAATAGCTATTTCCTAATTGATTGTAAAACTTATAGATACATAATATTTTTAATGGGTGTAATCCTGTATCATTCCAAGTGTCTAGATTCTCAATATATATTGAGAATATATATTCTCCCAGTAACAAGTTTCTAAGTAATAGAGTGTGAGCACCCCTCTGGGATAAGACTGAAATCCCTAAAAAATTTCTGATCTGCCTTCCTTTGAAAAGAAAGACTTCATAGACTGGATGATAATGATAATGATGATGGCAGCTAAAACTCACTGGATACTTACCATGCAGCAAACACTGTTCTATGCAGTTTACATATATTAAATTATTAAATCTTTTCAACAGCTTTTGAGGCCAGTGCTATTAATTTCTCATTCTGCAGCTGAAACAAACTGAGTCACAGACGGGTTAAATGCCTTGACCAAGATCAATGCAGAGTAGCTCAACCAAAAGATAAAAAAACACTTGGTGTTTAAAATTCTTTGACTGCCTGTCATTGGATCATGCTGCCTGTATGTATTGTGTTTGATCTAGCAGAGTAACCCTAGTGGCTCTGGGCTGTATGGCTATCCTATCAAGTAGTCCCCAGGGGATAGAAATAAGGGCTGGCTAGTGCTCTCCAAGGTTTGCTGTGCTAAGGAGAACAGCCTGAAAGCAAGGGCCCTGGTCAAGATAAATCAATATGTCAAAGTGGATATTTTATTAAAACCTTAGCCTGGGTTTCTGACCCAATGAAGTGTTTTGCTTAGAGACTAATCAGAGCTATTGCTACCACCCACTTGCTGTGGCAGCACAGTAGACTCAAGTCAGTTTGGGTCATTGATTTCATCTTTTTTAACCCCTTGTTTCTCCTGAGAATCATATATGAAATGGCTGGAATAAGATGCATATTCTATGAGGCTTGGAGATGGCCAGAGAAATAAAATAAAATACAGTTCTTGCCCTTGAGGAATCAGGCAACAATGTTTGTTTTCTTTTTTCTTTCTTCTTCTTCTTCTTTTTTTTTTTTCCTTTTCAATCTGCTGAATATCTTTTTGTGCTCTCCTTGGAAAAGATAGAAGAGCAACCTCCATTCTCAGATTTGGCCCAGATGCCAGGGAAACAGTGTGTATGGTGGAAAGAAATTGGAAAATCAGGATACTAAGCTTCTGGTCTGGTTTCTGCCACTTATGAGTCCTGGGGACCAATAATTCACATTAGGTTGGAGGTGCGGGAAGAGCCCTGGATGCAGAGACCTGGGTCCCCTTCTACTATTAGTTGGCTGGGTGTTTCCTCTGCCTCTAGCCAGCGTGAGGAAGTGCTCCATATTGACTTGGTCTTGAGGAGAAACAAGGTTCTCAGTGTTCAGCCTAACCTTATTTCACCAAACTCTGTCAAACTTTCAGAGCTCTGGGGAGGTTGCAGAATAAACTAGAGAAACCAGAAGGTCTAGAATCACACCTGGATTGAAATGTGTGTTCTCTCACTTTGTAGCTATGGGATCTAGGGCCTGTGGTTTGGGGAAAATCCCAAGTAATCATAGCCTAAACAAAAAAAAGTGCAAAGATGGGCCAGCCAAGACTGTAGTAGCCAGGCAAAAAGGGACATCAGGGGCATCCATTCCAACTATCTTGTTGCTCTACCATCTTCAACATGTGACTTTCAGCTCATGATTCAAATTATTTGCTCCAGCTCTAGCCACCAGAAGTACTATCCCAGCTGACAGGAAGCCAGTGCGAGAAGGAAGGGCTTGTTCCCTCCATTTAAGACCGTTATCCAGAAGTGGAATACATTCCTTTTGTTTATATCCCATGGGCTAGAACTTGGTCCTGCGCATAGATATGCTTACAAGGGAACCAGGGTAATGTAAACTTTAGTCTGGGAGGCCATTTATTTAGTTCAAATATGAGGCTTCTATTACTGAGGAAGGAGATGGGGGCAGATATTGGGACACAATTAGTAATCTCAACCCTAAAATGTAATGTGTCCATTTGACTCTTCATTGCTTAATGAGTAAATAGGGCTAATATTATCTGCTTTATTAGGTCTTTGGAGTATGAAAGGACATATTTATGTCAATGGACCTAACACATATAATAGATGCCCAACAAATGGAAACAAGTATAATTATGCACAAGAGATGTCAAACACATCTATCTCTTTTACCCCACTTCTGGTCTCATACTACTAGATGACATGTCTGAAAGAAGCCAAATGAAGCCAAAGCTTGGACCATATACTGGACATATCCTAATAGATACAGCTACCTTCCTAATAGCATCAAGGGCCAGCTTAATGTATGTAACTCTTACCTCTGATCGCCCTTCCGGTACCTATCTCATCTGAGATGGGTCTGGTGTTAAATGATTAGGACATAAAACTGAAAAGTGACCCCTTGGTAAATTGCCTTTTAATTAAGTTCATCTTGTAGGATTTTTTTTTTAGCCACCTGATTATACATTTTATTTTATTTGTTTAAAAAATTTGTTTTCATCTTATAGCAATTTTTTGAAGTCCTTGCTATCAGAGATCACTGTTAGGGGGAAGTATAGGTCAGTGGGGTCTCCTTCAATGATTAGAAACCCTTCATTCTAGCGATGAGGCTAGGTAAGTAAAGTTAAGATCTTAAAACAACCACGATGACCTCATCATCTCAGAGAGCCAGAGCTTGGTGTTCCTACTATGAGCCCCAAGGTATGGCTGACACTGATGATATCCAAGGCAGGCCCTCCTGGGTTCCTCGCAGCAGAGAAGAGAGCTGAGGAGGACAGCAGAATCCTGTTAAGTGGAGTTCCTTTGCCAAATCATTGCCTCCTCCACTCACAGGGTAAGCGACACCACCCTGAAGGACCCAAGTCAGCCATCTATAGTTAAAGGCCACCTGAGTGAAACCACACGTAGGAACCCAGAGAGCTGGATTTTTCTCGTCAAATCTATTGTGAACAGAATCCCAGTGGAGGCACCAGGTGTGGAGCCTCAGGGTCGGGTTGAGCCCATTCCAAGCAGGGACAGCAGGCTCAAGCTTCACTGTGCACCTGGTTGAAATCTGTTTCCTTTACTAATTGACACATTCACTCATTGTTTCAGCAGTGATTATTAAGTGCCTATGATGTGTTGGATAATGGGAATGTTAAAGCTAGCCCTGAAGGAGAAAATATGACAACACACACACACACACACAAACACAAAAATAGACATTATGAAGGAGGTCAAGAAGGAAATGGTGTAAAGCCGGAAGAAGGCTATAATTCACTTGGTGTGCTATTTGTTATTTATTTGGCCATGACTTTTTTTCCCCAAATAACATTTTCTTTCTATGTTAAATCTAATACACATTCATCACATAAAATTTGGAAGCTACAGAAAAGCAGAGAGAAGATAATAAGGATAGAAGCTGGAAGAATTTCAAGATGCAGGTTAGACAGATTGCTGGGCATGATGATACATGCCTGTAATCCCAGCGGCTCAGGAGGCTGAGGCAGGAGGATTGCAAGTTCAAATCCAGTCTCAGCAACTTAGCAAGGCCCTAAGCAACTCAGCAATACCCCTTTTCTAAATAAAATATAAAAAAGGGCTGGAGATGTGGCTTAGTGGTTAAGCACCCCTGGGTTCAATCCCTTTACCAAAAAAAAAAAAAGTATAGATTTCCTTTAAAAGATTATTGGCAGATGTATGGACATTAATAGCATTTCTGGTGAGAGACTGAAAGGAAGAGAAGAAAATTCCAGAGAAAGCCTATGTCATCTTGGGGAGTATACATATCATTACAAAAAGAATGTAAACGGCAATATGAACGTTTAAGGTGCTTAGGAAGTGGGCTTGGAAGAAAATGAAGAATAGATTTGGAAACTAGTGGAAAAGCAATTCTTGTACAGTGGCAGAGAATTTCACTGCATTGTGTCTTGCAGTTGTGTGGAAAGCAGAATCTATAAGCAATGAACTTAAATATTGACTTGAAGAGATTTCTAAGCAAAGTATAGAATGTGTAGCTTGATTCCTGTCTGGTGCTTATAGTATAATATACAAGAAATAGATAATTTAAGGGAAAAACTACTAGGTAAAAAAAGAACCAGAATCTGATGATTTTGAAAATTCTCAGTCTCCCTAGTTTGTAAAAGATGCTAAAATTAGGAGATTTGCTGTTAAGAGAGGGTGCTCTGGATATAAGTCCAGTGTGTAGTTAGACAAGTTTTGTTGGTACTAAAAAGTTAAAGATTAGATTATTCAGGAAAGATCTATGAAGGGTTTTCTGGTCTAATAGCATGAATCTGTGGAATACACTGGAGACATAAAGGAAGTTTGAGAATGCTATACTGGCAGAAATACCACCAATGTAGACAAGAAGAGACAGGGACAGGATGGTATGAAAGAGGGGTGTTGTATTTCAAAAATTCTATTTTTAAGACACAGGCTCATAAAACAACTTAGCTGCAAGTATGTACTCCCCTTGCTTGAATCCAAGCATCTTTCATTAAAAGGTCACCCTGAGAAAACGTTATGATTTTTGCACAGCAGTTTTCTGGTTCAAGTGACATACCTCCAGAGATGATTCATAAGAGTAAATAGAGTTCTAGATTTATGGTACTGCTGCATAGGTATTTATATGCTCGGCTCACCAATTCTTATATCACATTCACAAACAGAAGTGCCTGTACAATATTCTTAGCTAAATACAAATCTTAAACAACACTCATTTAGCCAGGGACAAATTGTTCCTAACTTTTCTCATGCTAATTCACAAATCCTGAATGTTACCTTTATAGTAGGCAGTATTGATTTGGTTCCTTCAAATGCTAGCTGACCCTTTCTGGAACGTGGATTTTCTTTAGGGAACTTCTATTACTTTGCTCACCACTACTACTTGGTTTAACTGCCTTCATACAGGTCATCATTTTTATGCTGATGAAAAGTGAACTATATACACATCATACCAACTTGAAATTTTTTTCTGCTCTTGTATATTGGTTTTACCATCCATCCATGGTCAATGAGGGAACCGCCTCACTCTAATCATTCTGTAATAATACAGTGCCTGTCATAGGTCTGGCAAACCCTGAGATAAGAATGTGTGTGCAAGTGATTTATAAACGTACGAATCCCAGGAGAAGGGTTAAGGAAAAGGGAGAAGCTAGACAGAGGAAATCGCTGAGCAAGTGTAACTTTAGGCAAAGCTCCAAAGCAGGCAGCTTTAGTCTACTCCTCCAGCAGAGTTAAGTTTTATGCCTCATTCCAATTTGATGCAGGGGAGCTGGGTTCCCTTAGCCTGAGGGCAGTCCACCTCAGAAAATTCACTGGAGCAGACTTTTAGAGGAAGAACACACCAAGTTAAGAGGAAAAGCATATGGAAATGGCAAAAAGAATCTGAGAAGATCTGTGCAGAGCACTAGCTATTTGCTTGTTAGTAATACTCAAAAGTGTTTCTCTGGACCAAGGATTCATCTGCAATGAGATAAACAGAAATTAAAAGTAAGCACTTAGAGATTTTTACAGCAATTTGACAGTAATTTTATGTGTGTTGAATCTAATAACAATTAAAAAGTTGGCTTCATTTTTATTCCATTTTTTTCTAGTAATATTTTTTAAAACTGCATTTTACAAAGGAATTGGTCTATAATGTAATTAGGAAAAAAAAAAAAAAAAACCAAAACCTAAAACCTGGTCCTTTATCACAGAAACATGGGGTTATGGTACTTACAAATGAAGCTATTAGCCAGATGCACCCCTGTAATCCCAGTAGCTCAGAAGGCTGAGGCAGGAGGATAGTGAGTTTAAAGCCAGCTTCAGCAAAAGCAAAGTGCTAAACAACTCAGTGAGACCCTGTCTCTAAATAAAACATAAAATAGGGCTAGGGATGTGGCAGAGTGGCCATGTACCCCTGAGTTCAATCCCAGGTACCCCCCCCCCAACAATGAAGCTATTATTAAAATGGAAAGCCATTCATTCATTCACTCACTCATTGCTACAGTTTGAATATAGTTTAACCCCTGGAACTCATGTAGAAATTTAATCCCCATTGTAAAGGGGTGGAAAACAATCTTTCTATGATGTTTACAGGTGAGGCATTTGGGATGTGGTTGGAATTAGAAAAGATCATCAGGGTGGAGCCCCTGTGATTGGATACTAGTGGCTTTATTAGAAGAGGGAGAGAAACCAGAAAAGACATACTTGTGTGTGCTCTTTCTGTCTCACTATGTGATGCTCTATGCTACCTTGGGGACTTTGCCAGCAAGAAGGTCATTACCAGAAGAGGACCCTGAACCTTGTACCTCCAGAACCATGAGCCAAAATCAACATCTTTTCTTTAAAAAGTAGTCTTCCTCAGGTGTTTCATGGTAGTAATAGAAAATGGACTAATACACTAATTTAAAAATATCTACTTAATTTCAATTATGAACCAGGTAATTTCCTAGGGATCATAAATTCATCTGTGAATCATTTTTTGAGGGGTATCTTTTTATTTATTGAGGAGGATTAGTAACTCAGTATTTATATTGTGATCTAATAAGGAAACAGGAATGCAAAGAGATACTGATTTTTCTCAGAATAGAGAAATGTGAATAATACATTGTTTGTAAACCAGATCGCTTAAGCAAAAATTAAGGTAAGTATTAATAGTAGAGCTATAATTGCAAAGAATGACTGTTACTTTTCAATGTCTACTTTTTTATTCTCTACCAGATTTTTATATGACTGTAAACAACTATTGGATTCTAAATGCTCAACATATAAACTTGACCACACTTTCTGTAGCTGGATGATTCCGGAATTATCAAGTTTGTTCAGAACTGACTTTTCTACCAAAATTAAGCCATCATACCAGTGCCTTATCTGTTGTGGTAATTATTTTTTTTAAGAGACTACTGAAATAGTTATATAATGAACACGATGGAGCATGAAGAGACAAATGTAGCTGCTTGGAAATGGCTGCCAAGTTGGTGTAGGCTTGCTGCATGTATGTGCTTATGCATATGAGAGAGAGAGAGAGAATGTGCGTAAATGAATATGAGTGTGTTGGGAAGGCAGAGTCCCAAATGCTTATATCAGTGGAAAGTAAAAAGGATCTTAGATACCTTGTGAAAATGACTCTTATTTATGAGGAAAAATTGTTTCTTGTCCAAAATAAGACATTGGTTAGAATTGTAACTATAAGGAAGTATGGACTAAAGTGCAAGAGAGTCTAGTTATATCTGATTCTTATATTATGTATAATATTAGAGAGATGGCAGACATACCTCATATTCCTGAATGCTAACCTTTAATGCAGATTTACTAATTTTTAGATGAAATGGTTAGCTTTGGTAGTTGAAGGGTAAATTGAACCCTGATTAATTTGCTAGTTATCCTTCTCTGCTAGAACATCAAGTATTTGGTTCTTAATTGATATAGATAACCTATGTGAAGAAAGCTCACATTTTCTTTTAGAATTTCTTTCTTGTATATTTAACCTTGAAGTCTTCAGTTAAGATCTTAATTTCATCACTCCACATACACATCATCTTTAAACATAACTTAATTCTGAAAATAAAATTCTTAGATTTTATTTCCTTTTTGCTTTGAGGAGATATTTGTAGAAAGTCACTGTTTCATGGTTGTTCCTCTTCATAGATACTCTTGTTTATCTCATCTACTCTTGTCACACCTTAGATTGCTGTTCATTTATCAAACAGGTATTTACTGAATGCATCTGTGAATCATTTTTGAAAGCACATTTTTTTTTAGTGAAGAATCAAGATGATAAATATGCAAGTGGAAAAGTTAAATATCAGATGGGGCAGAAAAATTGTCATATGTTATGGAGAAAATTAAGAGAAAAGGGATGACAGAGAAGGAGCTTTGTAGAGTGATTGTATTTATTATCTATTGCTGTGTAACAAATTGCCACAAATTTGAAGGCTTAAAAAGTACACACTATCTCACAGATTCTGTGGGTAAAGATGCAGGCATGGCTTTGGTGGGCCTGTACTTTAGGGTCTTGTAAGGCTATAATCTAAGTATTAACTATGTTCCCAACTGGAGGCTCAAATGTGAAATAATCTAATTCTTCTTTCCATATTTTTTGGGGATATTGGGGATTGAACTCAGGGGCACTTGACCACTGAGCCACATCCTCAGCCCTATTTTGTATTTTATTTAGAGACAGGGTCTCACTGACTTGCTAAGCACCTCACTTTTGCTGAGGCTGGCTTTGAACTTTTGATCCTCTTGCCTCAGCCTCCCGAGCCACTGGGATTACAGGTATGCGCCACCATGCTCAGCTTCTTTCCACATTTTTTAATTGGTGCATTATAGTTGTACATAATGGTGGGATTTATTGTTACATGATTGTAGATACACACAATATAACAATATAATTTGGCCAACATCATTCTCCAGTATTTCCTCTTTCCTTCTCCTCTTCCCTCCCCCAGTTCCTTTCTTCTAGTTTACTGATTTCTCTTAAATTTTTATGAGTCACCCCCCCGCCCCCCGCAACACACATCTTTCTTTTCTTTTTTCCTCTCTAGCTGGTGTAATCCACTTCTAAGATTTTGCAGGATATTGGTAGAATTCATTTACTTGCTGCTGTAGAACTGAGACCTCCGGTTTCTTGCAGGCTATTGGTCAGAACTTTTCTCTGCTATTTACCACTGGGCCTTCTAACAGAGATGCTTATTCCTTCAGAGCCAACAAGGAAGAAAGTCTCTAGGATGAGCCTGATAGCAAAATAGAATCTTACAATGTAACACAATCAAGGGAATGATTGCCCATCGCTTTTGTCATATTTTACTGCTCAAAGCATGTCACCAGTCCTGTCCACACTCAATGGGAAAGATTATACAAAGTTGAACACCAGAAGGCGGGCATCATGAAGGCCAGCTTAGAGTTTATCGATCATAATGGTTGAAGAAGGCCTAAATGGGATAATATCTAAGCAATGAATGAACTGAATGAAGCAAGAGAGAAAACTAGATAGATATCTGGCAGGAGATTAATCCAGGCAGAAGAAATGGTAAATTGAACACCTCCAAGGCCAAACTTGGTTGATGGCTCAAGAAGTAAGGGTGACTAGAGCAGAGGGGAGAGTAATAAGAAGTGAGCTCAGAGGGAGACCGGGGAGCCAGACCATGTAGGGCTTTACCAATCTACATAAGGACTTCGGTTTTCACTTTGAGTATGAGATGGGATCATTGGAGGGTTTAGAGCAGAAGGCTAGCATGATCTAAAATGATTTGGCTGCCCTGTAGTGTGTAAAAGAAGGAGAGAAATTAGATTCTATTTAATACCAAAAACAAAAATGGTGGCTCCTTAGAGCAGAATGTTAAATGTGTCAATGACAAAATATAATCAGATGGTAGTTAGAAGGGAAGGTGGACCAGATCTTCTGGATGTGGCAGAAGAAAAAGAAAAAGAAAAAAAGAAAGGAATAAAAGATGCCTTCAAATTTTTTGGCCAGAGCAAGCCAAACAATGAAGTCACCAGAACTGAAAGAAGGAAGATGATGAGAAGAACAGTTTTAAGGAGGCATTTCTACAAAGGAAGGCAGAAGTTTGGTTTTGGAAATGTTCATTTGGTTTGCTTATTCATCAGGCAAGTAGTAATGTTAAGTGAGATGTTGGGAAGGTGAATCAGAAATTCATAGGTGAGGTCAGGACTGGTGACAAATATCCAGTAGTCATCAGCATGGAGATGGCAGAAAACCACCAGACAAGATGGCGTGACTTAAGAGTCAGCATAGAGAAATCTGAGAACTGAGCCCTGAACCAGAGAGATGAGCAAGACCCAGCCAAGAAAAGTGAAAGGAATGACCATTGAGGAGAAAATGCAAGAGAGAGTGAGTGGTATCCTGAAATCCTGGAAACCTGGGAGTGTGTCAAAAAGGAGAGCTCAATGGTGTTAAATAAATAAGTTAAAGAATGGGAATTAACCATTGGTTTCAGTCACATGGAAGCCATTGGTGACTTGACAAGGGGAATCAAGTAGGCACAAAAGACTGGCTCAAATGGCTTCAGTGGAAAAATAGAGGGGAGGAAATGGTACAGAAAATACAGATGACTTTTTTTTTTTTAAGAAATTATCCTCTGAACCATATAAGAGAAGTATATGAGGACTAGAGGAGCCTATGTTCTATTATCATCATCATCATCATCATCATCATTTATATACTGATTAGTATTTTCCATTAAAGTGAGAAAATTTGAAAATGAAGAGATGAAAGGGACAATAGCTGGAGTTAAAAGATTCTGAGTATGCCCAGGGGATGAAAACAGTAACCCTTCATAGGGCTTGAGGGGACAGAATGATACATACTCTCTGTTAGATCTCAAAATGGTGCCTGATACCTAGTAAGTGGTCAGAAAATGATATCTTGACCTATTGGATAGCACTATGCGTCAGGGGAGAGAGTGAAAGCAATCCTCAAATTCACAACACTTGAGGTGGAGATTACAATCATGTATAAGTGGCTGTGAAGGTGTTAGTGAGAGCATACAGGTCAGGAACTGGGGTCTTTTGAGTTAGAGTTCTCCAATTGACAGTAGAGGTGTAAGAGGCCACAGTGTCAAAAGCAAATAGCCTTTGCCTAAGAGTGTGGTCTTTCCCTGAGTTATTTTATGCCTCCCCCCCTTTTTTTTTCTTCTATAAAAGGAGGCTAGTAATACCCATTTTCTTGACTTGGAAGTTGATTTCTAAGAATCCAGCAAGACTAAGCAGGAGAAAGCGCTCTAAAGCATTGTTCTGAAAAGGAAAGTTGTTTTCCAGAGGAGGAGTCTCAAATAGCAGAGAAGTGGGAATTCCAAAGAGTCTCTGGGATTAGAAAAAAACAAATACTGTACAATATACAATAGGTCCTTGAGTAAGAAGGGAGGGGAGAGGGAGAAAGCAGCATGGTATACAGGGATCAGGAGTCAAACAGCAATTAAGGGAACAAAGGTCAGCTAGATGATAATTATAGGCGGTTAGGGAGGGAATTAGAGCCAGAGAGGTGCTAATTACATGGGCCATTTAGACAAAGGCGGGGCTTCTCTGAGAAGAACAAAATGAGGGCTGATTACCTGCTAAAAATAAAGGCTGCCCCTCAGAGCCAGGGCTCACTCGTCTGGCACAGTCTCAGGCAGCGTGAGGCTGTGTGCTCCGCTTCCAGTGACTCCTCTGCTTCTCGTGTGGGTGCGGCCTGCCTCCTCCCTTCTCCAAGTACTGACACTGGGTCTGGGTCTCTGAATCACGCCATCTCTGTAGGAGGTGGTAGAGTGGGGTTTGATGATAAAGGGGAAAATATCTGGGCATCCATCAATCAACGTGATCTTTCTGCAGGTTGTGCGCTGCAGAAGGATACAACCAAAAGGACCAGAGGGAGTGAAATCCAGGCCACAATTTGTTCTTCATGGCAGAACCCCGTAGTGGGGCTGCAGCTGAGGGGAAGGAAGGAATATCTTGTCTTGATTTTCATGAAGTCAGTATATGGACCAGTCCGATGCAAGGTTGGCCCATGCCTTCTCAGGTGCTGGCACAATGTCCTTTACTTCTCTTATCACCTTGTGAGACCCTTATTTCTCACTGGTGGTTTGTGGTGGACATGAAAAGATATGGGAGAGGTGACAGAGGAAGAAAGCATATTCTCCATGCTCATTTAGGGTTTTCTACCTCCCTTTGTACTTGTACCAACAGTGAAGCTCCCTGGGGCGCCTGTGTCCACCTGCTGGCATGGATGATTCACACTGAGATTTTCTATTTGGATGTGTAACACAGTTTACCAGACACTAAGGTCTCTCCATGTTTTGCTGGATATTTTTACCTTTGGTGTGGTTATTGTTTGCCTCTGTAAGAGTTATTTATTGTTGCATAACAAATTACCCCAAGACCTAGTAGGTCAGAACAGCAATTAACATTTATTGCTTCTCGTGCTTTCTATGGGTTAGGAATTCAAGAACAGAACCATGTAGGTGGTTCTGCCTTGGAGCTGTTCACTATGTAATACTCAGGTGGGGCTATAGTCATCTGAGTGCTGGGTGGAGGTTGGATGATCTGCTTAAAGATGGCTCACCCACCTCTGTCACATTGATGCTGGTTCTTAGTGGAAGGCCTCAGTTCCTCTTCGTGTAGGCCACTGCACAGAGCAAATTGAGTGTTCTTATGATACGGAGGCTGGCTTCCCTTGGAATCAGCAATGCAAAAAGTCCTAGGTGGAAGCAACTATGCATTGTTTCTGATCTAGCTTTGGAAGTCACACATCACATACTGTAATTTTTGTGCTATTCCATTGGTCTTTAAGTTTAATCCTTGATTTCACTAGGATGTGAATCCCAAGTGGTGGAGATCATGGGGTTCATCTTGGACCATTTTAATCATCATTGTAGTAGGTATCTTGGTCCAGTGGAAACTCTTCCTGATAAGACACATGTACACAGAGCCAGTAACTGGGATAAGTACCTAAATGCTATAGGAAATAGCCATAGGAGTTCAAAAAATGGTTGTTCCCAGCTGGGATGGTCAAAGATGGAGCATGAGCTGAGAGGTCAAGTTAAGAATAGGACTGAGAATTGACTTGATAAGATAAAAGTCTTCTCTGAACTTGACAAGAATAGGTTCACACTAAAAATGGAGCCTCGCTGGTTGAAGTCAAATTGGAATATCACTGGGGTCTGTTAGCAATGGTGGGGGTTGGGGGGTGGAGCCAGTTTAGTATACTCTTTACAAGTATGCACACCTTAACTCAGAGGTGGCCCTCGAGATCCCTTTCTAGCAATGTGACCAATTAATGAGTGGAGTCCTATATGGGGACTCTCTTCTTGGCCCTACAGTAAAAGACTGTCCTGTGATCTGGGAAGTGCTTCCTGAAGCCCCACATTTTTCATGTTTAGTTTTCACATGTTTAGGTCCTGAGACTAAACTCCCCAGGACCAGGACTGTAGCATTTTTTCTCTCTTGTCCTCAGAGCACTTGTTGTATTTCCATGAACATTCTGGTCTTCCTATTACTGACATCATCCCCTTTAGAAAGGCAGGAAGGTGTCGTAAGGACATGGTGGTAGTTAAGGGCCCAGATCCAAATCCCAATATGCCATTTCCATGCTTTCAATTTATGCAAGCTCCTTAATTTTTCTAAGTCTCACTTCCTCATCTATATCATGGGGATAATGATTTTACCATCTCAACAGAGTAAATGATTTTATATGTAGTCAACCTTGGAATAATTCCTAGTAAGTAGGAAATGCTCAAGATGCATTAGTTATCATAAAATTCTTAGATTATCTAGGTTGATAGCAGATAATGATCTCATTGGTTCCTTGAAGGCAAATGAGAGTTGTTTTCTAGATGTTTCAAATAGCAGAGAAGCATTGTTAATCTAAAAGTAACTTTCCAGAGGTTAAAGGGGAGAGGGGTTTGAGGAGGCCATAGAGAGAAGAAACACGATATCAAATGTACTTTGAATATATGTTGTTTCTTTGGAAATATTTAAATGAGAAAACACAGATTTATAATTGAGGAAATGCAGAACATACACATTGAAGCAGCTTGTCTTCACCTTTTCCAGCTGGGGCACATCTGCAGCTGCAGGCCAGGGTAGGATGTCAGGGGCCTTTCAGAGAGTAGGAGCAGGATCCTGTTTTGGGGGGAGGGGAGAGTACACTTTTTAAAAAAGCTATTATTTACATACAGTCAAATTCTCAAATCTCATGTGTTCATACAATCCCATATTCAAAGTCATATATGCTTCTGCCACAATATTTTAAACAAGCCTCAGTCTAAATATAGTTATATGGAAATTTGGAACAAATGTGTCTAGACATAACATTTACTATGGGAAAAACTCCTCTTAATCAATATCAGAGCATTTTCAGGGCTTGGGAGGGAAGAGAACTTACAATTAATGAACAGTTATTATGTGCTAAGCATTTTCTACTTTTTTTTTTCATTCAAGGCCAGCTGTAACCCTGTGAGTTGTATATTAACACCTTCTATTTAACAGATGAGAAAACTGATGGTGTACAATCTATATAATTTGCCCCAACATCACAGCCCATGTTTTGGTTGTGAATTGAGCCTGAAACTATCTTACCTCCAATTATCATGCTCTTTTTCCTCTGTTTTAATTGCAGTTTATTTAAATTCAATTTGCCCTTTATCTTGGAGACACCAATCTAATTTCTTACAACATGTTAGGCCAAGAGAACTTCCTCTATGGCCAGCACTGTCTGGGGTAATAGGGAAAAAGATAACTGAGATAAAATCTAGGTGCCATTAAAAAATTTTTTTCTATGAACAATCTGAAATTATTCCAGATGAAATTATCCAGAAAAACATGTTTAGTTTGTCTACTCTTTTTGTTTTGTTTTGTTTTTGGACTAGGAGGAAGTATGAATAGAATTAAATGTCAATGATAGAACCTAGTGACTGTTGGATTAGACATAGAAGGAAAACAAGAGAGAGATTCACACACACACACACACACACATAGAATTGTTGCCCAATGCTGACCTTACAAGGGTATAGAGTCTGTGTCTGCCCAGATGGTGTGGAGCAAGTATTTCCCCCCACCACCACCACTCAGTCCTCTGCTGCTAGAAGGCTGTAGGGTCTTCATCAATCTTATCAGCTTTTTAATACTCAGAGGAAGGATGACACCCACAAGTTATTAATTAGCATAGTTACATCAAGACCATGCAGGACTGAGTCCCAGAAGAGGGAGAGAAGCTAGTGAGATAAAAGAGTAAGTATTTATTGTAGGTTCAGTGAAAAGAGATGAAAGTGAAGACTTCCTTTACAGAGCCCATGCTATACACTTTGGGGTTCCAGGTTATCTATCATTCTTCTCAATCTTCTAGGCCCTGAACTTCTAGTTTGATTTTCTAGGAAATGCATCTAAATGCATCTTTTCTAACCTCTCAGTTTTGATGGCATTCCTGAATGAATTCTTCAAATCTCTCTCTCTCTCTCTCTCTCTCTCTCTCTCTCTCTCTCTCTCTCTCACACACACACACACACACACACACACACCCCATCATAGCTTCCTTAATTAAATAAATTTATATCTATCAAGTTTCACAAAGGCACTTTATGTTTGAGGTTCTTATTTATATCTATTTCTGAGAATCAAGAAATTCTTGAATGTGCAGCTGTTTTGACTTGACCCCTTTTAATTCTCAGGGCAGTCAAACGCTGGGGGAGTGCCCATAACTTGAGGATCTAGTACTTCGAGTGAGAGGGAGAATGGGCTGTGAAGATCGGACCCCAGCTGAAAGCTTGGTCTCATGTATGTGGCCCAATGTGCTAAAGAAAGTTTCTTTTCTTTTAGTCAACAAAAATCTGTGGAGTACCCACTTCATAACAGGATCTGTTAGGGATTCAAGACTATCTCTGGTGTCCTTTAGACCTCAGCCGTAAGAGGAACAAGTGAATTTTAGAAAAAGTACAGGCAAAGGGCATCCTGATCCTGGCCTGTGGTTTTAATTTTAAGTCAACTTCACTTTTTCAACTGCTTATTTCCATACCTTTCCAGGGCACACTGGGTATGTTAAAAGACCTGGGTAGCATCCCATGGTGGCTGTTTTCATTATCAGTCTCATCCAGGTACTGCTCAGAGTTGAAAGAGGTACCTGCCTCTAGTGATTAAGTACTGTAGAAATGCAACTGATTGGTATTATTTTCAAAACTCTCATTACCCATGAATAGTTACTTACTGTCTAGGAAATAAAAGAAGTACATAGAGTTAGAAAGTGACCCCAAAAGGTAGGTCAAAGTCCTAATACCTAGTAGTGGTGAAGGTGGCCCTGATTGGAAAGTCTTTACAGATAAAATTCAATTAAGGATCTTAAGAAGAGATCAGCCTGGATTTAGGGTGTGCTCTAAATCCAATGACTAGTGTCCTTATAAGAGAAAGGAGAGGGACCTGTGAGACATTGATACACCAGGGAGAAGGCTACGTGAATACAAAGACAAAGTCTGGAGTGTGATACCTTCAAGCCAAAGAATACCAGGGATTGCCGGGAGTGGCCAGAAGCTAGGAGAGAGGCATTTTTCCTGTGAGCCTTTAGAAGGAACTAACCCTGCTGAAACCTTGATTTCAGACCTCTGGCCTCCAAGATTCTAAGATAATAAACTTCTGTCTGTTTCCCACACGTATTTGGACTAGGAAGCTAATTAGAGGTTCCTAAGATTTTGTTTTTATCTTATTCTCCGAATAGACAGGAAACTAGGAATTGGAATAAAGGGGGTTCCTTATCTCTACAGAGAGTGACAGGGAGGTGATACAGTATCATTCCAACAAGAGTCTGAAAGGTGCAAGGCTATGCATTTCCTTCCTGTATTTCAGCTACTGAATAATGTTTGGACCACAGACCCAAAAAGACTTAGCTGAGCTAAAAAGTAGGTCAAATGTATACATTAGCAAATCCAGAAACAAACACACCCATAACAGCTTTTTGAAATATTTTGATATTTCATATCCCCCAGTATGAATTTAAGCTGGTGTAGTGGTACGCACCTTTAATCCCAGCCACTTGGGAAGATGAGGCAGAAGGATCACAAGTTCAAGGGCAGCCTGGAAAATTAAGCAAGACCCTGTTTCAAAATAAAAAATTAATGGGGCTGGGGATGTAGTTCAGTTGTAGAGTACCCCTAGGTTCAATCCCAGTGCTAACAACAATAACAACAAAAAGTCCATCACGACAAATGTCATAACTTCTTTGAATTTCTTCTATTTCTATTTATTGCATATACACAAGTGCCATAATATGAGGATATTTCCTTTTTTCCCAATGAGAAAATCAATAAAAAAGTAGTATTGTTTGCCAACATAAATAGATAAACTTCAAGATATGTAGATAAAATAATCAAACGTATGCATATTCTTTCTAAAATCATAACCAGTTATGTATACATATTGTATTTATATATACAATATATCAATTTAAAATCATGCCTTTTTTATATGTCACAAAACAGCCTTGTACAAACTCTTCACAAGTCTCTTTGACATCATTGTCTTTGTTATCATTATAGACATTTTTGAGTTATTTAGGTCAGTTTTTGAGTTTTAAGATTCAAAAGTTCATTTCTTGAAAACTTTTGAGTTTCTGCATGAGTTGTTAGAGTGCTTATTGAATCTTTACATGACATGGTCACTGGCTGTTCTATCTCAAGTACACAAGGAGCCATTTCTATGATATCAGGCTCCTTGAGGTTTTCATAACACACACACACACACACACACACACACACACACACAAGCATTTGAAACTTCCCAATAATAATACCTATTTTGTTGCATATTAAAATGACCTTCAAAAACCTTGTTTCAACAATAACCACGTTTGAAATTATGGGCTCACATTCATAATAATTATTGGCCAATAATAATAATAATAACAAGAAGAAGAAGAAGAAGAAGAAGAAGAAGAAGAAGAAGAAGAAGAAGAAGAAGAAGAAAGTCTATGTTGAATTTCTTTGCTTCCCTATTTTTTTTTTAACTAATGCTGCCAGGTAACCTCTAAAATTATCCCAAACTAGCATTAATTTAGGTATTCTATGCTAATATCTCTCCCCCAGACAGTATTTTTTGTTTTGTTTTGTTGAAAATGAAGAATTTGAGAAAGTGCCTATGATATGAGACATTTTGAAAGAATTTAAGTATAAGGGAAATTTCTCTTTTCTAAAGGATATTTTGGTGTGAAAGCATTGCAAAATAAAATCATGTATAAAACATTGTTTTATTCAATACTCATCTTTATTTTGAATTATTCACAGAAGTGCACAATATGATCTTTTCAGTATTTTGAGCCTCTAAATGTCTTATTTCAATCTTGGTCCCATTCAAAGTCTACATTGACACAGTAAGGTTCTCCCCTTGAGAATTTGGACTAAGCTACACAAAAGATGGTTATAGGTAGATCCTGGAATTGTGAGGTCATTAGGTCTTTAGGGCAAGTGGATCATGTTGGTCTATATGCAAGATGGGCAAGTAGAGGAAGATCTACAGAGAGAAGCAAGAGAATGAGGCCAACTGGCAGAAGGAAGCCGAGAGGAGAAAACATGCAATATCAATCCTGGGGAAAGTTTCAGTACTGGATACCCTATTTGTAGGCTCCTGCCGCATGGCTGAACTTCACCTCCCGACCTTATGGGGTTCATGAAATTGCCTGCTCTCTGCTTCCAAATACCATCAAATAAGTTTGAGTGCCAATCAAATGTCTTTTATTAAGACTCTCTTCAGCCTCCTTCCAAGACTTCACTTTCTTTTATCTGATAAATGGGAACATTGGCACTCTACTTCACAGCCAATATAAAGATCAGATGGGGTAGGATATGTGACAGTATATTGAAAAGTACAAACTTCCTTATAAAATATGCATAAGGAATTCAATTGTTGTAGTTTCTATCGTTATTCAAGTTGTTCCTCAAAGTAATAGCAAGTTTGGGGAAAGTTGCGGGAAGTCTCTCCTGTGCTCCAAAGGCAAGCTCATGGGCTAATGCTGCTGCTCTCACATGCCCCAAATCACAGGACTTGTTAGACTCTGGCACACTTCACTCTTTCTAATGAAGGAAGCCGACGCCCACCCCTGTAAAAGCGTCTCGACTCAAAAGAATTTCGGCAAGGATAATCCAGGCCCACCCAGGACTGATTTGAGCCCAACCAGCATAAAGCTATTCTTCTTTCCAATGCTTCTTGGTTCCTGCCCCAGTTTCTCAGTTCTCCTAACAGACCTTCAGAATATGCTACTGTATACTCCATATAATTGTCTCTCCATCAAAACTTATGTGACCTCCAGGCGCTGCTTTGAGTTGGTAATCTGAGCAGCATGACTGTACAGTTGCAGGTAGCATAGCTGCTTTTCCTCAAAAAAGAGCTGGCTTATTATGTAAAAGAAACTAAGAAGTAAAGAAAAATAAGGAGCCCTAAAAACATAACCAGAACCAGCAGTTAGCTATATATTTTAATGAATATTTTAGTTACGTATGTGCTATTTAGTTATATTTTCTAAGCAAACTTGCACATAGTATATGAATCCACTTAATTATTATCTGTTATATGTTATATCATGAATATTTTTCTATCTCAGTGCTCCTCAAAAATACCATTTTAGTGTATGTATCATTATCAGCTATTTGACTTTTCCATCATATAGTCAACCTACTCTTATTTGGATAATATTGTTGCAATGATCATCTCTGTCCACTTTTGAGCATAAACATTTGTATTTATGATTATTCCTTTAGGAAAAAATATCTGTATATAATTCGTCCACATTTACTATTACCTATAAGAGAGGAAATCAGGGGCAAAAATATTCAGCTTTTTTCATGTTTCTGATGCATAGTTTCATCTTGTAGAATTTTTTTTTGCTTTTTTTTTGTTTGTTGTCGTTGTTCAGTATCCATTTTTTTTCTCTAGTGGCAGCACTCTGAGTTTCCTTTAGGAATAATTAGTGCCATTCTCAGTCCATTCACTAACCCAACCTTTTGGCATGTGACCTCTGTCCTACCCATCCAGGTATTTTCTTTCTTTAATAATAGGGATTCATCTTACGATGAGTCTGTGAGACAAGATGATGTCCAGTTAGAACGAATCGTGGTACTTTTATTTGAGCACAGGAGCTGAGATGTCATGTTACTACTGCATGTGGGACTGGAAGAAATGGGAGCCCATTGTTGTTACGGTTCCCTAAGGTACAGAGCAACCAAGGGAGAGATGCGGAAAGAGAAGCTGGCTCCTACCTCATTGTTGGGTCCCCTGAATTAAGTTCTGCCTGAAACCAGCACTACTCCTAGATTTTTTTCAAGGATGTGAACAAATATATTTTCTTTTTGCCTCAAGGCACTTTGATAAAATTAAAAGCATGCTGTTTGAGAAACACTTGTGTGGAGTTTGGGGGGAGAAGGGTAACATAACCTGAATGAATGATTCTAAAAGGATAAATCTTTGAATACCTGGAAAAAGAAATAGAATGGGAAGTACCCCCAAATCGGTGAGATATGTGGGTTTTTTTCTTTCCTTTGAAGGACAAGACCTGGACCTAGTGAGAAACAGGCCCTCTCCTTGTTCTAAGAATGGCCTCAACAGGAAGTTGGCAATTCTCCCAGACTGAGCTGATAAAGAAGGGGCTGGTGCAGCCGTGCGGAGGTGGATGGACAGATGGCATCTACTTATACTTATTAAGGTTACGACTCATGGCCCGAAAGCTCTGCTAGCTTAGGGATGATTATAATTTCCCTGGTGAGTTTGTATTTGTCAACATCCCTGAAAAAGTCATGGCCCCGATTACAGAGAAAGTGAGCACTCAAGAATGTGGCCAAAGCAGCGCAGAAAAGGCCACAGTGTCTTAGTCCCTAGGAAAGGATGCTCCGGTCCCTTGCTGGCTTCTATTGCAGTTTGTTGGCCCACATTTAACTCTGTATATCATCAAAAGCTTGACATGCTATGGGGACTGCAACATGATACAAATCCATCCAAATAATCACCAAGATCTCTAAATCCCTTCCAAACGTCACAAGCCACTATTCAAATTCCATGTGTGTGGGTGGAAAATGATGGCTCTTAATGACCTCATTGAAAAGACCCAAGCCAACAGGGAAGCAGACAAAGGGCTCTGCTCCAAATTTTACTTATGAATGGAAGATGTGTCTTCTTGTTATTTGGAGTTGAGATCTTATTGCAAAAAGAACCCTGAATACCTACTATGTATTGTACACTTTTTGTATTGAAAGTAGAGCGATGAAAAACACAGAGAGGATTCATGCCTTCGTTGACAAGAAAGAATGAACAAACAAGATGCTCTGGGATACTTTGGAGAGCACCTAGTCTATCCTTTGGGTTGGTGGTGAAGGAAGACTTCCTGGAAGAAATAAGGTAGAGGAAAAAAAAAAAAGGATAGTGAGGGAAAAGGATTGGCAGAGAAAACGTGAACACACAAAAGAGAAAAAGAGAGAAGGCAGAGTTTGAGGACCTAAAAATATTAAGGTCAAGTGGGAAAAAGGTAAGGGACATTGGATACAGTTGGGAAGGATCTTGTGAATTGTGTAGATACGTGATTTCATCTTGAGGACAAAATCGGTGTTTAAATTGGAAGGTGAATTTCCCTTAACATTAGTTTTTCTTTTCCTACCAGAAAGGAAAACAGATGCCTCAGGATTTGCAGACTTCTTTCATTACATGGATTAGGCATGGAGAGAAGGCTAAAGTAAAGAGCTAGATTATGAAGCAATGAATGTGCAATGTATGCCTGCCAATCTGCCCCTTTTCTCTTCTGGTGCTGTTTTACAAAAATGAGCATAGTCCTTCCTTTCAGATCTCTAGGTTAAGGTTGAAAATCCTTAATATGCACTGAGATCTTGAAAAACACAATGCCAACATCCAGGAAGGGATTTGGGAACCAGTGAGATCATGTCCACGAGTTTTGTGGAAGCCATTCAGGGAGACAATTGGGTATTTTTCCTCAGGGATCTTGGTCTGTCAAGAAATATAATTCTGGAAGAGGCAGTGACCATTTTTGTCATTCCATAGGGGAGAAAAAAGATCTGCTTGAAAGTAAATGCAAGTAACACAGAAGAAGGCAGAATGTAGGCAGTGAAGACAAAACCGGGATGTTACAAGTGAACTTGGAGATCTAGACATGACTTTCAGGTCAGGTGGGAGGTAGAGCCCCTTTCATGGATTAGCTTGAAGTTTGTATTGCATTTCTGCTTCAATTCACAGGCAAATAATTACAAATTGCAGTACATATTAAAGGGAAAACGAACATGAGATTATGAACGAGAATAACAGTGAGGACACGGGTCATAGGTGCTACATGTTATGCTTCCTTTAGAGATGAATTATATCCTATCATAACTGGGGTTACTCATACAGTCTGACAGCTACCCTTACCCCAAGTTTGAGATTGTGGAAAACAACTTCTCAGCTTCTCCAGTGTCTGGTACCTGATATAGATGAAGCTACATAAATACTTCTGTGGGGGCCTGTACCACTCCCCTATAGACAAGGAAAATATGAATCAGCCTCAAGTCACTAACAAGTTACAAGCTCCTTGACAAAGGACTGCATCAGTTCTGGGAATTGTGGTAATGAGGCTGCTGAGGCCTCTGGGCTGAGCCAGCTGCTAGGGACATGGCCCTGCCCAGCTCCCACCTCATGTGGGCTTTGCTGGAAACAGGGATGCAGAAGCTCATTAGGGAGAAAGGATTTTAAAAATAGTATCAGCATCTCTAATCAGGCAGTGGGCTAGGGTTCAGACCCCTGTTAACAGGAACGTGGGCTGAGACGACAGGGCTGGGGCAAGCATGGTGGGGCATGAACAGGCAGCTGGTGCTGTAGTTCTGGTCACACCCTCACACACCTCCAAGGGCACTGTGCTTGAAGGTCCTAATTAGGCCCCTTATGGTGCAATAGATTCCTTGGTAAACGCTGCCAACCACTGCACCACCAGCCTTACAGGAAACAGGAGACGTTATCAGGCCTGGGCTTTGGTGGGGAAAGGCGAATCTGGCCAAGAGTGACAACAGAGAAGGCCATCTCACCCACACAAGACTGGCCCTGCCAACAGCTCTGGGCTTGTGCTTCCGGGACTTCTGATGGGAATGCTGAGAATGGATGAGGGGAAGGCTCAGACTTCCTCCCCATACAGACACTGCTTATTGGAAGGATGCTGGCGCAAACCACACTGGCTGTCCCACGCTTCCCCTCAGCTCAATTAAGGCAGTAATCGGTATTTCTTAATTGCTGCTCTGCTCCATCTCCTGCCCCCCCTCCTTTCTCTGTCCACTGCTGTGTAGTAGAAGGAGGCCAGTCTGTCCTTCAGAGCTAAGCTGGGAAGGAAAGGAAGTGACTTGAGGAGGCTGAAAGGCTTTGACACCAGGTAGAGAAAAATCTTGCACAAATAGTTCTGCAGCCAGTGCACTACCTGGCCAAGCTCAAAGCCACAGCGGAGGCTCCCTCCAATACCCAGGGTAACATGTGGTCCTGTGTAGGGCTTCAACTCCACCTTGCCTTTCTTTTCTCTTTCTAGTTCACCGAAGTCTGATTCTCATTTGATAGGTGTGTTATTTCATAACAGGGGCCATTGTCTGGGGCAAACCTTCTCAGATTTTTGTGAAATCAAATTAGGCAAAAATAGTAAAAGTAAAATTGCATTATTTGTGTGAAAATAAAAACAAAAACTGAGGATCCAGTAGGTGTATGTGTGTGTAGCAACTTAAAAGAGTGTTGTTGTGAAGCTTTCAAACCCAGTTCAGATGACTTCCTTTGAGAAATATTTTCATAAGAGAAACTCCAGAACTTTTCCTTCCCTCCTCAGTTTATTTCTTCCCCTTCCTCCTTCCTTTTCTTCCTCCTTTCCTTTCACCCTTCCTTCATTCTGTCCTTCCCCACCTTTGATAACACAAAGATGAATCAGATATGAATCTTTACTGCAATCTTTCTAGAAGCTAATATCTAGAGATCAGATATGTTCACATATAACCATCATATAGAATAGTGATATTTATCTCTAAACAGACACTGGCAAAACCATAAAAGATTCTTTATTCCTCCCTGTGACCTCATCTCAGCTATTCCCATACCATGCACTATGTCTGATAGCCAGGGACTATACTTGGGTGTTTATTACACCACTTCAAAGGCTGCCCTTCTTGAATAGGCTGGCGTTAGTGGACCCAGAAACTCCAACTTAAGGCAAATATCTATTGGAAGTTCCAGAGGCCAGTAATCTATTTAACTCACTTCTTGAATAGTCCTGAGAAAATATCCAGTTAATACAGGTGCTCTGAATTAGTGATTAAGTTGGCAATATCGAGCTGTCTATGATATGGGATGAAATGTGGGTCTGGCTGTTTGAACACTTTGTCCAGAACAAAAATGGTGGACTCCAAAGCAAATAAATGCTTTCTCCCAACTTGACATTGAAATATGTCTCTATTGTAGACAGTTTATTCATCTTCTTTAGCTAACTCATTAGTTGTTTCTAAGCTTAATTGAGCATGTAAGGTATGAGAAAGATCAACCACCAGGCCCTCAAAGTATACCTGGGCAGCCTGGAAAGTGGTCAGTGGTTTTGTGCAGCTGCTGGACAATTAATTGAATAATGGTGACAATAAGTTTAGAAAGTGGATCAATTCTAAGATTTATTTGACCATTTGGACCATGTTCTCCAATAGAAAAAGTCTATGTGACCTAAAATATTTTAGTCTACTTATTATAACAAGCAAAAGGGTACAAATAAAATTAATTTTAATGGTATACTTTATTTCATTCACTACAACAAAATATTATTTCAACATGCAATTAATGTAAAAAGAATTGACATATAATTTTTACACTAGGTCTTCAAAATTTGGCATGTATTTTACATTTACAGAATAGCTACACTAGAAGAGCTTAAGAACCACATGTGGCTAGTGGTCACCATATAGGTTAGCACAGAGTTGGATGGTTGATAGAAACTTGTTACCAGTAGAGTCCAATGGCCAAAAATATCAGCATTCATTTTTGGCTTCATTCCATATATATGTAGTCATCATTTCCCATAACAAAATAATTTCATCCAGGTAATACATTAGGAGGTATGTATTTTATCCCTGTTTTATGGATGAAAAAAAAATGGAAGTTTAGTGAAGTGAAATGATTCGTCTTGCCAATTACGATAACAGGTAGTAAGTCATAGAGCTGGAACTTGACTCTACCACTTCTGTTTGATTCCAAGCCCTTATTTTTCCCATTGGCCTAGCATTTCTTGAGATCTTATAAGCTCTACAATGAAACAGTCTAGGGTCTGAGATGTTTGAGGAATGTTCTGTACAATGGCCCCATCCTGAAGATTCAGGGTATGATTCATATAAGTGGCTTTGAGAAATTCACTGTACCAATAGAATTCTGCTGTTTGAGACAAGGCTCCAAGCCACAAGTAATGGCAGAATTTTTGAATGTCAGCCCCAGACATTGAAAGGAGGCACCGTCTGGTAACTAGCAATAATATTGTTCCTATTTGGCCCTTGCAGTACCAGATTAAAATCATGGACTGTGGCCCATGAGGTTCATCTCTGGCACCCAGAATCTATACCACATGAGAGTTCAAATAACCAACTCTATCCCCATCTCATACAATGGTGTTTTATGATCATAATGTTAATTGGGACCCTTTAAGACCTGAGGGCAACTTTTGAACAGAAGCAGAATCAGAAAGATTCAGGTTCACACAGTGCAGTTTTAGCATAAAGTAAGTGTGATTATATTTCCATTTTTTTTAAAGAATCATTGGTTTGTATAAGAAAAAATTTGTGCTTAAATTTATTGAATACTAAACATAAATTAAAGACTTTGCAACTCATCCATGAAAGTAGGACCTCTTTTCACCACCATTGGCATTCTAAGATGAGGAAAATGAGGCAAAGGTAACATACCTCTGGTAACATACCAGAGGTCACTCAGCTACAGAGCAGCAGGACTGTATTTCAAACAAAGAATATATATATATATTTTTTTTGAGAGAGGGAGGGAGGGAGGGAGAGAGAGAGAGAGAGAGAGAGAGAGAGAATTTTTAATATTTATTTTTTTAGTTATCGGCGGACACAACATCTTTGTTTGTATGTGGTGCTGAGGATCGAACCCGGGCCACACACATGCCAGGCAAGCGCGCTACCACTTGAGCCACATCCCCAGCCCAAGAATATATTTTTTAAATAATTTTTTTAGTTGTCATTGGACCTTTATTTAATTAATTATTTATTTAAATGTGGTGCTGAGAATAGAACCCAGTGCCTCACACATGGTAGGTGAGCACTCTACCACTGAGCCACAACCCCAGGAATATCTTTTTTTTAATATATTAAATGTCATTCAATTTATTTTCAACAGTTAATCTTGTGCTTTTAGCTTTAGATTATTTGAGTTTCAAAAATTAAATCATTTCCAGATCATTAACGTTTGTTCAATCCTTTTCTTTCTTGATTTACATTTATGATTTCTCACTAAATTTTATTTTCTCCTATTCTTTTTTTATTATTATTTGTTCTAATTAGTTATACATGACAGTAGAATGTGTCTCAACTCATTGTACACAAATGGAGGCCAACTTTTCATTTATCTGGCTGTATATGACACAGAGTCACACTATTCTATTTGTGCAGTCTACATGTACATGAGGTAAAAATGTTTATCTGATTCCACCATCCTTCCCACTCCCATATCCCCTCCTCTCCCCTCACTTCCCTCTGCCCAATTCAAAGTTCCTCCATTCTTCCCTTACCCCTCACCCCCATTATGGATCAGCAGCCACATATCAGGAAAAACATTTGGCCTTTGGTCAAACCAGGAATCTGACACTAGCCTGTGTATTTAACCATCATCATTTGATCCTGAGTGTGTGAATCCTCTAGAGCAGTGCAGTTTAGAACCCAGCTGGACAAATGGGATGGACAAGTATGTGTGTGTGTGTGAATGTGCGAGAAATGGGAAATAAAGAGACATCACAGAAAGCAGGCAGTTTAGAATATATCAGAGTTTGGGAGAAAAGTAATGATGGATAATTTCATTTAGATAGTACCTTATAAAGAGTTTTATGTTAGCTTTGCATCACTCTGACCAAAGTACCTGAAAAGAACAACTTAGAAGAGGGGAAATTTATTTGGGGCTCAAGGTTTCAGAGGTCTTGGTCCGTGGTTGGCCAACTTCATTCCTTTGGGCCTCAGGTGAGGCAGAACATTAAAGCTTAAGGAAAGAGGCTGAGGAAAGCAGCTGATCTTATTACAGCCAGGAAGCAGAGAGAGAGGAAGGGGACATGGACAGGTAGAGACTAGGCTATGTCCCCCAGTGACCTCCTTCCTTGGGTTGAGCCCCACCTACCCACAGTTACCACCTGGTAGTCCATTGATAAGGTTACAGCTCTCATATTCTAATCACTTCACCTCTGAACTTTCCTATATTGCCTAACATGTGAGCTCTTCAAGGGACATTTTTGGACTCAGACCATAATAAGCTTTCATAAACATCACATTTGATGATCATAATAATTTATTTGAATTAGGTACTAGTGCTGCTACCACCGTGGCCAAGTGGAAGGGACTCTAGGCTTCTGATGTCAGTTTATGACTCCTACCACTGAACTGCTGCTTTACAAAATCAGCCTCTAAGTCCATCCAGTCTCCTCATCTTGACTTAAATTTTTTAGACACACTTTTAAAGTATGTTTTTTTGTTTCATGCTCTTAGTTTGCATACTGTGACCCCTCCTTCAAGTTCTGAGACCAGACACCACCCAGGCTTCACTCCACACATGTCTGAGGCCCCAATGAGACTGCCCAACATGGTGTGGCAAGAGGCCAGTGTTCTTATTTCCTGAGGATGGCTGGCTGGGAGGCCTCCTCCGGGTGTCTCGGCCCGTTTCCCGGCACACAGCTGCTGTGGCAGCGCCTGGATAAATGTTTCAGTGTTCAACTGGGAAACTGCATGAGGGAGCATTTGGAGAATGGAAACACTCCTCTCGTGTCAGTGTTAGGAAAGAGGGATGCAGACCAAGCCACAGGGGAGCCTGGGTGGGAACCTGCCAGGACAATGCCTGGAGAACCCCCACCCAGGTAACAGCTGAGGACCCCAAAAACCTCCCAGTCCCCAGCTGATCTGCAGAGCCTGAAGAACTGGCTGCAGATCAATGTAGAAAATTTATGCTGAGGCTTGAGTGGCACTGAAGGGGTGTCAGAGTCCCCCAGCCCAACCTAGTCCCTTTACTGGAGGGTCCACATGAAGATGTCATTCCTTTGAGGGGACCTGTGTGTCATCCTGGCAAATCCTGGGCCTCTCTTTCTTTCCCTCCTTGCTCTTTCCATATGCAACTAGAAGGGGTCTGTTTTACATTTCTGTTGAACAAATTAGTTACACCTTTTGAGTTTTCTCACACAGGCCAGCACATCAAAACATGCCTGAAGGCTCTGGAGAATGTCCTAGTGGTACCAGACCCTCTGGAAAAACACTCATTCAGGCAGCTGCAGGAGGTGGGTCCAAGGACTTCCCTTTGAAGCCCTTCAGTTGGAGGAGGAAACTTGCCAAAATTGCTCCCCAACAGAAGTGGGGAGAGAATCCACAGTGAATTTATTTATGTGATCAAAATTATTCCTCATGGGAAGTTGGTGATGATGATCGTGATGTTGTTATTAGTTACTAGTTATTGAATATTATTTGTCAAGCACTTAATCATTCATTCATTCAATAAAGACCCCTTCACATTATCTTACTTAATTCTTACTATATCTCTATAATCTAAGCATGTACTCTCTAAAAATCTGAAAGGAGATTGCTTGAAAAACTTATCCATTTTATCTTAGCTAGTAGGACTTGCTACACAGGGTTGTTGTTGTCATTGTTTTTTCCCCATTTCTGGTTCTAAAACTTATACTCTTAACTGTTCACTCATTTAGCAAATGTTTATGAAGCACCTGCCATATGCTGATCATTCTTCCAGGTATGAGGAATACAGAAGTGAATGTTCAGAGCTTACATTCTAATAGAGAGAGACAAAAATCAGTAAAGTCATGAAACTATAGTATACTGGATATTGATACATGAAGGATGAAAATTTAAGCAAGATAAAGAGTCTAGGGACTATTGGGGTGGGACAGGAAAAATTGTCCTTTTATACAAGGTGATAAGAAATGTCATCCCTCATAAGGAGATGTTTATTCAGAGGCTAAGTTACAGGAGTGAACCATCTTAGGCAAGGAGAGTTGCTTTCAGAAAGAATCAGTACAAAGACCCTGAGGTGGGCATTTGCTGGTGTTAGAAGAACAACAAATAGACAAATGCGGTTAGAGTTACCCTAGAAGGAACTGGAGCCAGAGAGAAAGTGAGGGCCAAGATCAAGTAGAGTCTTATAAGCCATTGGGTGGGGTGAGTGAGATGAGTGGTTCAAGGAAGGTGTTGCTCAGAGGGATGACTCTAGCTGTCTTATGTTCTAAAGACTGTGGTGTGTTGATAGTGTCCATACCTATGTCTCCTAGTTCTTTCCTGGGGCCCAGGAACAATGTCATCCTCCCACTAACAAGCTTATTTAACACCTAGATCTGGTTTGGATCATTTGGATCATGGGACCATTATTCAAAGAAAGAAAGCAGTACTTTTCAGAGAAGCTGTTTCCAGAACTAGTACAGGAAATATATGAGATGGATGTTTAGTAACTGGTACGCAAAATAAAGGAAGTACCCCCAAATAGGATGGCAATATGTTAAAAAAGAGCAGAAGTCAACTTGAAGGTCAAATCTAGGACAATTTGATGAGCTAGGTGAAGAATGACACAATTTGATTAAATCCATAGGATAAAAATATGGTGACATAAAAACATAATTGAACAAAAAAATAAGTAAGAAGAGAGACAGCCCTTCCTTATGGAAGAATTCAAATTAATAAATGTAGATTGAAGGCGAGAAATATAAAATTGCCATTAGAACACCACAGAAATAGTTGCTGCAGGCAAGATCCACCAATGAATAAAAAAATTGGAGAATGAAAACTTGAACAGAATAGATTACCATGGTTTCAAAATATCTCTTCCAAAAATATTGACCAGTTTCAAAGGAAAAGATGGCAACTTGATAGTAGATAAATCTAGTATGCACCACTTTAAATCAAGCTATCTAGGTTAATATCACCAATAAGATGTATCAATGTGAAGAACCTTATATACGTCGCTCTGAGAAGAACACTGCATCACACTTCCATGTAATTCTTGCTAAAAATGGGTGTAAACTGAATTTCATCAGGGAAAACATCCGACAAACGGACATTGATAGACATTCTATAAAATAACTCTTCAAAAGGATTCATTGAAAGATCATTAAAGCAAGAAAATCTGAGAAACTATCACAGACTGGAGAAGAAGAAAGAGGTAACAACTTAATGCAATGTGAGATTCTGGATTAGATCCAGAAATGGAAGTAAATGCATGTGCATGTGCATGCGTTTGTGTGCGCGTGCACACACACACGCACACACACACACATTGCACTGGAGAAGATGGTGAACTTTGAATAAACTGTACTCTACAGTATTATACCTATATGAATGTCTTGGTTTTGATCACTCTATGGGGAAGCTGGGTAAAGGGTACATGTTCGTTCACTACTATTCTGAAATTTTCTGGAAGTCACTATTCCAAAATAAAAAGATTAAAAGATAAAAACTAAAAGACCATAAAATATTGTTACTGAACAGAAATGCACTGTATGGAGGCAACAACAGAAGTCAGAAAATCCCTTAGGAGACTCTCATGGAAATGGTTCAGGCGAGAATGATGGTGGTTTGGACGGAGGCAGCAGGAGAGGAGGTGAGAAGTGGTTGGATTCTGGAAATCTTTGACAGTAGCCCTGCCAATATTTGCTGGTACAATAATTTTAGGGGAAAAAAAAATAATTGAGGATGACTTTAAGGTTTTTGACCTGAGCAACTATACTTTCAACAGAATACATTTTTAAAAGTATTTTATGTTCATTAATCCACTTTTTTCCCACATTACTTATTCATACATTATAGTTGTACATATTGATTGTTGTTACATATTCCTACCTGCACACAATCTAGCAATATAATTTGACCAATATCACTCCCCAGCATTTCCCCCTCCCCCGCTACTTCTACCCCTTGGTTCCTTTCCTCTACTGATCTTCCTTTGACTTTTAGGAGATCCGTTCCTGCTTTGTTTCCCTTTTTCCTTTCTAATTTCTGCATATGGAGAAAACACACAACCCTTAACTTTTTTGAGTTTGAATTATTTCACTTAAAATTATGGTCTCTAATTCCATCCATTTTCCTACAAATGCCCTAATTTCATTTCTCTTTGTGGTTGAATAAAACTCCACTGCGTATATAAACCACATTTTCTTTATCTATTCATCCATTGATGGACACCTAGGCTGGTTCCATAGTTTGGCTATTGTGAATTCTGCTGCTATAAACATGGGTATGCAAATAATAAAAGTACCATGATCACCCCCTTTTCAACACTAATAATAAAAACAGCTAATATTTTCCAGTATTTACACTGAACAGTTTACATGTAACATTTCATTTCGTTTTCACCTACTACACCTACTGTGTAGTAGGTGTCAGCATTGTGCCTACTTAATATATAAAAAGTGGAGACAGAGAAGTTAAACAGCATCCCATGGCCAGGAGCAGGTAAGTAACAGAGCTATGTTCAAAAACATAGAGCCTGATTCTGGTGCCCACAGTCTTAACTGCTGCACTCTACTGCCTAATTTTATAGGAAACTGACATTTAGGAGGTCAGATAAACTGCCATGATTCACACTGTTTGGATGTGGCAAAGCCAGAATTTGATGCCAGCCCTGATTGCAGAGCCCAAGCTCTTTGCCCTCGCACTCTGCTCTTGGATCATATGTATTTGAGTGTGCGTGGGGTGAGATCTGGAGCTCCCTTGGCATGGGCTAAAAAGGATGGCTGAGGGCTGTTGGTGGTGAGAAGCCACTAAGGGTAAATCTGCTGACCGTTGAGTACCCGGGCTAGGCCAGGGATTTGCATGGCTTTCTCACTCCTGGTTCTTATACTGGCCAAGGCTGTTCATGCCCCTGAATGATGAGGAGGAGACGTCATTACCAGGCCCAGGGCAGCAATACAGCTCCATATGCTGGAACCACATGTGCCCAGGAATCCTGCTATGCCCATCAGCCTCTCTGGTCAGCAGCCAGTTGGAAAGGACAGATAAATCATGCACTCATTTTAATGGGCCAAAAGGTCCCTGTTTTACCTTTCTATTCTGTTAAAGGCACTCCTTACTCAACTTTGCCCCTAAAGCACAGAGAAATGTTCTCAGTCTCTAAAAAATAGAAAAAAATGTTTTCTCACAAGAAGAGAATATATCAAAATACTTAACCCTGAGTACCTTGGGTAATAATTAACACTGGGTGCTAAGAGGAAGGGTGATTTTCCCCCCGTTTCTTTATATTTTTTTCTGTCTTTTCTACATTTTAGAATGACTATATAAATTTGATAATTATTTATATTATTGATAATAAAACTATCAATAATTTAACAATAGTTTAAAAGAAAACTCCAAGTGTGGGCTCTGAAACATTTGAATTCTAGGTCCACCACTTATTGTCTCTGTGATCATGAACAAGTTAACCATAAGCCTGAGTGTCCTCACCTGTCAAAGAGGTTAATATGAGACCCTACTGCATAGAGTTTTTATAAGAATTAGATGAGATAATATATACAAATAATTTAGCAATAACCTCTGGTTACTGTATTATGATGATGATTCTTGACCTTTCAATTAGACCAGATTTCCCTTCCTCCTTGCTATTCCCGGTCTCTTGTCCCCATCTGGGGGCTGAACACAACTTGCAGGCACACAAAAGGACTATTGGTTAAAAAAAAAAAAAGATCTCCTTCAATGGATGTTCTGAATGACTGACTGTCAATGGGAGGGAGATTTCTCCGGAAAAAAAGTTGTCATCTCATCATTAGGGTTTTTAGCAAAGCAGTCAAGTGAAGGCTGGTGTTTTTCATTATTCCCCTTCTCTAGGGAGCATATCCTCAGTGTCTCCAGTAAATTGGACTTTCAAAGGTAAATGTAAATTCTAGTGTTAATTTATTTAAAGTAAATTATTCAGAGAGTCATATGTCAGCAAACCTCATTTTGTGGCACTATATTAATGTCTTCCTTAAATACAGCTCGCCCTTCCTAAAAGCTGTTTTATGGGTCCAGGAAATCTGTCTATTGCAAAGAAGTGCTTATTGTAAAGGATGTTTTAGTCCTCGGGTTCAATTAGGGAGAGAGCCAGGGTCAATGGGAGCCCTATGTGTGAACAGCGCTAATAGCTGAGATGTAGTAGGGAAGTGGGAAGCCCACTAAAGCACGTGGGTTTTTAGCTGGCAGGAAGCGACCTGAAGAAAGATAAATGAAGGGCTTTATTCAAATTTCACCAGCCTTCAGGGAGCCTAGTGACAGCATTTGACCAATCCATTGTAGTGAAAAAAAGGCATGTTCAGTGTGCAGGTTTCTGGGTCCTAGCGTCTTCCCTGGCACAATTTCTCCAAGTCTGTGTCTTCTTCCTCTCTGCATCAGGGAGAGGAATATCTGCCTTCCCTATGGGCTGCTTGTTACTGATATTAAATAAATAGCTATGAGATACTTTGAAGAATTCAAAGAACTGTAGGAATATAAAACATTATATGATATCAGTATCAACTATTTTGATTATTTTCAGATTAGGTACATAGGATAGAATTACCTTTACTCCTTGATTCTAGGTATATTATCATTACAGACTGTGCAAGCCCTTTCTATTATTTACTTCTTTATTCTCTTTCATCCTCATTCTTCACTCTTACTCCTGGCCACGACCACCCACCCCAGAAACCTCTCTAATGTGTTTAATATGTTCTTTAGAAATCACACACACACACTTACACATGTACTGATGTTTTATATGCAGGGATTGTTTTATAGACCTCATCTTGTTTCTGTTAGCACCCATCTCTGTTTTGAAGAATCCTCTGTGTGCTACCCCTATGTCTTAGTTCATTCACATAGGACTGCAAGATACAAATTCACCACCTTTACCATCAACTCTTCTAGTGAAGAGTCTCCATGCCACTTCCAAATTATGGCTGTTGCAGATAACAGGAAGGACTACCCTGGTGGTACCACTCTCGATGGTCCTGTGACCATGTTTAGAGTACATAGCCAGAAACAGAACTGGGAAAAGAACAGAAACAGGCAATTTCCAGAAGAGAGAATCCAAAAGACCAGTAAGCATTTAAAATCTTCCTCAAATGCATTAGTAATCAGAAAAATGTGAGTTGAAAAAAAAAGTGATCTATCATTTGATACAACTTAGACTGGCAATAATTAGAAAGCTGGGTAGTGCCAAGTATAGATGAGGGAAATAGCATTCTCAACCACTATGGAGAGTGGTGGCTGGTACAGGGTTTGGGAGCGCCATCTGGTAGCATTTAGCTCAATTCAGATATGCATAGTTTCTGATATGTATTATTTTTATTATCGCTTTTTTTGAATTAAAATTGATTAAACACGTGTTTTTTTAATTAAGAAATAATTATTGAACATCTACTAACCGAACTCTTCTTAGCTCTACTAGATGCTAGAGCTATAACAATGAGCCACTCAGACATGGCACTTGCTCTTAGAGAATTTAAGATACAGCCAGAAGTGCTTGATCATCTCTGCTCTGCCTGGACCTAGCAACGTGCCTGACTGACTCAAGGAGCTCAGTGTATGTCCGCTGACTAAGCAAACAAGAAGCAGTGCATATTAACTATCTCACTGCTTTCCAATTGTACCATAACTGGATCAACTCACAGTGCCTAAGACAACTCCCCAGGCAAGACTGGTACTTTTTGTTCTGTGACTTGTGCTTGGTCTCAAGGGCAAGCCTTAACTCCCCTATAAAATTTATTTGTAATTCATTATCTTTACTCATCTTTATTCATTATCTTCTAAGTGCTTGACCAAGTTCCTTTATCTCCTCATAGTCATTCAGTGATGTAGGTGTGCAACTATTATTATGCTCATCAAACCAAGCTCAGAACTTCCATGGTGTTTGCCTAAGATCACACAGCTTTTAAGCTGCAGGCTAGACTCCATCACAGATCATTTTTCTTCAGTGGCTCGGGTTCTGTATGAGTTCAGGACATGGACATTTGTACACATGTGTTCAGGTGGGTGGGTTGCATTTACCCTCTGTGGTGGTATCTAGCATCTTGATATATGCATATCATATTCTAGACAAATATCTGCTGAAGAAAAAGGACGTTTTTATCACTATGAAGGCATCAGTTTCTACCCCAAGGTTTATAGAAAATAGAAAATCACCAACACAGTCTCCCTCCTCCCTTCTGACAGCACATCTCGCAACAGCAGAAAGGGCTCATTAGAATGGAACCCCAAACTTCGCCTTAGCTCCTCCCAGGAGTCTCAGTCAGTCCCCTCGCAAGTGCTTCTGTTCAGGGTTGAAAAGATTTATAGCATCCTTTAGCTGCTGACGATGTTTCCCTATTGATCCTGCTTCCGGAGCTCTGCTCAGGGGACAGGGAGTGACCGAAATGCTAAATTTTTACCAGGCTCACTGCTAAATCAGCCAGACAGCCCAGGCCTCCTTTGGGACCTACAGCTGAAGGCAGAGAGCCACTGAGTCACGCACTTCCTCCTGATCCACAGTGGGCAAACACTCCCCCTCCTTTCAGTCAACGCTTCAAAGAGCCTGTTTCCAAGCTTAATCCAAGGTTTTTGCCTGATGGTTTCAATCTTCCTCTTCTGCCGAGACACTCATTCCCACGTGACCCTCCTTATCACCCCTATACCATCACCATAGCCCCTCTCACCCTGCAGACCTGGATCGGTCTTAAACATGTTTTCCTTCTCTTTTAGTGCTTAAGCTGTCTCAGGGAAGGGGCTGTATAGCTTCAGCACCGAGAACAGGGTCTGATGTTGAAAATGCTGGTATAAAGAAAGAACACACTTGAATCAAAGTGTGAAATATGATATATCAAGAACTATGTAATGTTTTGAACAACAAACAATAAAAAAATTAAAAAATAAAAATAAAAAAAAAAAAGAAAGAACACACAGTGGTCAGTTTTCACAGCGGGAGCTAAGGCTATGAAAAGACACAACAGCCATGAATAAGTCATAAATGCCAAACTTAAGTTTTAAGATTCTGGAAGGCAGAAACATCATTTGTTTTATGTTTTGATGGCAGAGACCATATTCATGAACAAAGCTGTGTCAGAGATGGCAAGGTCTGGGTGCTTAGATCATGCCTCCTGATCATCACTTTCGTGACAGACATATGTCACTGAGATCCAGGCAGCTGTTCCTAGTGATAGTAGATGAAACTGTACCATTCCTCAGGTAGGAACCATGCATCTTATTGTGTTTTGTACCATAAATGACAATAAGCCATGGTTTCTTACAGTCTAATTGGAAAGAAAATGCTTTCACATAAAAATAAATGAGCTTCTTATTATCCTCCATCAGAGTTTATTGATGAGTTTAACAAAATTTATTGAGCATCTGTCATGTACCAGGAACTATATAAAGTGCTGGGGGTATATGAAGAGGAGAAAGTTACAGTTCTCTGCCTTCAAGGAGTTTCTGGTCTAAGAGAGGAGTGGGAAACATGTGATTGAACTGCCATGTGGTAAACTATCTGATACAGAAAATATAGGAAGATTTTTCCATGGGAAAGCCTCAGGAAGTCTTGGAAGTAGCCAGAGAAAGAGTATTGCGTTTGTTTCAAGTTGTTTTTGTAACAAATCATTTCAAATTTGTAGCTTAAAACAATAGAAACTTAATTTTTACAGTTCTGGAGGACAGAAGTCCAAAATCTGGATCATTGGGCTTAAAATCAAGGTGTCAGCCAGGGCCAAGTTCTCTGTGAGGCTTTATGGGAGAATTTGTTCCTTGTTTCTTTCAGTGTTTCTTGGCTTGTGGCCCTATCACTTTCTAATCTTCAAGGCCAAGATCTTTAAATCTCTCTCTGCTCTGTCTTCCCATTGCTTTCTCCTCTGCCTTTGTGCCAAAGCTCCCTCTTTTAAGGATACATGTGATTACATTTCAGGCCCATCTAGATAATCCAGGATAACACTACCATCTCAAGATCCTTTTCTAACTTAAGCATACCTGCAGCCTTCTTTTTGCTATGTAAGGTAAAATTTTAGATTCCAGGGGTTAGTATGTGGCTGTATATTGGGGGACCATTTTCAGCTTCCCATAGGTACCCTGCACTTGAACTATTGCCTAGCTCATTGTAGTTATTCAATTCACATGACTAAGTAAAGTTGCCTCTAATCTGAGAATAGACCATTAAGTGTGTAGAGAGTCACATACTACTTGTGTGGACTGTATCTGATAAATGAATTATGGGGAGGAATCATAAGCTGGGGAAGGAAGCAGGAAGAGGATGAGTTGGAGAAATTGGATTCAGCTGGATACTACAGTGGGGTAGGAAGAAGATAGGAGGTGAGAAGACAGGAAGTGAGGCTTGGGAGAATGGTGAGCAATAGCAAAGATATTGAGGACAAAGAAAGTCAAGGCCAGTTTGAGTCTAACTTCTGTAAAATAGAAAGCTCACCAGCAGTACATTTTAGGCATGATTTTGACCCTTTTGCTTGGGCCAGACCAATAAGGAGGGAGTGGTACTGATGCTGAGGATAGTACTCAGCTGTATGGTTAGCCTCCGTTTCCTATGCCTACAATTTCCTTCCCCCTCTGCCTTCTTTGCCACCTTCTACTCACCTTTCTGATCTCATCCTGTCTCTTCCTTACTCTGGCTCCCATATTGCCCTGTCCTGCTCTTACAGAGAGCCCAGGGCAACCAGTTGAAGAAAAGAGGCAGTAATAAGAGTGAGGCTGTTGCAGTGGAAGGTCCACGAGAACAGGAAACTCCATGGACAGCCATTTTTTACTCTTTTGTTAAATGCTGTGTGTTTATAGCCTAAAAGTGCCTGAAATTTAGTACACACTCAGTAAATTTTTTTTAAAGAATAAATGGATGGAGTCAGACATCTGTATTTGAACCCTGATTACCCCACTCACTAGTTCTAAATAAGTTATTTCAATACTTTGTGTCGTTATACAGATTATTCTGGAGAGTAGAAGAGTTGATATGGGCAAGATATTTAGAATTATGCCTGGGGCAGGGGATTTTTCAAATACACACTGCAGAGGTACACAGAAGTTTCCCAAAATCTGATATGTATTTAATTTAAAATATATTCTATTTTAAGAAGTTCAATTTATAAAGGATACACAGTGTCTCATGTTAACATCAACACACAACAAAACACTAATGCTTCAACTTCTCTTTTTATCTCTTCTTCAAAATCAATAAAAGTCAGATCTAAATTTTAAATATAAAACTATACTAGCAAAATCATCACATGTTCACTCTGTTAGAATTCTAAGAAGAGATTTCACTTGAAAATAGGGTATATCTTTGGGACAAGGTACCTAGGACTGCTCTTAGCTAACCTGATTAATACAACCATGGGATTTGATGCCACACATGTTCAATCATGTGCAAAGAAGACAAAAAAAAAGTTTGCCTTATTTGAAGGAATACAGCTGTTCCAGATGAAAAGAAGTGAGGACCATCATGATTTGTTAAAATCATTCGTGTTTTTGCCCCAGTTTGATTACAGTTACAAAATGTGAGGCATCAAGATGGTATCAAGCCTTTATCTCGGCTCCCTCAATGGAAAGGAAGGTGAATGAGAAATGGCAAATTGAATGCGTTCATAATGAATTTCTTGGATGGTCCCCTCAAACTGTAAGATAGTTAATTTTTATCCATTTGTCCATACATGAGAATTAACAACCGGCCATGTTGCAAGTACTGGGCTGCATGTCAAGGCTACAGCATTGAGGGGCACAAGGCAGACAAGGTTCCACTGTGATTGAGCAAAGGGACCTTGTAAAAGAAACATGTTTAACAAAAGAGAAAGCAAGAAGTGTTATGCTAAACAAGTTACCGAGAGGGCTAGAGTAACTCATTTGGGTCTCCAAAGGACGTCCTTGGACCTTTCAGAGCAAGAGAGACTTAGGCTGAGATCTAACTATTAAGTAGGAGCTGGTTTAGTGAAAAGAAAATGCAGGGAAGTCAGGAACAGAAGGGCATGAACAAAGGTATAGAAACTAGAGAGAGCACACGACATTTGCAGAACTAAAGAAATTTAATATGGCTGGACCATAGAACTGGGGCTTTGCCCAAAACAGCCCTTATTTTTCAAACATGCTCACTGGTGTATCACTCAATGTCTTTCTTGGTTTTAATTTTTCTCTTTCTTTCCCTTTCTTCCTTCCTTTCTTTCTTTCTTTTCCCCTCCCTCCTTTTTTCTTTCTTTTTCTTTCAGCTATCCTATTGACTGTTGCCTGCTTCATTACAATATCCACTTTTCCAGATGGCCACTACTCTTTGCCATATGTCCACTGTACCTTCCACTTTTTGATCTTCTCTAGCATCCTTGATACAGTTTTCTCATCTTGGTATAAATGACACCTTCCTGTCTGGTGGCTGCCTCCAAAGCTTTTCTCATCTGCCTTTCTTGGGACTCAGGTTTCACACCCACAGATAGCAATCTTCAAAGAAAGATTGACCCTGTAATAAACTCTCCAGCCTGAGCTTTGCAAAATGAAGCAAGTCTTTGATCCCTCTCTAGTTGCCCCTTGGAATGAAATGAACTCTTTGAAGTAAAGATCGGCATGCCCAGAAATGACAAAACAGAACCAAGAGAGTTACAAGGTTAAGACCAAGATGGTGCCACATGTAGATTATTTTGTTAAAAGCTGGATTGGGGGGCGAATTCCCAAGAACCTAGTTTAAGTTTAGGCTGTCAAAATTAGCACCAGAAACTAGATGATAATTCAAGATGAAAGATCTTCCCCCACTATCCTGACAACATGCACTAGGGTAGCAATTCCAAATCATTACACACCCTCTCACAAAGAACTTTCCAGAATGTATTCCAGATGCCATACAAATCAATATTCAGATTCATTTGGCATAGTCCACAAACACACACTCTGCCTTCTACAATTACACCTAGAAACATGTTGGTCTTGCCACTGAAGGTTATACAACATTTGTGCAACAACAGCACCATCTGAGCACCAATTCAACAACACTGAAGCCACATGAGTCACACCACAAGAGAAGGGAATGCAAAAAGGCCGAGTTTACTTTGAAATGAGTTCTACCGGGCAGGGATGGTTATGAGTTGCTCTGTGGCCTGGAAACTGGCCTCCAAATAATTCAATGCACACTGTTTTCTCACTCAATCAGCTACATGTGCTGAAGACCAGATGAAGCATGTGCCAATTAACTATCCTACAGATGAAGATCATAACCAGCCTCTGACAGGAAGTGTGATTACCCTGTGCTTAATTCTATCACTTCAAGTTGCCAGTAGGTGGCAGAAATTCAAAAAAATTTTAAAATTCTGCCTTCTTTATAGGTAAGGTCCAAGTGTGTCAGACTGGGTCTTTGATAATCTTGCCACATCTGTATGAGATTAGAAGCCGTGAGAGAAATGTTCATGAAGGTGATGGATAACCAACTTGGATTTACCATGTTTTTAAGTAATTTCAGCAGCTTCCCTAGAGGGTGTGAAAAAACCCTGTGGCCTATGCATTTGATCCACTATATAATAATATATAACGACTTTGCCGACTCTTTGGTCCTGAGTCTTTTCAGTGTCTGTCTATACTCACCACTGTTGGAATTTGAATTATCATAGTTCAAACTATGATAAGAGGATGAAGCTGGCAGTTTCTGATGTACATTGACTGTCTTCTTAGTCTACAAAGTCAGATGTCTAATCAGTCTTGAAGTTTTTTTAACTCTAAAAGAAGCTTTCCTTAACACATTTTTAGTATGCATTCAATGGACAAAATAAGATGGAAATGAGAGCAAGGGATGTGGAAAAATAAAATGTCAAGTCATGGAGAGGAAAAAAATATCCGAATCAAATATTTCAAATTGAGATCTGCAAGATACAATTTATAGTCTTTCAAACTGTGCTGTTTGAAAGCAACAGGACCACACAGTGGAGGAATCATGGTAAAAAGTTTTCTTTCCTGTAGAACCTAGAACAAAACCCAAGTGATCACTGTTTCTGAAAGACAGATCAAGCAATACCCAGAAATCTTTAGGAGTTTTGGTTTCTTTCAGAAAACTTCAAATTCTTCAGGAAAGACTGCTGGAAAAATTCAAAGAATTTTAATTGCTAAGGATTACTTTCCAGTGATATCAAAGAATCGAATCAGAGCTTTAGAAAGAGTAGATAGAGAGATACTAGATACAGATAGATAGATATATCCAGGTCATTAACTTTTTTGTTTCCTCCTGATATACAAAGAGGCAAGACCCAGTCTAATTTCATTTCAAAGAGTTATTGGATTTCGTTCCCTCAGCTGTGATGAGACCCTCCTCAAGCCATCTTCCCCTCTTGGTAGTTCTGACCTTGCTGATCTGCCAACAACCACCCTAGTTGGTCACTGTGGCTGGTCTTTAGGTTTGGAAGCAAAAGAACTGGATGGGCAGGGACTTATCCCAAATTGCACTATGTAGCTGATCACTCATACCGTACGTAGGACAGTTGTGTTCAAAATAGGGTCTCTCACCAACAGGAGCAGCATCTGGACTCTTGTAGAATGCACATTTAATTTTTTTTATAAATTTGTCAATTATATATTGATGAGTCATAATTCTATTGATGGGGTATAAAGTGTTGTTACAATATATGTACACAACATGGAGTGACTGAATCTAGCTAATTATCATATCTTTTACCTCAAATATTTATTTTTTGATTCCTCATTTCTAACTGAAACTTTGTACCCTTTGGTCAACATAAACCCTATTTTCCCCAACTTAAAGCTTCTAGTAACCACCATTCTACTCTCTGCTAGTATGAATTCAATTGTTTTAGAATCCAGATACAAGTAAGAACATGCAGTATTTGTCTTTCTGTGCCTGGTTTATTTTACTTACCATAATGTCCTTTATATTCACCCATGCTGTTGCAAATGCCTGAGCAGTATTCAATTGCATACATACATACCATACTTTTTGATTCAGTCATCTGTTGATGGACACATAGTTTGCTTCCATAACTTGGCTATCGTGAATAAAGCTACAATGAACATGACAATACAGATTAGGGCTTCAAAATACTTGTTTCAAAATCTTTGGTTATAAACCCCAATGTGAGATTGCTGAATCAAAAGGTAATTTCATTTTTAGTTTCTTGAGAAATTTTCATACAGTTTCAGTCAAGTGTACCAGGGTCTCTTTTCTCTACCTTCTTGTCAGTACTTGTTATCTTCTATAATTTTAAAAATGGCCATCCTAACAGGTAGAGGTGATATTTCATCTTGGTCTTAATTTGCAAGAAATGCAAATTCTTGGAGCCCTCCTTACACCTGCTGGATCAGAAACTGCAGTAGAACTCAGCAATAAGTAGCCACCCAGGTGCTTCTGATGCATTCTCAAATTTAATGCTTTGACAGAGTGCAAGCTCAGTAATTCAGGGGCTTCTCCAGGAGATTATGAAGGACACCGTAAATATGAGTGAGGAGAACAAAGGAGTGCCTTAGAATCTCTTTGACCATTCTTGGTGTAAGAAAGAGATTTCATTCATCCTGTTAGTGGAGTTATTTTTCCACAAACTGTTTTCATTTTCTGAAAATCAGTAGTGTAGCTCAAGAAAATGGCCTTTGACTAATTTTTTAGCTATAAAACTTCAGGCAAATAACTTACTTTACCTGTGCTTTAATTTCTATATCTGTAAAGTGGAGGTAACATGAAATCCATTCTTGGATTTTAAGGATAAATGATTTCTGAAAAGCACAAAAATAATGCCAGATATGCTTTTATTGTATATAATAAATTTTAGATATTATCATTCTTATGTCCTTTCAAAGTCAAACTCACTTGTCACCCAAGCTTAAGTCTTTCTAATTCCACTGTCCTGGGTTAGGTTAGTTTCTCCTTCATCTAAGCTACTTATCCTTAGCATTTATACATCGCTTTGTAATTTGCCTGTTTCCTGGTAGATTACTTACTTTTCCAGATGTGGGAATTTGTCCGATTTATCTTTCTTTTTCCTAGAACTAATATCTTTATTCATACCTACACAAGTAGGTATTTAATAAATATGGATTGAAAAAAAGGAAGGAATGTGAACTGCAGACTGGAGTGGGAGATTGCTTGCCTAGTATGCTTGAGGCTCTGGGTTTAATCCCTAGAACAAAATAAAATTTTAAAAAAGAAAGAGCAGAAGAAGATCAGAGAGAAGAAAAGAAAGAGAGAAAAAAAAGGTGATAATGATACTGAGGAAGCCACCATATCCTCACCTCCTTTTAGGCAGATAAGAATTTTTGAAAGAAACATTTAAATTTTGAAAGACATTTTCATCATTTGTAGGAAGCAAAGCATCCCACCATCCCACCCTAAGCCCATTTTCTTTCATTTTACCTTGACCTGTCCCCCCCCTCCCCATATTGCTTGGTCATCCTGAACGCAAGGAGCTCTCAGATTTTAGCTAGGTGGAAGGGAATTTAGAAGTAAGAGACAGAAAATGCTGAATCCTCATATTCCAATGAGGTCCAAGAACTTGGTCTTTTCTTACCTCTGCTTTCCCCTCCGTAGGTTTTTATCCTCAGTGAATTTTCTTCAAATTCTGGTCCCAGTCTCCCAAACTTGATTCTAGCTATATCCCACTTGCTGATTAAGGCAGTGGAAAGAGATCTTCTTGTTCTCAAGATTCCCAATAAAGTCCCTGGTCATGCTCTTGGGCCTGGCTTGCATGAGGCACTCATTCCTGAATCAATCCCTGCTGTCAGAAGGGTAGGACATTCTGATGTCATTTATGGGCAACATACTTAATATTTTGCAAGTCCTTAGTTATTCTGCAAAACTAAGTTTAAGTAATTGAACCCAGGATAGAGCTGGAAATGGGAGTGAGGTAGAGGAGGAAGGATATTATATATTCAGAATTAGACATTAAAGGAGGCTTCTTTGCATAGAAGAAAGAGGCCTTGCTCTGTGTCTAATTGGACAAGGGGAAAAATGAGGCCCCTCTGGCTCTGACACTCCCAGCCTGGCAATCAGACTCAAATTTTTAAACTTTCTGAACTCTAGTTCCAAATGGGGACTAACACCACCATTAGTATCCTTCTCACAGGTTCTTATGGGGATGATTTGAGATAACCCTTGAAATCTTAGGTACTTCGCATAGTACCTGGCACTTACAAAGTATTTAATAAACAAGAACTATTACTATAGTCCATGGGATTAGCAATTCACTTTATGGACCTCAGATTCTTCCTCTATAAAATAGTGGTAATAATTCTACCTCTCAAAATTGATAACAGTATTAAATATCAAAATTGATAACAGCATTAAATATCATCCTAAATGCCTGACACATATTTGTGTAATAAATGTGAGTTCCTATCTCTTCTGCCGCCAGCTCCCCCTTTTCTCCTCTCCTTCTTGAGTTCTGTCCCAGTGGTTCATTGGACAGTGAAAAGGGAATAGGCATCGAATCTTGTCTGAAAAAGAGAGGCTATGTGCCTGAGAACTGGTAATTCTACCTGTGGCTTGGGATTTCCTATGTATGATGATAAAGGTGCCTCTCCCTGATGAAACAGAAGCCTCAGAAACTGAGGTGAAGCATATGGTACTTATGCCCATGCACTCTTGCCTCTTTACACCCGGGCTCACTGATGCATTACCTATATGTGGAATATAGGGTCTCTGCCCTACCACCCATGGCCTCTTTACCCTTCCCAGAAGCAAGTCTTAAAGCCATTTCTTTTGCATTTACAACCATGCTTCTAAATAATAGGCTCCTGATGTATTTCCCAAAATTGAAAAAAATATATAATTTTTTTTTCTAGTTTAGCTATCACTTGTTTTGACTTGTTACTGTGATAGATGAGGATTTGGAATTTCTCTTTACTCTTGCCCCACCGCCCTGGCACATACCATTCCCATCCTTCACCCTCATTCCCCACATATGGTCACACCGCATGTTCTGGAATACTCCATGGTTACCTAAATATTAGTCAAAGGTGGGCCACATGGTACATTGCTGTTACATTTATTACCTTGTATATAGGTAATAAATGATGTATAGCAGGTGTCAGAAAGAAAAAAACTTCTAAGTGGGGCATGGTGGTACATGCCTGTAAACCTAGTGGCTCGAGAGAGGCTGAGGCAGGAGGATTGAGAGTTCAAAGCCAGCCTCAGCAACTTAGTGAGGCCCTAAGCAACTTAGTGAAATTCTATCTCTAAATAAAATATTTGAAAAGGACTGGGGATTTGGCTTAGTGGTTATATGCCCCTGGTTCAATCCCCTGTACCAAACAAACAAAAAAACCAAATTTTTTAAATGGGCGAAACAAGATTAGTGGTCTAATTCATCCATCCAAGATCTTTGCTTTTCTTGGTCTTTGGCATATTGAACAAGTTGTAGAAAACTAATAATGCCAGTTGTTATTTATAGAGATGTAAATTGATTGTATATGGTGGAATGTTGTAGCAGAATTAGCAGAATTCTTAGATGACCTTCCTATAATGTAGGTTCTTGGATAATGTCCTTCCCTTGAGTGTGGGCAGAACCTGTGAAATCACAACAGTGATGTATCATTCCTGTGATTATGTTATAGAGCAAAAGAGCCCTTATCCCAATGGGCCTAATCTAATCACATGAATTCTGGTCACATGAGCCCTTTAAACAAAAGTTTTCTCTAGCTGGTGGCAGATATTCAAAACACCAGAGGATTAGACACAGTTTCTGGCTTTAAAGATGGAGGAGGCCCTGTGCAAGGACAAGGAGTGGTTTCTAGGAGGTGACAGCAATCCCAATAGACAGCCAGCAAGATATACATTATCCTTGGTCCTGCGGCCACCTGGAGCAAAATTCGGTGAGCAACCTGAATCAACTTAGAAAGCAGTAACTTGCTCAAAGAGAACATATAGGAGATAAACTTTTTGAAATCTTGCACGTCTAACTAGATTTTTCCACTTTTACTTGACTATAAATATAACTATGTGGGAAATTATTTTCCTTTGGATTTTTGAAGGCATTGCACATTCATTTTTACCTTTTACTACTGCTCTAGAGAAAATGTATGCTATTCTGAATCCAGCCATGTATGTAGCTTGTTCCCATTGTCTTCCTTCCTCATTCCCAAAGATTTTAGAATTTTATTTTTGGTCTGAGATGCAATGGAATTTCATAATGATGTGGCTTGGTGTGGGTCATTATAAATCCAAACTATCATCCAATGTGTTCTTTCGGTACATGAACTGGCTTTCTTGAACTTGACCCTCCATGGCAAGAAATATAACTGGCCCCTCTCTCCCTCCTGAAATACTCTTGTATTTGACTTGACTAATGTCTTCCCTTTTTAGTTTTCCTCCTAACTCTCTGATGGCTCCATTTCCTTGGTTGCCAGTGTTCTAAATAGTGGTTCTGAGCTATTTCTCCTTATCTCCAGTATTTTTCTAGGTAATACCATCAACAAGACAGCTATGTCCAAACATACAATTCCAGCAAACTTTTGAGCTCCTGTTCACATATGCAATAATCTACTTGACATCTTACCTTTCAAACTTAATATGTCTCAAATTAAAACTTGACCTTTTACATTTATCCTCATCCTCTGGTGGTCAGTTATACAATTCAACTCCTGATCATTATAAACAGAGAATCCACTTCAACTCCTGATCATTATACACCAGCCCATCCAACTGTCACTTCTACCTGTAGCATGTCTCTTGAATCATCTTCTTGTCTCGATCTCCATGAACATCCACTATCCCTACTTTCCTGGGTCTGTAATGGCCTCTCAATTAATCTCTTCACATGTTCTTTCTCTAGTGCAGCCATTTTCCAAAAAGTAGTTTGAATAATCGAGCTTTAAGATGCAAATCTGATCATATTAGTTTTCTGGTCACACCTCTTCAATAGTTTCAGAATGCATCTAGGATAAAATTCAGTATTGTTAAGGGACCTACAAGGCCCAAAGGATGTGGCCCCTGCCTACCTCTCCAGAATCACCCGTACCACCCTCTCCCTCCTCAATTTGTACTAGTCACACTAGTTTTGTTCAGGGTATCAAATGTGACAAAGTTTTTCTATATCAGTATCTTTTCCTGGGATGTTTCCATTCCTCCTTTCATGTGGCTCCTGCTCACTACTTAGGATTCAGTGTAACATCACTTTCCAGGAAAGGTTTATTTTCCTGATTAACAATGTAAACAAAGGTCCTCATTCATGTCTTCATTCCCTTTCCTTTACAATACCTACCAAAGTTTTGTAGAATTGTGCAATTTGTTGGTTTTCTTTTCTACTAGGTCATAGATTCCATAAAGATAAGAAAATTTCTTGCTTGTCACTGTCCCCAGTACCTAGCATCTGTCAATGAGACTCATCTGCTGAATGAATGATCATTCATTTAGAATTTTAGTAACCTGAATCCAGTCCTGGCCCTTCTGCTTTACTAATAATGCAAATTATTGGTATTATATAACCCTAACATTCTGTAGCCTTAGTTTGTCTAACTATAAAACGAAGACAGCAGTACTTACTTTATAGGGCTCTTGTGAAAATTAATGAAGACAATCCGTGGGAAGCAGTTTGCATAGTGCCTAGTACATGTTAAGTGCTAAGTAATCTTAGATAATGATAATATTTATGAGGAGAGCTCCTAACTATAATTCTAGAGGTACAAGAGTGCAATAAATGGAATAAAGGGTCAAATAAAGAATCAATCATTTCTGCATAAAGTAACATAAACTTCTATTGATTGTAATGACAATCTTATGTACTTGGCTAACTCACTGTGCTCTACAAATAAATGAATACAGAAGACATTGTTGTTGTCTGACCAAAATTTATTTCTTCTCTTCTGTCTTACTAATAAAATATTTCCTCCTATTCCCTCTCCTCATCCCCAGAGTTTCATCCTCTGCTCTACATGATATGCCTCAATGGCAGTTCCCATTCCCAGCTCAACTGGATTCAGATGAGTCAAACCGATTGGGAATTCTACTCCCTTTGGCACTGATTGATTTTGCAGTGGGCATGTAACTTAGTTTTCTTCAATAAGACAAGGAGGGAGCTGAGCAGGGTTCAGGTGGGTCTTGGAAAATGTTTCTCATTTTAAGAAGGCACGCAAGAAGAAAGCATCCCTCTCCTGACTCTGGACCCTGACTGTGACACATGCAACTACATGTCAGTTTTGTGGCTATAAGGGTAATCAGCCTTAGGTGTAGCTCAGTGCTAGAGCCCTGGTCTAGCTGGGAATGTATCTCAGTGATACAGTGATTGTCTTGCATGCATGAGGCTGGATTCAATTCCTGATACTACATACACAAGTACAACATTAGGATGCTGGAGCTAGATTGCATAGATTCAGATGCTCCCTCTACCACATTCAAACTCCTTAATCTCTCCATGCCTCAGTCTTCTCAGCTACAAAATAGGACTAATGACAGCTCATTGATGAGCATTATATGGTACTGAATATTAACCACCTTAGCACAGTTTCTGGTGCTTAGAATAATCATCAAATAAACATCCAATTTAAAAGAAGAAGGAAAGAAAGGAGAGATGGGCAGAAGATGGCTCTGTGATGACCGAACTGAATTATTATACCATACCTAACACCATTGCTTGGTTTGGAGTGGTTTGTCCTTGCTGAAACCCATTCTCCTTGGTACCAAACAAACAAACAAAACCATTCTCCTTTGAGCTCCTGATGGTAGGAGGCTATTTTCTCTAACATTTTATTCTTAGTCAGGACATAATGTGACATATAACCCAAAGTATCCCAACCAAAACCCAGCAGTTAACTTCATCAGCAGCTTAGTAGCCTGAGGGTCACAGGACCTCTGACTGTCCTTCCAACTTTGAGACAGCATGATGACATTTAGTTGTTTATTTGGTAAAAATTATTTAATGGGCTGAGGAGGAGGGAGTTTGAAAACTTTTTCTGCCAGTAAACAGAACTTCACATTTGAGTTTTTGTAAGCGGGTAGGGTGATGTAAACTCACCACTCCCAGCCACTGGACTGGATCACAATGGCTCCAGTCAATAGACTCTTGTTTCTACAACATTATTCTTCCACTGCCTTGATAGATGGAAAACATCATGTGTTTTTCCCTTAGAGATAGGGGTTCAATTCATGTTCCAAGTGTATCAAAAGAACATTCATTGCTTTGGCTCTCTTTGGCCTTGTTTTGGATGATTTTTACTATTCACCCCAGAATTCAGAGGTCTTTGGAAACACTCAAAGGGAAGTACTTTTCTCAGGCCACCTGAATGGGAACCAAGCAAAGATCTCATGCCATTTAGCTAGAGGGCACTGGTGTTAAAGGGTGTCTGAAGATTTGTTTTCCAACAGACATTCACCATGCAGTTTCTCACTCTATGCAGAGGCCCATGTCAGGTCTCAGGAATATTGGAGAAAACTGTAAAGGCATTACATTTGACAGGTTCTACAGTTAACACCTATGGCAAGATTACATGTGGTCAAATGTACTCTTGAAAGAGTCACTAAATAAATGGCATAAAAGAGTGCACATAGTTCATTGTATACATATATAGGCATATATGTATGCAGCTATACAAATGTGTGTTGTATTTGGTGGTATACAGTAGTACCTAACAAAGAAGTCAGCAGTGTGTGTGTATGTCATATATACATACCTTGGTTAGAATAATACTCAGTAAGGCAAGGCAAACAGCCCACACTACAAAAGGCCAGAGGTGGCCGAGACCACAAAGGGAACATCAGATTCATGTCTCCCATTTGGGGCTGCTGCAGCTATTCCTTTCTTAAATGAAGCCCTATACTTAACTGTCATATAGTCTATACACTGAAGGATTGTTCAAAGTCACATTAATGGTGAATGGAGGTAGCAAAACCCGTTAGCCCCCACTGTGGCCCCCGTGGATTTGCATATCCAATACCAGAAGGCTGAGTGAGTTTGTGTTATGGTTCCCACACCTGCCCAGATATCCCAGTGCTAGCAGGTTGATGCTTTTGCAGGACACCATGAAAAAACCAATATATGAATTGTAAAATGATTAAATGAATAATCTGCTACCAAATCAGATCTGAAATACACTGGCAAATGCCAAAGGCTTAAGAAAAATTCATTCCCTACTCTCTCTCTCTCTTTCCCTCCCTCCCTCTCTCTCTCTCTCCTTTCTTTTCTTTTTTTCTCTTTGACTGCATCACAGGGTTATTACAAAAGTCTGATCTTTACAAATGTTCTTTGTTAATTTCAAAGTCTGGTAACTTTACATATTTTAAGAGTCATGGAGAGCTCAGTTCACAAGCCCTGCTTCACAGAATCATCAAGGTGGGTGGTAAAGAGTTGGGCCAGTAGGCTTTGCACGTGGCCTCTGAAAGGCTGAAAACTGCCTGGGTCTGGGGAGAAGGCTAACTGAAATTCTGTTGCAGTGAGAATCCCTGAAGGTTTGTGGACCAGGTCATAACTCTTGGGACTCAGGAAGAGGGTATTATGTGTGGCGGAGGGGAGGCTAAATTTTACAGAGAGTCTAGTCCTGCTAAGGAAACAGTTTAGATGGGCCCAATCAAAGTGAAGAATGGGAGCTGGGGTTGTAGCTCAGTTGCAGAGCACTTGCCTAGTATATGTGAGGCACTGGGTTCAATTCTCAGTACCACATATAAATTAATTAATTAATTAAAGGTCCATCAATAACTAAAAAAAAAATATTTAAAAAAGGAAAAGTGCCTGATTAGGCCCATTTAAGGTAATTTCTGTATTTAATGATGAATGAAATGTTTTGGATAAGGTTACTAGACTCTTCCCTTTCTTCACTAAAATCCTGATAGGATTTGGAGAGAGAAGAATCTTAAGAGTTTATTGTGTTTCATGTAACTCTGACATTCAAAACAGAACAATAGATCATATTCAATTTAGTAGTGTTTTTAAATTTTTGCATTTGTGTTTCTTTTCTCTCATTCATTCAAGAAATAATAAGAAGAGTTATTGAATGGACTTCTCTAAGGCTTCCTCCAGCCTTTTACCTCACCTTGCTTTGTATGGACTACAGCAAGAGCCTTGGCTAGTGTCCCTACCCATCTGCTCTTGCTTCCTGCTGTCCATTCACCAGCACTCAGATCATTCTTTCCAAAACATACTTCCCAGTGCTTTCCCGTAGAACCCTAGTGTAAGCTACATGTGTACGTTTAAATGTCCCAGTAGTCAATTAAAAACAAAAGACAACATGTGAAAATCATTTAATTTAGACATTTTATGCAGCCCATTATGTATCCACAATATTGTCACTACAACATATAATCAATACAAAAAAATTATTGAGATGTTTTATATTCTGTTTTTCATGCTAAGTCTTTGAAATCCAACATGTGTTTACACTTACCACAAATCTCAATTATGACTAGCCATGTTTCAACTGCAAATAGCTACATGGTATTCCAGTGGCTGCCATCATGGACAGGGCACACCTGAATGACTATGCCACTCCTTGCTCAAAACCAGCTGCTTCCCACTGCAGGATCTTCTCCATCTAGTGTGTATCTTTTGTGCATGCAAGATCCACAAAGGCAGGGATTTATGTTATGTCTCCAACACCTAGAATAGTGCTTGGGATGAAACAGGAACACAACAAACACTGCTGAAAGACCTAATGATTGAGTGGGTGTGTATTTTATATATGAATGAAAGACCATAAAAATGATTTGAAAGGATATACATCAAAATAACTGTGGAGATTACTTGGGGGAAAGATGAGTTGGAGGGAAAGATCATAAGGAACTTCATTTGCATAGCTATGGTTTGGATATGATTTGAGTATGTCCCCCAAGGTTTCTTGTGTTGAAATTTAATCTCTTTGTGAGCTGTTAAGAAGGTGGAGATTTAATCCCACTATTGTTTGGAATATGGTTAGAATTCAATAAGGTCATTAGGGTGGAGACCCCATGAGTGAATCCTCATGGCTCTATAAAAACAGGGAGAAAGACTGGAAAAGATATATGTAGTACTTTTCTGTCTCTTGCCAGGTGATGCCCTGCACCACTACAAGGTTCTGTAAGCAAGAAGGCCATCAATTATAAGTGATAGAAAGTTGACCAATATAGTATGTATTATGTTTTCACTTTTCACGTGTGTCTTAATTTTAATGTGTACTTGAATATTAATTGCACAATTAAAAACAAAACAATCTTTGAATGTAGAAAAGAAGATAATGAATATTATAAATAAACATTGAAGATGAAAAATCGAGAATATTTTAAAAACAAAAAACTGTTTTTGGGTATTAGTTTCCTATTGCTGCTGTAACGAATTACCACTAACTTCATGGCTTAATGCAACAAAAATCATTATTTTATAATTCTGAAGATCAGAAGTCTAAAATGGGTTTCACTGGGCTAAAATCAGGATGGCAAAAGTTCTTTCTGGAGGCTTTAGGTGAAAATTCATTTTCTTGCCTTCTCTGGCTTCTAGAGACTGCTCACATTGCTTGGCTCAAGACACCCCTCCATCTTCAAAGCCAGCAATCAATCACTCTGGCCTCGACTTTTATCATCTTGTGTCCTTTTCTGACTCTCTTACTTCCTTTTTTCACTTTTAAGGACCTTTGTGTTTATTTTGAGCCCAATTATATAATCCAAGATAAGTGCCCCATCTCAAAACTCCTAATTTAATCACACCTAAAGGGTCTCTTTGCCATGTAAGTTAACATGTTCATGGGGTCCAGAAATAAGGATGTGGACATCTTTTGGGGTCACTCTTCTGCCTGCTATCATGACTTTATCAATTTCAACTGACTGTCTGCCTGTGATATGGAGTTAAGCCGTGTGCTTTGGAATCCCCCCGTCTGTGGATTCTGCACTCACTGAACAAAGCCCCAGCTGCTGTTCCTGGATGTGGGTCCCAGGCTCACTTTCCAAATTGATCATTTTCATAAATTATAACACTGATTTGGAGTTCACACAATTTTCATTTGTCATTTTCTCTCTCTTCATGAAAGCTAGTTGTACTTCCCAAACTTATGTGACAGGCTTGAGGAGGGTCACCAATGATCCCCATCTCCTAATATGCATATCTTGTGTAATGTTCTCCCTTTTACTGTGGAATGAATTTATTGACTTGTTTCTAATGAACAGAATATAGCAGAGGCAATGGGATGTCACTCCCAGTGTTTGGTTATAAAAGACTATGGCTTTTGTCTTGAGTGTCTTCTCTCACTCTCTCTTACTCTGATATAAGTCATTTTCAAGTCATGAGCTGCCCTAGGGAGAAACCCAAGAGGCCAGAACCGATTTCTCCAACTAACAGTTGGGGAGCATGCAGGTCCTGCCAACTGTCAATGAATGAGCTTGGAAGTGGATCGTCCCTTGGTGCTACCTTGAGGTGACTGAAGCCCTGACTAATACACGGATTGTGTTTTGTGAGACTCTAAGCCAAGGACACCCACCTAAAATTGTGCCTGGATTCCTGACCGACCCACAGGGAAGGTGAGATAATAAATGAACTTTTTTTTTTAATATTTATTTTTTAGTTGTAGTTGGACACAATATCTTTATTTATTTATTTTTATGTGCTGCTGGGGATCCAACTCAGGGCCTCCCCTGTGCTAGGCAAACGCTCTACTGCTGAGCCACAACCCCAGCCCCATAAATGCACTTTTTAAACCCTTAGTTTGGGGGGTAATTTGCTGCACAGTGATAAATAACCAATTTAGATTCATTCCTCCCTCCTTCTGTCTCTTCCCACCTTCTTTCCCTCTCCTCTCCTCTCTTCTCCTCTCCTCTCCCCTCCCCTCCTCTCCTCTCCTCTCCTTTCCCCTCCGCCTCCCCCTCCCTCCCTCCCTTCCTTCCTCTTTCCTTCCTTTCTCATTTCCATCTCTCCTCTCTTCTTCCTTTCTTCCTCTCTCTTCCTTGTCTAGCTTGATCTAATTCCCTAAAATTACTTATCCTGAAGAAATCCAGATAATGTTCCAGGCTTTTCAGGACCCATATAGACTCTGTCTTTTATTCTTTAACCATGTGCCATCTCCCAGGCACCCAGATAGTTTGGTTCAGAAGCAATTTCTTCAAATCACCTCCCTTCAGTAACTCTTCTACTCAGACCCTATGATGGCTTCTCAGAGCTCTAGAAATAAAAGGCAAAGTCTTGATGGCTCCCTGCACAGTCCTGCATGTTTATTGCACACTTTCCCCATGCCATTGCTGCTCAGCCCCGGTCCTCCTGGACGGTCCTCACAGGGCGGCCCATGCCTACCTCTCAGTATTCATGCTCCATATCCCTTTTGCCTATGATGCTCTCCCTCACCCCAAGAATCTACCTGTTGTGCTTCTTCCCCTCCTGCCTTTTGTGACCATCCTAGTTAACAATGACACCCTCATGTTCCCAAACTTCTTGATCTTTCTATTTTTCTTTTCCCATTTTACACATTAGATTTATTTATTTATTTATGCTGTTTATTACCTATCTTTTCCTGTTACATTTTATACTTCCTAAGGCCAGGATTTATTGTTGATGGTGGTCTATTTTCTCACTGCTCTAGCACTGCTAAAACTACTTAAAATTTGGTAGACATTCAATAAATATTTGTTGAGTGAATGATATTTCGAAGAGAGCACTTGGTCTTGGCTGGAGGAGACTGAGATTTCAACTTGACTGTGTCAAGACCATCTGTGTGGCGTAGGCGAGTATAAAATACTAAGCAGAAATTATAACAAATTGGTGCTATCATTGACTGAGCACTGATTTCACGTCAGGTACTGTGCTAAGTGGTTTATAAGCATGCTTTATATAATCCTCACAGCAGGTATTTTTATTAGTTCTCCTTTCTTCAGTGATGTTTATGGAGGCTGACTTTTATCATTTGTAAGAAGAAAAGGCTAGAACCAAAAATTCCTAAGGTTTCCTCCCCGCCGCTCAGAAGTTCTAAAGTAACCATGTGCTTCTATTTGAAAAGATCCATTTATTTATCCATGACTCAAAGGAAGAAAGTCAAGTCTCAAAGCTCTATCATAAATTTAAACCTCAGTTCTATTTTCTGATAAACAATGCTTTGCTTCTTTTTATCCTTAAATCTCAGAGTTTGCTGGCTCATGGGTAAGACCCATGGAGATGAATGATCCCAAAGGAGGCTCGTTCACTTTTACATAACTTCAAACACAAATACGCAAAGCGTGAGCTTAAATTTGCAAGAAAATCCACAGCCAATTATTTTTAAGCCACCTGAAAAAAGTTCTGTGTTCATTATTGGTTTTCTATTAGTAATGGAATTCAGGGCTGTTGTCACTGAATGTTCTTTGCCTCTAGCCTAATAGTTTTTCTTTAGCAACTTGTCCCAAGAAATTGGATTAAGGAAAAGCTTTATGAGACTCTGCATTTACACCTAACATCACACACTTGAAGACTGAAAGGGGCCAGAGTGGTAACCTGAGGCAATCCTCTGAGTTTGCAGAATAGAACAAGGAAGTCTCAGAGAAAGCAAGCCATAAAGGCAAGCACACACAGCCAACAAGTAGCAGAGCTGGAATTTTGAACACCAATTTATTTAATGCCAAAATCCATGCTCTTTACATATTGAAAGGTAGTTTCATCTCTGAGATTTGGTTTGGGGCAGTTTTCTTTTTCTCTCACACCATAACAAATGTGGCAGAAGACACTCACAGGTGAAATACATTCTCATGATATATTCAAAATTTGATTTAAAAAAACGAACAATATTTTGCACAAAATAAGTAAATGGTACCACAGGGAATTTGCATTACTCTAATTTGCAATTGGCACAATTATGAAAAAGAATGTAAACAACAGATTAAGTCATAAGCACTTCCCTGAATTTGAAACATAATGAAAATTAGACCGAAAATAATAATTGTGACTAAACTTCTTTACATTTTTATGTGTCAGGTGTTAAACTAAGTGCTTTAAGCTAAAACGTGGATGGAACAAAGTATAGTGGTTGCCTGGATTCAAATCTTGTCTTTGCCATTTGCTAGGTGTTGAACGTGGGCAAGTTACTTAAACAATTGTTGCTCACTTAGGTTTGTATATAAAACAGGGATCACTACTGTACCTGCTCCACAAGATTATTTTAAGGATTAATTATGCACAACACTCACTGGAGTTTTACCCGTCACCAGGTGGTTATGAGCCCCTCAACAAGTTGAACTTGTTTACTCTCCACTGATATCCAGTAGAACACAACTCCCAGATGTTTGTTTTGTTCTTTGTAACTGGCACAGTCATGCAAAACGACCAAGTCCCAGTGCCTGGTACATTGTACAAAACTCAACAAATATTTATTCAATGTATTAATCCCATGAGTTGTGTACTTTTCTTATCTTCATTTTGCAGATGAGGAAACTGAGGGTTTTCTCCTTTTCCTAGGATCACCTGGTTAAGAATGTGATCTGATGGCAGATTAGAATGCATGATGGATATTTATCGCCTTGATTGTGGTGATGGGGGCTGGGGATGTGGCTCAAGCGGTAGCGCACTTGCCTGGCATGCATGCAGCCCGGGTTCGATCCTCAGCACCACATACAAACAAAGATGTCGTGTCCACCTAAAACTAAAAAATAAATATTAAAAAATTCTCTCTCTCTCTCTCTCTCTCTTAAAAAAAAAAAAAAAAAAGATTGTGGTGATGTATGATGCGTGTATGTGTGTATGTCCAAACTCATTATGTTGTATACATTTAACATATGCAGCTTCTTTGTAAAAAAAAAAAAAAAGATAAAGAATGATATAAAATGCAATTTGTGTAAATATGAGACAAAAGAGTTTATTTCCAAATGTAGCTGTTCTTACTATTTTAAGGCATAAATTACTAGAGACATCACTGGAAATCTGATGGGGACACATGAGTGTGCTGAGATAAACTGTAGGCAATGAGGAGCTACATAGGTACTTAGTGATGGAACGCTTGCCTAATACCTGTGAGGCACTGGGTTTGATCCTCAGCAACACATGAAAATAAATAAATTAAATAAAGGTATTGTGACCATATGCAACTAAAAACTATTTTTAAAAAAGATTAGAGAATGAGGGGCTAGGGTAGGAAAGCTGTCCAGCAATAGGGTGGGTTGGAAAAATACAGAAACCACCTTAGAGTTACCCAAAACCATTAGATAATTACCCTAACCACCCATCTCACTCACCAGGACACAATGAGTAGAGGAAACCTAATCCAGCCTGCTAAATTCCAAGTGGCCTCCAAGTACCCCTCAGCCCAGGTAAGAAAGGCTAGATGGTGAATCTGCCTGACCCCAGGGATATTGATAGGGTCCTTTTCAGGCGAAGAGAAAAATTTGATCTGGGATTTGCCTGTGACTGTCAGAACGAATGGTGTGCATTCATGAATAATCCAGACGGAATTCAGAACCCCAGAGTGTCCACTGCCCTGCAATCGCCTGACAGTGGAGCCAGGCTGGTGGCTATGACCTGTGGGGTCAGTTCACCCCAAGACACACTTTCCTGCTCCTCTTTCACAGAAACTCAGTTCCACCACAGGGAAAAAAAAAAAAAAAAAAAGACAAAACAAAATAAAAACCAACCTAGGAAGGGAAGACTGGGGTAGTCGGGGGCGGGGGTGGGGGTGGGGGTGGGGGGGTGAGAGAGATTAGTTTGGGGAGATAGAAAGAGGTAAGGTGAAATCTGCTGGACATGGGTCTTGCTTGGCTTGAGGACAAGCTACAGGCTTGTTAAGCAAGTCAGGACAAATCACGTCAGCCTCTGTCACTGGGGGGCAGTAGACATGGTGTGACTTCAATGCATACCTGTACTTCCACTAGGGAGAATTAAATGCAAGCCTGGAAGGCAGGGAGTGAAGAACAGAACAGTCTGTTGGGGAAGAAGGACAAGACCGAATGGAGATAAGCTTGGTGCAGAGGACAGGAGCCCTCGACTATTCCTGGCCCATGTATTTGCAATTGCACCCATGAGGCTGTGGTTATATCTGTAGATGCACCCAGGGACTGAATGGAGAAAAAGAAAAGAGTCCCAAAATGGTGGTGTTGTTGGGTATATTTAAGCCCAAGGAGGTGACACCGTGCAGCAAAAAGAGCAGAACCAGAGAGATCTGGGTTCAAATTTCTTTTCTGGTTGATGATTTTGGTTATATCACTTATCTGAGATTCATCTGTATCCTCTGTCAAGTAAGAATGGCGATGATGATAATAAAATATAATTAGCTAGTGTTTTGGAGGCAGACATGCCAGAATCCTAATCTATTGTACAGCATAATCTGTAAAAGTTACATGTATAGATTTAATCTATGTGAGTTTGAGTCCTCCCTCTGTGACTAATTAAGTGAACTTGGAAAAATTAGTTTCTCTGAGTTCTAGTTTTCTCATGTACCAAATGGAGATAATGGCAATACCTGATTTGAATAGCAAAAGCCCAATAAATATTTGTCGAATGAATGAGGGTGGTTGAGAAAATTCCATGTGATAATGTACATAAGACGCTAAACCTAATGGTTGGCACATACTAATGATTCAAAAGACATTAGCTATGATTATCAGTTAACAGGAGTGAGTAAATGGAATAACATGTAAATTAACAGTCCCTTAGTCGTTGCTTCCTTTTCCAGTCTGTGAATGACTCTTCAAAACTTTCTCCCACCTAGCTTTGACCTCCAATCAGAAGTCTCTGCAGGTTCAAGTTGGTCATGATCTGGAAGTCAATGTGAAGTCATTCTGCCCAACAGATCTGAAAAAAAGGGGGCACTGAGGCTGTATGCAGGGAGGTAGCAGATTCTCTGGGCTTTGCACAACTTCTTGCAATGCTGTCATACTCACAGCACCTGGACATCTTGATGTACCAGATATGACAGGAAATCCCAGCCTCATCTGTGGGGATCTCCCAGTCTTTCCCACTTGCTGATTTTCTCCTAGTTTACATGCAGCAAGTTACCCAGGAAAACACACGAGCCCTTCTATGCCAGGGGCACAGCAGCTTCTGTCAAGTCAAGAAACTGCAGTATACAAAACCCTTTCGCATGCACAGGACCCCCTAAACGTATGCTCCCTGAGGAAAGATAGTGTTGTGTGTTTTGTATACTCTTGATCTCTGGCTCCTAGAAGATAGCCTAGCACATAGTAGGCATTCAACACACATCTGCTGAGTGCAATACTGTGTGATGTGATTCTCCTTGCAATTCTGTGTCTTTGGTAGGGCAGGTGTTAATCATCTACATCTCAACAGGGGAAAAGAGGCTCAGAAGCATAAACACTCCAACTCGGGAAGCTGATGGCAGTAAAATTAAGAAGCAGAATTAAATCTTAGCATGCAAGTCCATCCTTTAAAAAAATATTTTTTTTCTTGACTGCATTTGTATTTCCCCAATCATGTTTGAAATTCCTCAGCAGTGGTCTTATGGAAACCCCCAGTGGAAACGGATGCTTCCTCCAAGGGCAGTTCTCATTTTGATGTTCTTCATGGAGGCCGCTGGACTTGACTTGTGTGTCTTGCTTATTTTCAGCTCTAGGCCTGCTTGCTTCTAATTTATCCATGCCTGCTGAGTTCTGCTCCTGGATTCTGGTTTCAACACACTGTCCTACGAATACCTGGCTGTGCTAGGATAACCAAACCTCTGGTCAACCGCAGATACAATGTGACAGTGTTATTTCTTCCAAAAGCTGACTACATTCAGCTCTTTGGACAAGGTGTATTTACATGTATTTTAAGTGCATGTGCTTTGACAGTGATTACCCAAAATTGGAAAGGATTTTACTTTCTACTTTTTGAATTCATGAATTGGGGGAAAAAAACTTAGTTTTACAAAGATTATTACTTTAAAATAAGCAAAAACAAAAATATTTAAAGTTTAAAAACAAGATTTCTTTGTCATCAGCTTAGCCAAGCATAATGGGCATGCTTCAGCAGACATCTAGGATTCTTAGCTTCAGTCTTGTTCATTAGTACCCATGGTCCGCTTTGGCCACTTCTTCCTTTTGCTTTGCTCACTCAGTGATCCCTTCATGTTGCCAAACTCCACTTTTATTTTCCTATCTTATTTCTTTTCATTTTCTTCACTTTGTACCTCCCTGAGGCCCTAGAATTCCCTTTCTGGTTAGAAAACCAATGATCAGTGAAGGTGAACTTCTACCAAGTGAGAAAGACCCAGGCATTTAAATCTCAGAGGAAAGATGGATGGAATTATAAAGCCCCCTTCTCTGACTCTACAGCAATTCGTGGTTCTTGCCATATCATTAAGCACTAGGCTATATACCCAACTGTTTTCCCATTAGTTCTTAGTATTTACTTCATTTTTCTAACTTATTTTAAATTCTTCAAGGGCAGATATCTTTCTCCCACCTATAAGGAGCTAAATGTATTTTCTATACCCTGGTCCCAGATTATTTCTTTAGTGAAAGGTGTTTTCTAACAGTATTTTGCAAAGATTTCCCAAGACTCTCTTGCTGAGGATATCTATCACCGGTTTATTTGATAAGTGATTGTAGACTCAGCTATTTATTACCCTTTACAAAGTGCTTCATAATTGAATACCAAACTATGTCACTAGGCTCATCTTGCATCTTGCTCATCTCTTCCATACACATAGCCCAGTTTCCAGTAACAATTAATTTCCTCCCCATTCCACAAATCCAGCATTACCATCATTATTAATCATCTTTATTAATTATGTTTTCTTTGTTTGTTGTGTAGAGAATGTCCTCTGAACCCAATCTGATAAGCTCCTCTGCGCCTTCCAAGGAAGGCCCATTTCAGATAACTTCTCTTCTAGAAAAATCTTTCCCCATACTTAAAGCAGAGCAAGCCTCTCCACTGTGCTTCCACAAAACTCCATTTAACACTTATCACTTTGTTTCTTTCTGACTTATCTTGAGGCAGTCAGAAATAATAAGACTTGGGTCTTATTCTTACCTCAAGGTAAGACTTGGGTCTTGTTCTTTTTCATGTGTCTCTAGTTGCACCTTTTTTACTATCTGAGTTGGCCCTCAATAAATATGTGTTGAACGAATATGAGCAAAAGAGAAATGTGCAGGTAGTTACCATGATGGATTGAATGCAGAGTAATGGTGAATAAGGAAGGTGGGGGCGGGGGTCGCTTTACTGGAAGTCAAAAGAATTAGCTCTTGCATCATGCAGTGCAGCTGACCGCTCCCAGAAGGGAGACATCCAAATGTAAGATGCAGAACATTAAATATTGAAAGCAAAAGTTAAATATTAAATTTTAATATGAAACATTAATGCCAATAAACAAAACCAGCCAGAGGGGGACAAAATTAGGACCAGGCCATGGCCCAAAAGAAAAGAGTCATGGCTCAGGCCGAAAGCTGACCGTGGCCTGGACTTTCCCAGCAGGGCTTATTGGTAACAGTCACACCCATCAAATTTCCCGGGAGAAGCAGAAGTGAAGGAGGGGGGGGAGCCTTTTATAACCCACAGCCATAAAACTCAAGTCTTTCCTACAAAACAAAACACAGTAAAGTGTTTCAGGACCGCCAAGGCTTCAGAACTTATGGTACACTGGAACAAAAATAGAGAGAGCAGAGAGGAAAATATGAGGTTGCTGAACCCTTGGGGCAGGAATCCTATCTTTGCTTGCACTGTGTGGGTCTGGGCTTGTGTGCAGCCAACTTGGGCAGAAAGAAACAACAAGAGTCATAAAAGAGGCAAAAACAATAGGCTTGCTCCTATGGCTGCCAATGGGTGTTTGTTTGAACGAGAAACAACCCTGGGAGCAGAAAACTGAAATTAGAGCTCAAGATTTGAACTTGTCAGAGCTCAAAGCTTACCCCACTCGAGGCCACAGGAGCACTTAGGTCTAGCACGACTGTTCAGGGTCAACGGCCCAGCAGCCCTAAAGGACTTAAGCTAAATCTGAAATCTCATAAATTGTGAGTTTTCTATTAGAAAGTCAGTGGAGTCGAATGGTAAAACTGTCCTTGGGGAAGACATTGGGTTAGATGTCAAAAGGGTCTGGGTAATTTACTCTTACACCTATATTCAAATATACTCAAGACCTCTAGTTTATGAAAAGCTCTTATTCTAAAAATGAAAGCTGGGACCACAAGACCAGATCAGATTGTTTGGGGGGAACTGTGGCGAAGTATTAGTAATCAAAATCCATGACCACTGAAAGGAAATAACTTCACATCATTGGCCCTACAGGGTCAGGTTGACACAGAAGGTTATTTGTCTTGCTTTAAGCCTTGGAGGTGAAGGCATAAGTGGAGGACTCTGAGACCAAGACCCCCATCACAGCAAAGGTCTCACATAACCAGTCCCTAGGTTACAGGAAATTTAAGAGGTCACTGAATGTAGAGCCTCTATCCCAGGCCAGGCTGATATTTAATCTGAAAGAGCCACAGACGTGTGCAGGGAATCAAGACAGAGGAAGTTCTTAGACAAGCCTCCTGTTCCCTGAGAACCCTTTTAGTTTCCAAGGAAAATTTGGCCACGATGATAAAGGAATGAGGGTAATTTAGCTGGAAGGATAATCTTCATAAGAAATTAGGAAGCATAAGAGGGGAAATGAGCATGGATTGATGGTTTAATTTTAACCATATGGAAGGATTAACGAATCGGCGCTATCGAGTAACCATATCAAGTGAAAGTCAATCAGCAGACAGCTTTGGGGGAAAATTAGGTTTTCTTAAAGGAAACAAGGTATGAAAATGGGAGCTGGAGCCAAGAAACACAGAGTCCATATTATGGGATGTTTTCTTTCCTCAAGATCTCTTTGTTTCTTACGTTGTGGGACTTTCCTTTCTCCCAAACATATTTGAGTTTTAAAATTTGGCCTAATATTCTTTCTCCCATTTTTGTCTATGTCAAAATAGTCACATCATGCTGGCAAAGGCTAGCCTTAGAAGTTAAGGTAGTCTGATGAATTTCAGAAGAGAGGGAGATTTTAATATGAGTAACTTTTCCTTTTTTTTTTTTTTTGCTACAACCTCATCTGTGTCTACACCTAGGATAAATATAATTCACTCCTCTGGTAGAGTATTTCCTCTCTTACAAGTAATATTGGGAGAGTTTTATGGGGGGGGGGAATGGCATTTATAGTTTATATGGCATCACTAACACCAAATTTTTCTTAATGCCTCACAAAACACAGAGAAAAGATTAATGAAACAGACAGTCAGGAATAGAGCCCAGATATCATATTGAGTCATTGGGTGGCTCTAAGGTAAGTTACTCAACATTACCAGGCTTCAGTTTCCATGTCTGGAATAGGACAGGATAAGACAAGATCAGTGATTCTCAGACTACCGCCTAGGGATGCTCAGTGGTTCATGGACAGGTGATGTAGGGTCCCCATAAAAGTAAAGGCAGATTTGAACATTAGCTGTTTCAATCAGAGTGGCTTCATTTCCATCAATTTACTTGTATATTGGGCTTTTGAAAATAATTTATGTTTAAAACTGGATTCATGCTTTGAAAAATTGAAAACTCATGGAACTACAATAGACGATAACTGATATTTAATCATGCAACCTCTTCTAGCCCTTTTTACATATGTGTGCAACCACCACTTTCAGATATGAGGAATTGTAGGATCACATAGGTGACTTCCTTTCCAAGTTGACAAGCTGGTGACTGACAGGTTTAGTCTCTTGACTATTCCAGGTCTTTTGCTTCCTCTACTAAATCAGGGATGGTAAAGCCCAATGTATTACTTTATTAGTGCTGCCATAACTGATAGCCACAGAATGGGTGGCTTCAACAACAGAAACTTATCCCCTCACATTTCTAGAGCTAGAAGTCCAAGATCAAGGTGAGAGCAAGTTAGTTTTACTCTGAAGTCTCTCTTCTAGTTAACAAAAGCCTGGTCATCTTCCCCTACCCTATTTTTAAATCCTTCATATGACACTTCCTCTGTTATTGTCAGGGCCCTCTTCTAATAAAGACACCAGTTGTATAGGATTAGAGTCCTCCATATGACCTCATTTAACCTCAATTATCTCTTTAAGGGTCCTGCATCAAATATATCACATTCCAAACTACTGGTGGCTAGGACTTCAATGCACAAATTTTGGGGTGGGAGATAAAATTCAGCTCAAACACCTAGTAATCATAGAGCTCAACTCAAGAGTTATTTATTAAATTGTTTTAATACATTTGAAATATTAGCACACAATTTTCAGAAAACACAAGCAATTCACAATGGCACACAATTAATAATAACCCTAGTCTGCCGGTTTCTCTTTCCATAAACAACTACTATTACTTTGTCTTGTTCATCTTTCCAGAAATAGTTTATGTGTATTCAAATCTATAGTGTATTTGTCTCCCTAGTCCTGTATATGCTGGAGAGATTTAAATCAAAAACTCTTCCTTGGCTCAACCCCAGATTAATTAAATTAGAAACTTGAAGCCTGGGGCCTCCCAGGTGTCTCCAGTGATAGGGTAGATTTGGGAAACTGCTGTGGGCTCTTGCTATTCAGAGATTGTGTTCTGAGGACCAGCAGCAACATCACTTAAGAGTTTGCAGACTCTCAGGCCCCACACAGACAACTGAGTGTGCATTTTAATAAGATCCTCTCTTAGGTAATTTGAATGTAGGCAAATTTGAGAAGTATGATTCTTTACACAGAGCAGCCCTGGACAGAGTAGAGGATAATGGGTTGATGTCTGAATGAATTAAAGGCAGACTTGCATGATGGCCTGTGATTTAGGCCATCAAATCCAATGACCCTGAAGAAGAAAAACAACCTCTGAGAGCTACCTTGCCACACCTTTCCCCTACTAGTGCTCTGTGCCCAACTGGGAATTGGTAGTTACTGAAAAGCCTTTTTCATATGATTCTAGTTCTGCAATTAGATAATCTTTTGATAGAGAGTAAATGTGTCCATTGCGAGCCGGAGCATGGCTTCTATAAACCACAGTGAGCACTGTGCAGAATTGGCAGCCTGGCATTCCTCTGGCCTGGTGCAATAAATTGCTGAGGCCATCATCCGTGGCAAATAACCCAGCTAGACTGCCTGGCAGGCCCGGAAGGAAGGGAAAATGGGAGGGAGGTGTCATCCAGTCAATTAGCCACGGAAACAGCATTCCTTCCTCGAGGGTGGATTTTCCTCTTTTCAGCACCACTAACTCAAATGTCAAACAAGTTGTAACTGCCGTGGAGAACAGGCCTAACTACAGTATTTGCTTTCTATAAGAGGGAGAAAACAACTAGTCCATTTCAGCTTTACAGTTGGAGTTCTGAGATTTGGGATGGGGCCAGGTGGGTGGCTTATTAGCAACTATTGCACTGCCTCCCAGCTCCTATACTAGTGCTACTAAAGGAAACCACTTCTGAGTCCCCCATTGCTGGTTGCACAGCCAATGCTTGAAGAGGAAGAAAAGCTATTACACAGGGTGGTTGCAGCTAGATGGCAGCCCCAGGTAAATTAGAGCATATTTCCAACATCTTGAAACCCACCTTGAAAAGTTAATGAGTCTTTGGATTCCACCCAAAAGAATGAACTGAGGTACCCTTCAAGGTCCTGTAATGCCAGGTGTTCGCCTTAAAGGGGCATTTATGGGAGACACCCGTGCTGGCAATTCTTTTTGGCAATGGTAACTGAGCCATGCAAACTGACCACCTGGGGGAATATGAAGTGCCAAATGCTTCCGTGGGTTGCCCAAGACCACTTGGCATGAAAACCTCTGGGAACCTGAGCTCCTGGAAGACAGACACCATGGTTTAAGGACTGTCTTCATGGGGGTTCTGGGAGACTTTTTGGAATGGGAGACATGTAGAAAAGTCTCGCTATTAGGCTGTGGAAATGATGTCTAGGAGTGGATTCTACAAGATCCTGGAGCTACTAGGGCACATCTGGCCCTCCCTAGGATCTAAAAGCAGATGGCCATCTCAAACTGGGAGCAGGCAACTTTGCAAAGCATTTCTCATTTTCTTCCCTTACTTGGAATGAGGGTGAGGGAGATGATTATAGCCATTTGATCTCCACCTAGGGGAGACCTGGGAAAACTCTGGTACTCAAGGAGTAAGAGGTATCCTTCAAGGCAGCCAGGAATAGGACACATTGGGTGAGCAGAGTTGATTCCTCTGCATGGGTCTGAATGGGAGAGGCTTTATAGGAGGAGAGTGCAAGGCTGGAAACAGAATAGAAGGTTATATAGTCAAAAACTGAATAGGACAAGAATGTGGAGTGAGACTAAAAGTAGAAAGAGAGTTTGGGGGATGCTTACTGTGCTTTTCTGACTTCCAGCTCATTATAACATGGTCTGGGTTTGCTAGTTTAAAGGAGTAAAGTAGAGTGAACACAGTCTTGGGCCCAAAATGCAAGTGCATTACTCTTTCCACCTGCCACTAGCCCAGTGAAGCTTGCATGCATACAAGCTTGGGTTATGCAGCTCCCTCTCTATCGCTCTGGCCATTATGTACCAATAATATATTAATTGCATATTTGGGCATGTGAACAATGGCTCACCAAACCCTGGTCCAAACCACTTCTTCTATTTCTCAGAGATCAGCAGTGTATTCATAAACTGTGACCTCCTTTCAGAGCTTCTGTCATGATTTCCTCACCTTGACACTCAGTTAAATTAATAGCTAACACTGATATAATGCTCTATTTCAGATTCTGTCCTAAGTGCCATGGAGATGTATATGCATTTAATCATCGAAACAAGAGAAGCACTGATATTATTCCTATTTTACAGATGAGGTAACTAAGGTACAGAGAGATCAAGAAACTTTCCCAAGGCCACATCTTTAGTGGCACGGAATGGATAGAAACCCCGACAGCCTATTTCCAGAATAGTTCTTTTAACCTCTACACTGAATTGCATCTTGAGCTCATTCTTTCCCTGTTATAGCCAAAGCCATATTATTTCCCTGTAAATTGGCCTGGAAGTTGGTAAAAAACACCTACACAATATGTGTTTGAAGGAAGTATTTGAGCTAAGCCTAGGCCAATTCAGCCAGGGTTTCTGTGAAACTCATGAATAGATTTTAGGAAGTACTTTGTCCAAGTAGCTTCAAAGCAGATCCACAGCAAAGAAGTACATGACAAATGCTTCATGAACAGAATATAACCTTAATAAAGTTGGGGACCCAGATGGTCCAGTTTATCTCCATGATCATATACAAAGAAGTATAATCCAGAGCCAAAAGAAATCATGAGTGAATTTTGATTTTTAGTTGCTTCTTTCAAAAAATATTGAGACCCATTTTGTAAACCATACAGATTTTTAAAAATCTTTTTGTCCCTCTTCCCAAATTTATTCATACCCAAAACTGTGGTAGTGTCTCTTTTTCCCAGTTTCCTCTGAAACTCTTCTTGACACCTCCTCCCATAGAGGCATCTGGAGACAGCTTCCTATGATTGTCAAGAGGACTAAGTCCTCTGCTTCTTGCTCAACCTCCTCGGAGGACTCAGCAAATTTCTCTGTGTAGGCACCAAGGTCGAAGACCACATATCAAAAGATTTTTCCAACACCTCTATTTACAATAGTTGTAAGAAAAGCTCTGTTCCAGAACTGTGGACAAAGACAAAAGAAAAAAAAGAAAAATGAAAGAACATGTATAAGGATTAAACTCATGGACACTCTATCTCTGAGCTACATCTCCAATCCTTATTTTATTACATTAAGGCAGGGTCTTGCTAAGTTACCTAGGCTGGCCTCAAACTTGAGATCCTCCTGCCTTAACCTCCCCAGTTACTTGGATTACAGGTATGCACCTCCACATCTGGGTGTAGTTCATATTATATCATAATATCACAACCTCTTCCTATACTTTTGCCTTATTGTTACAGCGGTTCCCTCCCCCACACCTTCCCTCTCCCGTCAGGCCTCCCTCTGCTAGGATCTACCAAGTTCCTAACTAGCTCTTTCCTGCAGGTGCAGCCCCAGGACTTTGACTTCCCTCCCCTTCCCTATACAACAAAGACTAGCAGCATGCACTTGCTTCCTGCTGGGCCTGATTGGTAATTTTCATTTGCAAAACCCTTTCTCACCTTTCTAAACTCCATGAGGTCTGTGAACAGGTGACCAATCTATTCAGAATCAGAAAACAAACAAGGTTCCCCACTGGAAGGATCCAGAAAGGGAGGGACTCCAGCTGTCTGTGTCTATGAAGGGAAAGATCCAGGCCCTGATCCAGCAAATGACATCTGGAAGGAAGGTCATTTAGCATTGTAGAAAAAGCTGGGGATGAAGGAAGGGACATTGGGGTGATGAATCCAGGTTTTAGTCCTTTCTCTGCCAAGGATTCCTAGTGAGCCTCTCAGAGCTCCATCCACATGGTAAATGGCTAAAAGACAGCAACTCCAAGGATGCTACTCCCCTCCCAGGCCTGTCATTCTGGACGTTAGACCATCTGGGAGGCTTCCTATAGTTGGGACACTGATACATGTTTTATCTCAGACTCTGGGTCATCCTGACCAATTTCATTGTCTTCTCTGACCTTAAACTGCAATACAATGAGCACTTCCACATAAGCAAGGTTGAGGCCTGATTGTAGTTGATGGTGAAGAGTTCACTCACTCAAAGTTTACTAAATGCCTCCTATTTGCCAGGTACTGTGCTAAGTACTGGTGATAAAGCAGAGGTATCTATTATGTGCATAGCATTATTTCACATGTATTGCCTCATTTAATGTTTACAACAATCTTATCAAATAGATACCATTACAGCTATTACCCTGGTGTTATCGGTAAAGAAGTTAATGCTCAGAAGTGGTGGACGAGGGTTGAATCCAGGCCGGCTGCCCTCAGAACTGTTGTTCTTCAGGATTGTACTGCAGTCTGCTGTCATCCAAAGCAGAGACTGCTAGCAGGGCCTATTCTTCCAAGGTCTGGCTGGGCAGCTCCTATTCCTGACTCACAGACCCATATAGACTTCTATTGCAACTGCTGCACGATCATTGTCTTGTCCGCCCCAGATCTTGTCTGAATTCTTTCCCTGGCCCCCAAGCCATAGTCTAGGTCTTCCTCTTCTCTCTGTGGATGAGGACAGCAGCTCCCTTCCTGACTTTCCAAAACCTGCAGTGCACATCGCCTCTTTCCTTTCCAACAGCTCCATAGTAACCAGGTCAACTCAGATCTGAACCAGACCCACATCCAACTCTGCTGCTTCCATAGCTCAGGTTACATCAGGTCCAAACTTGATGTTCCAGATCCACCACACCCTGGACCTTGAGTACCCACCTCCTGCCAGCTTGGCCCACCTCATATCACGCTCACAAGGAGGGGAGTCTATGGGGCTTAACATGCCTTATGCAACTTGTGCTCACCATAATCCTGGCATTGTTCTCACTTTGTAGAAGTGCAAACAGAGGTTAGACTTTCCCAAGACTAGGCAGCTGGTAAGCAGTTGGAATTTGAACACAAATCATGTGACTCAAATTTCATGCCCTGCACTGCCATTTCCTCATTTCATTTATTTGTTATTTTTTGTGTGTGTGATTATTTTCACCATGTTCTCATCACTGGCTTCATACTTGAATATTGTTTCTTTCAAATGACACACTTTTTATTTTTTAACTTGTATCAATTTGTATCATCCTAAACCATAAAATAAAATACAAACAAACAAACAAAAAAAAAAAAAAAAAAACAGGTCTGATATGCTGGCTTCTTTTTCTAACATGTGTTCAAACAAATGTTTCATACATGTATCCAGCTGCTACTGCTGCCCTTAGCTGTCCTCACCGATCTCCAGATAGGACTCTGATGACAGGTTTCCTTCTCCTCAGTGCATGGAGCTGGCAACCAGGCAGCTTGAAAAGTTCCCCCATTTTCCAGGACTGCTATGGGGATCGGGTGTATCACAGATACAAAGCACCCAGTGCAAGGCTTGGGAAACAACCATGTCCCTCTGCCAGAACTGCTGCATCCCAGACCTCCCTCCTAGAGGGAGCCCAGGCTGGAGAGGTCAAGGGTAGTAGAAAAGAGATAGTAATTCCTTCCCCCTTTTTCACCCCTCTGTCCTAACACCCCTACCCCCACCCCACCTGCCTGGAGCAGGGAGGGAAAAGAAACCAGAGAGGAGTGGTTGGTGCAGCTGGAGCCCAGGAGGGCTGTAAAATAATCGGAGGGCAGCCGGCAGGTATCGCTTTGCAATGATTGCTCTGGGGGGATCTGTGGAAGTGAGAGACCGAGTTGCAATCATGAAACATTAGCACATTGACACACGTGGCCCCAGAAGAGCAGGGCTCTCTGGTTACAAGAGAGCTTGACCTTTGCCCTGGCTCTTCCAAGCTGGGCACTGAGGACCCTTCAGCAGCCAGGTCTCAGGTCAGCCTATGTAGGGAGGCCCCAGTGCCCTAGGGGGACACTAACCCCCTGGCTTACCTATGATCTGTGGCCCTGGAGAAACTTCTGGGGGATCTCCCTGCTGAGTAGACATCAGTGTTCCTGTCGGAGGCCGGTTGGGTGGTCCATTGATGTTGAGGCTGCTGATAGTCTATTTCAGACTTGGTTCTTGTTGTCTGGGATTTGCATTCAAGATGCTTGGAGTTCAACTCCTGAGAGGCTGTGTAATATTGTGAAGTCACTTACTCTCTCTGAGTTTTAGTTTCCTTGTCCATAAATGGGGATAAATACATCAAACTGTCAAGGGATATGAGGGATAAATCAAATACTGTCTATCATAAGCCTAGCACAAAATCTCTTCATAGGATCAGGGAAGAGCAAAATCCTGACAGAATAGGAGGGGAACTAGAGACGGTGTTTTGTTGTCTCTCTGCTGAAGAGAGCTGGGGCAGTATCTGAGGTTCAGGGTGGATGCTTATGGCTCCCAGAAGGTTGATGCTTATAGTTTCTGCTCAGCCCAGAAAGGGCCGTGTATGTGCACAGGAGGCCCTGCTATCTTGGAAGCATATGTAAAGTTGAAAAGTTGATACAGGTTGGGGACTTGTGTGTGGTTCCTTAAGCAGACCCTGAAACACACAAGGGTTTTCAGTGCTCAGAGAGCAGTGTAGGCAGGTTTCCCAAATCTCATTCTGTTGGTGCCATTAGATTATTGATACCCATGTATCTCCTGTCTAAGGCCTGGCCTTCACTAAACTTCCTCCCCAAGATGACCCTCAGGAACCCCCACCTCCTGTAGTCACAGTTCTATATAGACTTTTCCCACACTTTACCAGAAGAGATCTGTGTAATCAGTAGATCATTGCAGAGTTTGAGAGTGTGACCTCCAAGGCTTGATTGTAGAAGTCATCATGGCTTCCATCTTGGTCTCAAGGATCACTTGTTCTGGGGGAGGGCAGCCACCATATTGTAAGAACACTCAGATACTGCCCCAGCTCTCTTCAGTCTAGCAGCCAGAACAGCTCACCCAAGTTACTTCCAATTCCTGATCCTCAGAAACTATGAGAAATAATAATCTTGAACAATTTGGGGATGTTATATTGTTATACAGCAATAGATAACTAATATAGAATATCTCTAGAAAGGTCCACATATACACTTCCATGTGTGAAACTTGACATTTGGGGGGCTCCATATAGAGAATCTTGTGTTCCCAAACTCTGGCTCACAAATGTTCATTAGGATCTCTTGGGGAATTTGCAAAAATATATATTCTGGTGTCTTACCCAGGAATTCATGAGTTTTGGAATCCATGAATCTAAACTTTTAAATTTCCTTAGTTGTTTTTGACCAGTAAACAGCTTATAAGCTACACCAACAATCTCATAATACATATTGGGTGGTGCGGAGATGAGAAATGGTGTATTAAGGCCAGAAAGCAAGTCAGAGACAGAGGCAAGAACAGAACTCAAGGGTCCTGACACTGTGCTTAAGGATTTTGCCCCCATAGTCATGGATTTATCAGTAGAGATCAGATGTGAAAGCAGGAGGGTGGCTAGGGAACAATTTATTTCAGGTGTGGAGACACGGCACCGTCCGTTTCCTCTAAGGATGTGTTGGGTGGGCCAAGGCAGACAGGCAGACAGGCTCCACTGCCTCTGTGGCTGAACTAATCACACCATCTCTGCACAAATGCAGGTAGGTAATAGCATCATAATGAGCCTGCTGTGCTTTTAAGATTGCTCTGAGTGAGGATTGGGTTTAGGATGGATTTCCATCTGCCTATCCCAGCCAGATGTCACAGCAGCAATTGGGATTGCTGTGACCATGTTTATATATGTGTGCCATGTGTATGTATGCATCTGAAATAATAGACATGTGAGATACAAGGGTTTGGAGGTCCAAACGCATGGTTATGTGCTCTTGAAATATGTGAACACAAACATCTGTTTGTGAGTTCATTGCTACTATCACATCCTATACTCCAGAAAATATGCATGACTTGCAGACGCAGGAAGTGTCTTTGATGTTATGCATGCTTTGGGTCCATGCTTGGTGCTACGCATGGTGATTTACAAAGCCAGTGCCCCATATTTGATTTCAGCAAGACCTGACATGGAAGCCATCAAGCCGGTGACTTGGTAAATATTTTCAATGTTCCAGTCACAATGAACATCGAGAGCTCCATGAAGATCAAAGGCCTCCCCTCTGCCGTGGCATTTGTAAGAGGAGAGGATGAAGCCAAGTAGGTGTGAGGGTATTTGTGCTAACAATATTAGAGAAGGGTGTGGGGCACAGATGATCACCTGCCAAGACTAGCTGCCTTCCCCTCACTCTCTTCCTTTCAGCTTTGGGCTTTGGCTTCTCTCCCTGTGGGCCCTTTTCCAGCTGAGGAAGGGAGGGGAGATTGTAAGGAGCTCTAGCAGTGTTTGGCAACTTGGCTACTCATCAGTCTTGACTTTAATGTCCTAGTTCTAACAACTAATTGCTCGTGATTCCAGCAACTGCTCCTCTCTTGTTCTTCCTGAAGCTTTTGATGGATAGGCTTCCATGAGCGTTATTTATCATGTTGTATTACAGAAATTTGTTAAAGTGCCTGAGTCTCCTGCCTCCTCGCCCTGGAGCTCTTTGGGGGCTGTAACTCTATCTTGTTCACTCCTGTATCCTCAGCTCCTGGCCCCAGTACCTGGAACACAAATGAAGGTCAGTCAAATGGCAGAGTAGATTGCAAACTGAGGACTTGCGCCTGTAACTAAATGGTTCCTGGAACCCTAAAGCTTTAAAACCCAGATCCCTGGCTTTTAGACTCACCCAACTTCCTTACTATGGCCCCTGCCCAATGCTGTGTTGGGGATCCCCTGTTTTTCTTCTGGGCATCAGACAATGCTGTCCTTTTCTCCGGCCAATTCCAGGGACCTGCCCCTGACTCCCAGTTTGTGCCAGAAAGCAAACACAGAGCCCAAGTCAAGCACCACCCAGGATCTGTACAGTGTAAGTGGCAAGGGGCACCCAACCTGCTGTCTGGTATAAGGCCACTGCCGCCATATGCCTCCTCTAAGTCACAAAGGTCAAGGTACATTGCTGCTTCCTCAGTGCTTCAAGTGCCCACAGAGTAGCAAACTAATAGTCGTTAGAATCATAAAACTGCTGTGTGTCAAGTGCCAAGTGTTTTACATTCTTAGTTTGTCTCCCTATTTGACTGAGGAAACTGAGGCTCCGAGGGGTTAAATAATTTACTCAAGGTCACATAACTTCTGAAGTCAAGGTCAATGGAAGTGGCACAGTAGGGTTGATGGGCTCAGAATACAAAGATTGGAGCTTGGTCCCTAATTTGCCAATTTGCCCTGGACAATGAATGCAGTCCTGGTGACTTATCCATACAGCGAGGAGAATAAGAACCACCTATCTGGGTTGTGATAACCCAGTGAGCTCTGTCTTCAAAGTGTCCAGCACAGGGTTTGACTATTATGAGGCATTCAGGAAGGGTTTGTTGCTGTCTCTCCTCTCACTGGCCTCTTCTAGTTCTATCTTAATTTCAGGAATCCTGACAAAGAGGACTCACACTGATGTAATTTCTGATCTGAACTGTCAGAGCTACTCTCTCCTCTTGTCACCTCTTTATTTCATTGTCTCTAATGGGACATAATGAGAAAGCTGGTATTCACCACTCTTTAAAAAATTTCCCCACTACAGTAAATGTGTGTCCCCCCTCTTAATGTGAGATCATTGTGAATTTGACAAGAGAGAGCCTTATAGAGAAGCAATTATCCCGAGCAAATGAATCCCACACAGATTCAAAGGGAAAGATTACAATGAGAACAGAGACATACATTATTAGGAAATTAAAGTGGAAATCAAATAAGGATTAGGAACCCTGAGTCTCAAATATTTAATTGTCATAATTGCCTAATTAAAAATGGTTTTTTAAGCACTCCTCCCCGTCATCCATGCATGCTAGGAGGGCTCTGTTTCCAGGAAGACAATTGCAGCACTTAGACTTATCATAACATGAAGGCTGACCCCTGGCAAACCTTGCTGAAAGAAAAGTTACACTGCCTCTTCATTCACGCCTTCATTTAGCAAATGCAGAGTGTCTACTATAAAGGGAGCCTCCGGGGCCCGCACCCTGGAAGTAAGGGAGGTCTCCAGAGCCATGTTGAACTGACTTATCTTACCCAAAAGATTGCTCATAGTTTATCTAACCCAGAGGGAGCAGGGGTCAGTAGCCTGTATGTGAAGCTGGGTCGTGGCCAAGAGACAAGTCAGATTGGAGGGAAGAGCAGGGCACACTGAGATGAGTCACAGCAGAGAAAGCTGTAAGAGTGGAATAGATAATGGAGAAGCAGAAGGGAGGCAGTTAGATTTGGGTATGTCAGTGCCAATGTGCTCCAGGAATCCTAGTAGTTGTTCAGAGTTGTCTGTCTTCCATGCTAGACAGAGCTTTTTGAGAGCAAAACTTTTGTCCATCTGACTTACTGTATACCCAATACCTATCACCTAGAGACTTTAAAAATGTGCTGGTCAATTGAACTATATTGAAATGTCATTCCTTTGAGGTAGACCTTGATGCATTTTAGGACAACAGAGGCCTTAAAGGTGTTGGGACAAGATGGGCACTTACTTCACCTGTAGATGTACTATGTGTATCTACTACACATAGTAGATGCTCATTAAAAATGCGTTGAATGAATGACTGCATGAATGAATGAATGTCAAGCACAGAATAGAATACACGCTGGAATAGAAAGATGATTAATGCATGGCTCTTGCCCTTGAATAACTTCTAGATAAATGAGGGACATAGATTTGGGACCAGTTAATGAGAACCAAACCTAATCTGAGATGAGTCACACCATTTATCAAGCATGAGAGCTGGCATCTCATTTTCATTAATGGAGCTACTGCTGCCAGGATCATTTCTGTGGGTCTAGACACGTTCTCTCTTCAACCTGGTATAAACTTTTTTAAAAAATATTTTTTTTTAGTTGTAGATAAACACAATACCTTTATTTATTTATTTTATGTGGTGCTGAGGATCGAACCCAGTGCCTCACATGTGCTAGGCAAGTGCTCTACCACTGAGCCATAACCTCAGCTCCCGATAAACTTTTTGAGAACAGAGACCTGTGCAGTGATAGGCTATCCCTTTGTATTTGCTGGATGAAGGCATGAATGAAAAGACAAGGTAATGTTTCTTGGGTGGAAGAATTTGCCTGGGGTTGCTTTCATACAATGGCAAGTGCTGCAATTGCTGTCCTAAATAGGTCTATCCATTGCATACATATTTACCTCTTTGCTTAACAAGTACTTTTCCTCTGACACTCCAGACACCTTTAAAAATTCATTTGGAAAGTTCACAATAAGTTGACTGCAAACATTATGCCAGATATTAAGGAGAGCAGCAAAAAAAAAAAGCATAAAACTTGATCTTGGACCTCAAAAAAATAGTCCCCTTGAGATGAAGAAGCCTAGATCCACCAAAAAATCTCATCCAAGGACAAAAATAAATAAATAAATAAAAGAGGATTCCAGGTCTCATGTTTGATAAAATAATAAACTTCTGACCCTATGAGGTTTTTCTCTGTTTCATCACTATTCCATTCTCAAGTAGTATTGCCCTACTGAACATTGATGGATTGGGATGGACTGACATTTCTATCACATTAGATTGAAAGTAAAAAATATCAGAGCCTAGGACTGTCTCAAAGAACCCCAGGGCAGCCCGGGTGACAAGCCACATGAGATGTGTGTGTAACTGATGCTGTCATGTCAGAGGCGGGTCAGGGAGTGATGTGCTGGGGAGGTGGTATTTGAACTGTGCCTTCAAGGATGGATAGAATTCTATATGGGGAAAGTATGAGCACACAGGGAAAACTGAGGAATTATGCTGGGATTCAACAGTACACCTTGTCCTGGTTCATCTTCACAACAACCTAGTGAGATGTCATTTTTTGCATTGAGGAAACAGGTTCAGGGAAGTTGAGTCCCTTGTCAAAGATACAGTCCAAAGTGGTCAAGCCAAGCTCAGAAGCAGGTCACATGACTTGGAAGCTCTTCCCCCACCCATGTCTACACAGAGGAGCTGAATATGATCGAATTAGAAGTTACATTTGAATTCACTGAAATCAATGAACTAGAGCATATATAAAAATGGGATTGAAACTCCTCTCTAATTTGCTAGCTCTTACATCATTTGCTTTCATTTGACTGCGTTGTGAAGTTATTTTTGCCCTCACTTTGAAAGTGAAATCCCTGCAGGTTGAGGACATCGTCATGGAACGGACGCTCAGTGGCATTCAGTCTCTAGCTCAGCTACATCCACTTTCTGGCTTTTGAAAGAAAACAAACTTCTTAGAGGAGAAATGAAGAGAAAGGGGTAGAAAACTAGGTAAACTGGGAGAAAAAAGTAAGGGTCCATAGGGGGAAAAATACAATAAACAATTGCTTTGATTTTCAATATTCCTGTCCATCCGTCATAGAGAATTTCTGTGTTCTAAGATCCTGCAAAAACTGGGAGTGGGAAGTCTCTGACATTTTGTTAAGAGGAGAGCCGGTGATGGCTATCACAAAGAATTACTCCAAATGCTCCCCAAATAAGGACTCAGAGTGAAAAACGGTAACAGGCTCAAAAGAAGCAGCCATATTTTTCAGAGCAGAAACGGAGATGCTTAATAATTTACTTCATTGCAGGATCCGATGTAACACTTGAAAGCTTCAATAAATAAGCATAATGGGCTCCCTTTAAAAATGTATTGGTTGGCAATTTATTTACTCATGTATATGCACCTTATGGTATGTGACATGCTGCCTTCCTGTCTTCGAGGAAAAGTACTCATAGCAGGCTTTAATTGGAAGCCTGTTTCCTTCCCATACTTCATTTCTTCATTCTTCACATCTTCCATATCTATCTTTCCTTCCGTCTTTTCTTTTTTCTCTTTCAACTATGTCTTTCTCTGCTCCTTTCCTCCTTTTTTTTTTTCCATCCTTTCTTTGGTGCCTACATATTCTCTCTCTCTCTCTCTCTCTCTCTCTCTCTCTCTCTCTCTCTCTCTCTCTCTCTCTCTCTCTCTCTCTCTCTCCTTTCTTTTCTCCTTTCTAATTTATTTCTTCATTTATGCTTCAATGAATGTCAACAAATTTGTCCCTGAGTACTACCAACCACATAGATGAAAACATAGGAAAAGTCTGAGACAGCGTTTCTGGCATTATAAGTGATGTACGTAGGAGACACAGAGATTAAGGTCAGGCAAAATTCATGGCACACAACTGACATGTAAGTGAAAATTATGAAAGTCTCTCCGAAAAACAATTGGAAAATATATAGCCAAAGTTTTATAGGGGATATACACACTGACCCTGTGATCCCACTTGGGGGAGATCTATTCTAAATGATGGAGAGATAAGTAAATCCCTGAAAGAGGAGAAAGCCTTATGCATTGTTGTTGTTGTTATTATTATTTGTGGTCCTCCTGCCTCAGCCTCCTGAGTAGTTGGGGCTACAGGTGTGCATCACTACATCTGGCTCTTATCATGACATGATTTATCAGAAAAACAAAAATCCCTTAAATTGGAAAACAATCTTAATTGTTTAAAAAATAATGGTGCCTCACTCAAATGAGATCAGTCCCATCTGAGGTAGGAGTTAGAGAAAGGCCCCAGAAATACTTCCTGGGAGAGTTGACAAGCAGCGAAATCTTGGGTCAACAAGCAGTTACTGCAGAAATGGAATCAAAAAACCATTTTGAGCACCTGCTAAGTGACATACAATATATTGGGAGTTTTGACCCACTTGCATTTTATTATCCACTACTGAACACCTACTATGTGGCAGTTTTAATTTATGATTTGACATGTATAATATTATTTAAGCTTCCCAAGAGTTCCAAAAGCTTAATAAAGTTAGTATACATATTCCTATTTTAGAAGAAGCTCCTAGCAGACAACTGACTTGCCCAAAGTCCAACAAATAAGCCAAGTCCTAGCAGTTAAGCACAGCCCATCATTCAGTTTGGTGCTTGCTCCATGATGTCTTTGCTGACTCGATAAGGATTTATATATTGGCATACAAAGTGTGGAAAAAACTCACAGCCACCCACACATATGGAAGTGGTGAAGGTGCTTGTTCCCAGGCCATTGTGTTCATCGTTTCCCACTTTGGAAACGGCTCCACATCATAAGTGAGCAATGTTCCTCTGTGGAAAGCCCAAATTAAGACAGCAGTCATTCATGGTGGGCAGTTTGCGCCACTGGTAGGCTCAGCTGCCTGCAGGGGTTCATGCTTAGAATACCATCTCTTCCTTTCAATGCCATTCAGCCAATCAGATCCTGTCACCAAAAAAAAAAAAAAAAAAAAAAAATGACTGCAATGATACATCACATGACAGTTTCCAAAGCATGTCTACAGACAGTTAGATTCTCAATAACTGCATCAGGTAGAACAAGCAAGCTTTAGTAGGCTCACTTGATAGGTGAAGAAATTGACCTCTGCTGGATATGAATTCTGTGGCACTGTTGTACACTGCCACGTTCATTTTGGAAACTAATCTGTGCACACATTTACAGCAACATAAAAAAAGTATGCATGCTCTTTTTCCTCACTAGTTCTACTCTGGAGAAACTGTCCTTAAAAAGAAAAGAATCCAAAAAGATGCAAGGAGTTATGTGCCCAAAATATCCATGGTCCTTAGAGTAACAATAACTAGAAACAACCAATATGTCCAGGATCAGGGCAAAGATTAAGGAAATAGTGGCACACTCCTTCCATAAACCTCAGAGCAAATGAAATGGTCTTCTAGCAAAAGCCAGAATAAATGGGGATGTGAAAACATAATGACAAAAAAATTACATGTACATCAGTGTTGTCACACTATATAAAATTACTGAAAAAGTCAACAAGTTCCAAAGAAAAACTTCCAAAGTGTCAATAACAATTGTCTCTGGGTATGGGATATTGATTTATTAATAACAACAAGAATTTTTAAAGTAGCATCTGGAATAATTACAATATACCAGGCACCGTAGTAAGCATTTTGCATGTAGTTATTTATTTCATTCTCATGACACCTCTGTAATACAGACTGTTATAACAGAGGAAGCTAAAGCTTAATTAACATCCCACAGTCGTGTTGTGTCCAGAGAGGGCCTGCAAACCCAGGCTTTCTGGCCTCTGAGCCCACACTTATCCACAGTACCCTGCTGCCTCTCTCTGACAGCCAACAGGGTGCTTACTGGGTGCTGTGGACAGAACGTTGTGTTCATTTCCCCTTCTAGTTCATATGTTGAAATCCTAACCCCAATATGATGATATTAGAAGATTGGACTTTTGGAAGGAATTGGGTCATGAGGGTGGGACCCTCATGATGTAGGACCCTCACTGCTGTGGTTTAGGGGTGGGTGAGTGTCCCCCTAAAGGTCCATTTCGAATAGAGTCTTGGTCCCCAGGGGGCAGTATTGGGTAGTGCTGTGGAACCCTTAAGAGGCGGGGCCTAGTGAGATGTAACTGGGTCAGTTGGGGCACTCTCTCTCTCTCTCTCTCTCTCTCTCTCTCTCCTTCCTAGTTGGAGATGTGACTGTTCACTCTGGCATGTGTTTTTGCATTGCCATATACTGTTTGCCATGAGGTTCTCAACTAAACTGAGCAGAACTGTAAGCTAAGATCCCATTTTCTTCATAAGTATCCTATGTCAGTTATTTCATTATAGTGACAAAAAGCTGAGTAATAACAGCACCCTTGATGGAAGAGACGCTAGACAACTTGTTTCCTCCCTCTGTGTCTGTCACGTGGGAGACAATGAGAATATACCCTCGGCAGACACCTAGTCTGCAGGTGCCTTGACCTTGGACTTTCAGCCTCCTAAACTGTGATAAATAAATTTCATTGTGCAACCCACCAGTCTGTGGCCTCTTACTGTAGCAGCCTGAACTGAGACTAGATTTCCAGTGCTTGCTTAGATCATCTCATTTAATTATCCCATTAACTATGCAGAAATACACTGTAAATACTCCTAGTTTTTCAGATCAAAAAGCTGGCATTTACTTGTTCGAGGTCTCTCAACACTGACCCAGGTAGGTTATCTCCAGAGTTCTTGCTAAAATAAACTACCTGGTTCTTCTAATTACTTTTTGCCCTTTCCTAAACTTTCTACAACAAAGATGCTTTTCACTAAGATTTAAATTAAGTGCCAACTACTTACGATCTACACACTAAGTCCAAACTGCTGCTTATTTTTGTAAATTGTTTTATTGGAACACACTCATGCCCATTTACTTATGTTTTATCTATGGCTGCTCTAGAGACAAGGGTAGAGTTAAGTAGTTGAGACACAAGCCATATGGTCCATGAACTCTAAAATAATTTATTATCCAGCACTTCATAGAAAACAGTCTCCTGTCTTTGGGAGTATGTTGAATCCAGGTCTTCACGCATGGTAGGCGAGCACTCTACCACTGAGCTATACCCTCAGACTAAAAAGTTTACTGATCCCTAATTTAAATGATCACTGAGCTTATAAGGGTAACCAGGGAACTAGAGTCCTGGTCTTCCAAATATTGATTGCTTGGAGGGAAGCAGGTGAGAAGAAAAATGAAGAAGGATGCCTTGAAGTATGTTTGTATGTTTAATATGTCCATTTCCCCAACCTGCAGCTAGGCTTCTCTCTGACCAGGTCAGAGTAGTAGAAAAATCTAGAACAAATGGTACGACTAGCATGTTGTTTTCAGCTCTCAACTTTCCATCAAAGCCTGAACAATTATAAAAGCAGCAATGAATGACTCTTGGATCCTTTGTAAATTGCTAACATTAAAACCACTTTGAAAGACTTGGGTGTGGTCACAGGATAAAAAATTTGAGCAGACAAGTGAGAATTGAGAGTGTTTTAAAAGAGCATTCCAGTCATTTCAGAAGTTTCCCTTCAAAACAGAAATGCAGTAAATGGACAAACACACCCTTCAGAACTGGAAGAATCTTTCCACCAAAGATTGGGGGCTCTTCCAGCTTTGGAGAGGGGAGGGATAATATTTAAGGCACAGTAAGCTGAAGCAAAGTGTCCAGAATAGACTATATAGTCTCAGGACAGTAAAACTAAGGTATGAGTGCTGAAAAACCAGAGCCAAATCAGGTTTTGTGCTAGATCAGGCTGAGAATGTTCTTACAAGCACAAAAAGAAGTTTAAAAAGATCTAAAGGTGTGTGTGTGTATGTGTGTGTGTGTGTGTGTGTGTGAGAGAGAGAGAGAGAGAATGCTCATCTTTTGAGTGCTGTTGTATATTTTATGTACTTTGCTATATTGTTTTCATGCCTTATCTCACAATGTCTGTTTGTGCTTTCTCCAATTTATAGGTAAAGAAACAGAGGCACAAAGAAACCAAAGAACTCTCTTAAGGTTATGCTCCTAAAAATAATAAGAAGAAAGATCAAGTGCTGCGTAATATAATGGTTAGAATATGGCGTCTGGAATTAAGACCTCACTTAGGATTTGTATCTCAATTCTGCCACTTACTTTAAGTCACTTAACATCTCTAAGGGCTATTTCTTCACCTGAAAAGTAGGAAACAGTCCTATCCCCTTCATAGAATACATACAAGAAGTCTAGACGTTTTTTTATACAGTGCTTAGAACACCATCTGGCACATAGTGAGTACAATATGAGTATTTAAAAACTGTGTGCTAAGCCGTGTCATATACATGCATTATTCATGTAAGATAAGTATTCTCCCAATCTTATTAATGAAAAACCTGAGACCCCAATCAACAAGCATTTTTTTTTCAAATGGTTTAGCCATTTGAAAAATAGCCTAACTCCAAAGCTGACACCCTTACCCAAGTCACGATATGGCCTCTGTGACTGGTTACTAATAGAGGTCTGTTTCCAATGCACATGATCTGGATGATTTATGAGGAGGCACCGTCCTTGGTACTACAGCTCTGCTTGAGCACACATTCCATCATGTAGGTTCCAGAATGGCACTGAGCTTCAGATCTGGATCATCCTCCAGGTCATTTTCTCCCACCTGTATGGATGTGTTTCGAATCAAAAGGCTGTATTTTTATCGACCCTCTCAGGATGTGGGTCACTTCTATAGAGACAGTGAGAGACCCGAACCAGCATACTTTCCAGCTGGACCTTTTGAATGCCTTCAGCCTTCAACATGCTCTGAGAAGAGGAGAGTTCAGGAAGAAAACCTGGGCAGAAGACTTTGCAGGAAAGGGAAGAAGACATGGCAACTAGAATCTAATGACAACATCTAAGACCTGTCGAGTGGCTTATTTATTTATTTTTGGTACTAGGAATTGAACCCAGAGGCATTTAACCACTGAGTCACATCCCCAGCCTATATATATATATATATATATATATATATATATATATATATATATATATATATATATGTATATATATATATACATATATATATATATATATATTTTTTTTTTTTTTTTTTAGAGATGGTCTCACTAAGTTGCTGACACTGGCCACTGGCTTTGAACTCAAAATCCTCCTGCCTCAGCCTTCCAAGCCACTTGGATTACAGATGTGCACCACTTTACCCAATGAACTAGGTGGTTTAAACAACAGAAATTTATTTCCACATAGTTCTAGAGGCTAGAAGTCCAAGATGAAGGTGTTGTAGAGTTGATTTCCTCTGAGGCCTCTCTTCTTAGATCATAGATGGCTGAATTCTACCTCTGTCTTTATATGGTCTTCCGTATGTTCACATCTGTGTCTAAATCTCCCCTTATTATATGACATCATCCATATTGTATTAGACCCCTCCTATATCCTCATTTTACCTTGATTACTAATTTTAAGGCCCTATCTCAAATACAGTCACATTCTTAGGTTCTAAGGATTAGAACTCCAATGTATGAATTTGGGGAAGGGAGATTCAATTCAGCTCATAACATTTAGCTTCATCATTTTTGTCTGTATGGTTTTGGACAAGACATACTGCTCCAGTATTTATTTTCCCTTACTCTGTAAAAGGGATCAAGAATAAGACCTGTCTCACAGGATTGTCATCAAGGGAAAAGTAGACTTGAAAGTACTCTACCACATTTGAACTTGCACATTTACCTTGCTTCCTAGGGCCACAGAGATGATAGCATTCCTAGGAATCCCTGTCTAATTTTGAACATTATACTTTAAAAGGAATACTGGCAAATGGGAAGGTACAGAATAATGAAAGGTCTGGAGTAAAGGGCGTAGAAGGAAAAGATATTTAGCTCAAAGAAGAGGGAGAGGGATGACTCAGAGAACTGTACTAAAATATTTTTTTTACTGTTATGGTGAAAATGAGAAGAAATTAGTTTGGTTACAAAGAGAGACTGGATGATATACATTTGCAAGGAGGAAGCTTTGAGCCCAATATCAAGAAGAGTTTCTAAGAGAACAACCCAAATGGAGGTACTCAGGTTTCTATTTCAGAAGGTATTCGACCCAAAAGCTTTTTGAGACTCTACTCTGCTAATCAGTGTTAAGAAATTTCACGTAGCATGGGGTGGAGAGAATAGATCTGCTTTGATTAGGAATTAGCTTGTCTCTGAAACTCCTATCATTTTGAGGCGCTCTCACTGATAAACTATACTAACAGAAGAAATGGAAACTCACACAAGCAAATTTAGCCAATGGGTGCATCTTATAAGGAAGCAAGGATTGTCATGAAAATTACTGCAAAAAGTGTAAATATCTCATCAAATAAAGGGACTAGCAATTAAAGAGAGTCGAAGCAACCTCTCACTGCACATGGCCCTTATCTTCAGAATTCTGTTCAACTTCCAGGTCCAGCACAATCACCTAATCAATTAGAACTTGTGACTCGCAACTCTAAAGGGACTCAGCTTGAGTTTGATACCATACTCACCCTCGATGCAATGAGATATGGCAAAAGCAGGCTGGGATGGTTCAGGTCTTAGGGCTGGAGAGCCGCCCTAAGTCACATTTGGCATCAGAATTTCTCAGAGATTTTGGTTTCTTCAGAGATTCGGATTCAGTAGGTATTGGATAAGGTTTGGGAATCTATATTTCCGAATTGCTCTCAAAAGTGGTTCTCACATTAACCTCTGTAACTACATTGTGACTCTGTTACCTTGTGTTGCTAAATTTCCCATTTCTCTAATGAAACGCATCCTTTATCTCATAGGAATGTAGTTGTACCTCTCATATGGCAGGCCTCAAATTATACTTATTCTAATTTTGTCTTACATCTTTAATTTAGTTATGTGGACCTAGAGGGCATAGATTTTATTTCTTACTCATCTTGCCAAGTCCTATAGCATTTACCACCGTGCATGGCACCGTGTTGATTTCCCATAGAATCAATATGATTCTGAAAACCTGGTGAAAGCTACATTAATAGGATATTTTCCACCTCCCAACCCAAGCAGGGAAATCCACTCAAAAAATGCCTAATTGCTCTATGATTTGACATAGCCGGGTAGTCAGGCTGGGATGAGGGTGATTAATTACAAGTAGCACGCTGTGCTGCCCCAGAGGCTGGTAGCCTGTGTTACAGTCAATTAGCTACCAGACACAATCATCTAGGTTGTTATTTATTACTGGGTAGGTCTGAGCAGTGAATCTGTGAGGCAGAGAACAAGTGAGGGGTTCTGTTGCTGCAGACCTCCAGGCAGAAAATCCAGGGGTCATTCTCCCCAAGTCAGGCAGCTGGAGAGGTTCCAAGGCCTCCCACCTACAGCTCTCAATACACAAGATGAGGAGGAGCTAAATAAATTCAGTTCAACCAGGATGCATGCATGAGGCACCAGGGAGGCCCCAGCAGTAGAAAATATGGACATGGACAATCCACAGGCTGGTGGGTAAGAAAGAAACACACACTAGAGAAAAGAGAGATCACAGGAAAAGCTTCAAATAGATTTATCTGACCACAGTAGATGAACTATAGATGAGAAATCAAAAAGCAGATTATGCATGGTAGATCATCATTGTTAGGTGGTCTGGACAGAGGTGGAATTCCAGCCAGACTTTAGAATAAAGGAAAGGAAACTGCAGGGAAGAGGAAGAGAAACAGCTTAAACATCACAGACACCTCCTCTCAGACGTTGTACCAGACATTGTGGAAGACTGTGCTATGTAATGGAAACAATATGGATCTGGGGGCCAGATTCAACCTGGTTCTGCCACTTACCTTGGATAATTTCTTAGCCCATCTGGGACTGTTTCCTCATCTGTAAGGGTGGGGAGATACTTATCTCAATGTGTGGTTTTAAAGATAGATTGAGCTGATCATGTTGTGGAACACCTGCCAGGTGCTCAAAAGGTGGTAGTTCAAGCAACTCAGAACAAATCCACAAACAAACCTGGCTTATCCATTCAGCAGATGAGAAAAGGAGGGTTAAAAAGCAATAATATCACTTATTCAAGATCAGAAGCTAGTAAGGGGCAGAATCAGAATTAAAACTCATGTCTCTCTGACTCCAAGGTTGATCCCTTTCTCCTGATCCTTTAAAGAGAAAGGGGCAACACACCATCTATGTAAGGGAGAATGAGTACATGATTTTATGGGTAAATGAAAGCTCATGGAAAGGGGTGTGCTTACTCTTGCTAGCAAATTAGTCTTGATGATGCTCATCACTGGCTTCAACTGTTTTGAATTTTCTGCTCACCTCTTCCCTAGCCGTGCACCTTCTCCTGCCCGTCCGCCTTGTCACTTCATCAGGTCTCTGCTACTCTGAGTGGCCTTCCTCTGCTGGCTTGTATTGCTTCCAACCACAATCATGCCCATTGTTAATGTTCTTGACAGCCCAGGGCAGAGTGGCAATAAATTGGAGAACTTTTCTTCCTTCTTAATAATCTCCTAGGTCTCAGAGACTAGGGACCCAGCTCTGTAAGGCCACAATAGCCCCTTTTCTCCACCAGGAGCTCCCATACCAATGAAAAGGCAGCAGGGGGAACAAATTTAAGTACCAGTAGCCTGGAGGATTCCACAGCTCCCCTGTGATCCTTGAGCCCTACAGCGAACTCCAATTCCTTAATCTGGATTCGTCAGTGTCTACTCATCACCATTTGTAATTTTGTTCAAAAACCTCCTGCTTTGGAAACCCATGCCTACTTTTGTTTGAACTCCAGGAATAGGGAGTCAATTCTTCTCAATAAAGCTCCTCAACTTCTAAGTAAATTATCCCAAATGGATACTGTGACACAGTGGTCACTAGGTCCTCTTCCTAGTCATCCCTGAATATTTATTCTAGTGTAGCTGTTTCCTCTGAATAATAATAATAATAATTATTATTATTATTATTATTATATTTTTAGGTTCCAGTTATACTAGCTAATTTTCTTAGAGAGGAAGCCCAGATAATGACAGTCCCAGAGTTCTAATGCAGCTAACTAAACTCAGCAATGACATTCTTTCTGCTGACCTTCTGGCCTTACTTAGAAATAGGAATCGCTTTCGGTTGGCTTTTCTTGGCGTTGATTTTTCCGCAAATAGGGGAAATAATCTCCCTTTGGAATTCAACTCAAATAGTGTGAAAGAGTGACTAATCCTCTTCCTCTTCTTTTTCCCCTCTTCTTTTTCCCCTCTTCTTTCTCTTTCATCTTTCCTATCCTCCTCTTCTTCTTCTCCTCTTCCTACTTTTCTTCTTTTTCTCCCCCCTCTTTTTTTTTTTTTTTTAGTACCAGGGATTGAACTCAGGGGGCACTCAATCACTGAGCCACATCCCCAGTCCTATTTTGTATTTTCTTTAGAGTCCCTCCCCACCCCCCTTTTTCATAGAAATAATGGCAAATATAGGGCTAAACACTCAATTCCTAAATCAGGGTTTAAAGTAAACTTAGAACTAAACTCCCAAGTGGCCCACTTGCAAAAGTGTTTCTTTGACAACGAACATCATTGCAGGGGGGTGATAACTAGAATCTCTTCTGCGAAAGCAGTAGTTCTCAAAATCTAGCATGCATTAAAATTACTAAGAGTTTTTAATTCGTAGATCTGGGACTGGCTTAATAATTTATATTTCTACCAAGTGTCCTGGTGATGCTGATGTTGTTGCTAGTCTGGAGAAAACTCTGAGAATGCTCTTTTAGAAGACCTTTGTGCTTCTACATGGCTGAAGTTTAATCAGTTGTATTAGGACTTTGGGGAACTCTCCCAACTCCCTTCTGCTGACGGCTTTTACTTGGGGCCAGGAATGGTTTTTGGTTGGCTTTTCCTGGTATTGACTTTTCCACAAATAGTAGAAATAATCTCTATTTGGAAATCAACTCCAGTGGTACTGAAGATTGACCCTATCTAGGCAGGCTTCAAAAAGGGCTAAGTTCTCAGCCAAGTTCAATAATCAGGGGAATGTCAAGTGTATAAATTATAGGGAAGTCTTGCCCTATAGAAAAGGCCAATATGGAGATATGATTAGAAACATCACATTCTTTTTCTTCTGGATTATAATGTAAAAAAGAGAACTTCATCTTACTCAGCCACTTCATATTTACTGTTTAACATCCTTTTCCCGTCAAGCCATGAGTGTGTTGCTGTGGCAAAAGGCTAGATATATATTCTCCTTATCAAATGATTTGGTACATTTCTTTTTTAAAATGCAGCTAGCTGAAAACCAGGTGTAGTGGTTCACACATGTAATCCCAGTGACTCAGGAGGCTGAGATAGGAGGACCACAAATTCAAAGAAAGCCTCAGCAACTTAATGGCACCATGTTTCAAAATAAATTTTTAAAATGGTCTGAGGCCATAACTCAGTGGTAGAATGCCCCGGATTCAATCTCAAGTACCTCAAGGAACAATAAATAAATAATATAACATAATATAATACAGCTGAGAATTTGAACCTATATAGGAAAAGAGGGAATTGGAAGGGGAAAGAGATTCCTCCCCAAAGACACTTTATTCAGAGGCTAAGATGAGCCTATAATTGGTTTCCTCTCTGTAGAATTTCACCTATGGAATAGTTTGTTCCCTTGCATGGTCTCTTGAGTGGGGCTCTTCATCCAGAAGCTAGGGCCTGGGAGCAATCTTGGGCATCTCAAGGCCCCAAGACAGTGTTCCCTCTCAATATGCATCACAGTCTGTGAAGAGTTTCAAGTCAAACATGTCTAGAAAGTGTTGGATTAAATAAACAGGCTTGTTTATTATAGGACTTGTCAGAGTCTTTATCTTGGTGGTGTTCACTGAGGATCTCTTAGAGATAATTCTGCATAAATCTTTTATAATTTTTTAATAGGCAATACAATCCTAGTATTCCAAATTCAAAATTTATAAAAATGTATATATTCAAGAATCTTCTCTTCTTTACCTAATTCATATCATCAAAAGCGATATTTTGTTAGAGAAGTATTTTACTCATGTGTAAAAATATATAGTTTTATATTTCCCTTTCTAAACAAATGGTAGCATATTACAAACACTAGTACACACATAACTTTTTTCTCATCAAATATTTTTCCGTGTTATTACATAAAAATCACCTTTATTTTTCAATAGTGTCCTGCATGCTATTTTTCAGATGTGCCAGTTCTATCTTTTGTGACTATGTAATATTATTTCTAATTTTAAGCTATTAAAAACATTACTACAATAAATAATCCTACACATAATTATTTTTACATGTGTGGGATAAAATTCAAGAAGTAAAATACTCAATATCAATGTATATTCAGTGTGTGAGTGCCTTATCAAATTTCTGGAACTTTGCCAAAATGGTAGGTGAAGAATATTGTTTTTTTTTTCCTTCATTCTAGCCATAATTTGCATTTTCCTTGTTATGAATAAGATTGAATATTCTTTCACGTTTAAGAGTCATTTGTATAGCTTTTACTGTGAACTCTTTGTGAACTTAACCCTTTTCCTAATGGGTTGTTGGTTTTCTTTATATTGATTTGTAAAAAGTTCCTTATGTATTAGAGAAATTAGTCCTTTGTTACATGAGTTAAATGTTTCCTCAGTTTGTTCTTTACCATTTCTTCCTTTTCTTTCCTGGGCTTCATATGTGCTAGGCAAGTGCTCCACCACTGAGCTCCATTTCCAATCTGCCTGTTATTTCTTATTATGGCATTTTTGCCATTTAGAATTTTTAAGTGTAATCAAAATTAATTTTAGGTTTTGGGATTTTTTTTTTAATTATAGTTTAAAATATTTTCCTGCTGTAAAATTACAGAATTCTCCTACCATTCTTTCTAGTACTTTTGTTTTCATATTTACATTTAAATAAGATGATTCTTTTGGTATTTACAGTGAGGTAAAGTGTGAGTTGTACATCATTTTTTCCAGGTGATTAACAACAATTATTGTCTAATTCGTATTGTCTCCAATGCATATTTAGGTCTATTTCCAAACTTTTAATTTTTACATGGATCATTTCCCACTCTTTCGTCAATAGCACATTGTTTTACTGTAGCATCTTGGTTTGTGTGGGGCACTTTCCTCCTTTGTTTTTTCATGTTGTTCATGTGTCTTCCCTTATAGAAGTGCAGATCCGAAGTATTACAGTTTCTACCCATAAACTTATAGTGTCCCTGTAGGTTACCTATACCTCGCCTTTAAGGAGGAGATCAATATTTATAGCAAACAATATTTAGCCTTAAACAAAATAGCTTCTATTTAGACAATTACAGTTTTGTCAGAATTTATGTGTTCAATTAATATCTACAATATAAATTATAGATTTGCATAAGGGTCTACAGTTTCTAATGGTGGACAAAGAGAGAGCAGGGTGGGTGTAGGACATGGGGCTTATGAGGTAGGAGGTAAGAATATAGCGGTATTAGATCATAGGAAGAGTAAAAGAGGAATCAAGAGAAATAGGCTAGTATAATGGTGTAATGGAGCCTGCAGGGACCTTGGTGATGGTCTTCCAGGTCCTGGCTCTTGTCTCTAGATGGAAGCAGACATATCTTTAGTTGGTGGTGGTGGCAGCATCAACTCTGTAGGTACCTTGATGTTAGGTTTCCAGGCCTTCACCAATGTCCTAAGATGGAAGCTGCCCCAACTAAAAATGGCAGTGGTGGCAGTGGAGGTAACCCAAGATGGTGGTGGAGGTGGCTCAAGATGGAGGCGACGGCTTTCAGAGATGGGACTGAGAGGGCAGGCTGAGCAGTGGCGTTGGGCAGTCTATTCCAAGATGCAGCACTGTGGTGTGTAGTGCTGCAGTAGGCTGCTGCCTTCAAGCTCTGTTCATTGTCCCAAGGTGGAGGCTAACCTGAGGGGGTGGGATATTGTGGTGGCTGCAGTGTCCCAAGATGGAAGCTGGCTGGGAGGGCCATGTGTTGGTAGATGGGGGGTCAGGGCACCAGCACGTTATTTTAATTACTAAAACTTTATACTATCTTTTTACATCTGGTAGTTTGTGTTCCCTTTTCACTCTTCTTTTTTAGAATTTTCCTAAATGTTTAATTTTTTTTTCCAAATAAATGTTTAGAGCTGGCTTATCTGTTTCCAAAAGGAAAAAAAAAATCCCGTTAGCATATTCATGGGGCTGTTTTTAATCTTACAGGTAGCCTACTGAGAACTGACATCTTTTTGAGGTTGTGGCTTTCTTTCTAATAGTAAGGGATGCTTTTTCATTTGTTCAAGTCTTTTTGAATCCCTCAAAAGAGTTGAAAGCTTTTCATCATATGGATTTTAAGTATTTCTTGTTAAATTTATTTCTAGATATTTCATCTTTTGTTGCTATTGTAAGTGAGGTACTTCTTTGAAGGGAATCTCATATAACTAATGGTCTGTGGGACCACCATGAGAAATTCTACTCAACGTCATGTATTCCTTGTACTCTAAATAATGTGTGTCTTAGAAGGGGAAATGACATTTCAATCGAGAATCCAGAGAACTGTGTGAGGAAGGTCATCCTTTTGCCTTTGGAAAAATCGGGTATTTTTGGACCTACTCTGTGTTGTATAGAAGTACTTATAGAATATTAGAACCAGAAGATTCCTAAAAAGATCAAAAGATTGAGTCCTTTGATGTGAAAGATGAGAAAACAGTGACCAGAGAGGGATAGTGACCTAATGAGTTTGGGCAGAGTCTAGATTCTGCCTCAGATCTGTGTATGTCCAGGACTTCCTATAGCTGAGCTTCCTTACCACCAGCAATAGCCAACACCCTCCTAGTCTGACCCAAATTTCTTTATAATTCCCTGAGAGTTGGAGAGAGCATACTCTGTCAATATCTACTTTATCCTTATCGTGTGTCACATGGTATGGCACCTACTGCAAACACATTAGTCTTATTCATCCTACACATTCCCATCTCCTGGTCCAAGGAAAACTTGATTTAACCTGCCTTCCTTTTCCGGCAGAATTCCTATATCTTTTTTAAACCCAGACAAATGGTAGGGTCAATTTGTCATTGCACCCAAAGCCAAAGCTTGGTTACTTGAGTGTTTGAACATGGCTAAGGTGCAATGGGGAACAGAAATGAGCTCACCTATCCAAAAGGCTCAGAAAATTAGGAGTCACTGTTCCTATGGAATAGGAGTAGGATCCTGACCTCCACCTAGTGTGTGTCTTCCTGGATCCTCCAGCACTTTGTCTCAGCTAGTAGAAACTTCACTATGGAGTTTCATTAACCCTGATTTATAGTTTCTTCAGTCCCCTTCCTTGACTTTCATGATGATTTTATTCCCTCTCAAATCCCCACACATCGGTCATAGGAGGTGACTGCAGTTTACCATAAAAGCCATTTAGATATGGCAGTGATGCCAACAAACTTTTTCCATATAACCTGATGGAAAGAGCACTGGTTAGGGAGTCAAAAGGCCTGGCCTTAGATTTTGTTCTAAAATTGCTAGTTGCACCAAACTTTAAGGTCTATTCCTTCCTCTACAAAATGGTGATAAAATATTAATTTATAAAATATGAGGGGCTGGGGATGTGGCTCAGGCGGTAGCGCGCTCGCCTGGCATGCGTGCGGCCCGGGTTCGATCCTCAGCACCACATACAAAGATGTTGTGTCTGCCAAAAACTGAAAAATAAATATTAAAAAAAATTCTCTCTCTCTCTCTCTCTCTTTAAAAAAATAATTTAAAAAAATATGAAAATCTAGCTTGCTTTGGACTTCTGACCTCCAGAATTACAGGAGAATAAATATGTGTTGTGTTAAGCCACAGTGTTTGCAGTAAATTGTTAAAGCAGCTATACAAAACTAACATGCCCTGTGACCTGGTGATTTCACTTCTAAGTAAGTAACTACTATAAAATTTTACAGATATATGCCAGGAGACATATGAAATCATATTTGCAACAGCTTTGTCATAAGAGCAAAACTGGAAAACCTCAAAAAGTCCATTGAAAGGAGCAAATAAGTGAACTGTAATGAAATAAATAGAAGGCAATAGCCAAAATATATGAATTAGAGTAATATGCAAAATTCTGGATGAATTTTAGCAATGTTTTTTTGTGTTTATTTTTTAAATTTTGTTTATTTGGAAACCACCTCAAACTTACAAAAACATTTGCAAGTACAGAACAAATACCTTTTTTTTCAAATTCATTTGGGAATAAGCAGCCAACCTGCTGGTGCATGATACCCATAAGGACATTAGGGTACATCTTCCACATGCAAGGGGATTCTCTTATTTAACTATAAAATACCATCAAAGTCAAAAAATTCCATTAATACTTGACTGCCATGTAATCCTCAAGACTCATTTAAATTTTACCTATTGCTTCAAAATACCTTTAGAATGAAAGTGTCCAGTTCACATGTGGCATTTACTTGTCATGTCTTTTTAGTCTTTTTTGGGTTTGTTTTTTTTTTTTTAGCAATTCTTCAATTTTTCTTTGACTTTTTGTAACTTTACACATTTGAAGATCACTGCAGAGTTATTTCATAGAAGGTCCCTCAATGTGAGTTTGTCTGATGTTTTCTCATGATTAGATTCAGGTTATTCATCTTCAGCAAGAATATCCCAGAAGCAATGCTATGTTCTTTTCATTACATCCTATCGAGCACATGATTTTGATTTGTCCCATAGCTGATGAAGTTCGCTTTGATCCCTTGATTAAAATGGTGTCTGCCAGTCTTCTCCACTGTGAAGTTACCCTTTTTCCCTTCAGCAAAATAAGTAAAGTAAAAATAACAAATAAGTAAGTAAAATAAGTAAGTAAAAATAACAAATCCAGAGATTATAAACACTATGATATCATTTTATAAACTTAAAAATAATATTTACTAGAAATACATATATATGGATAGAATTAAAAGGAAGATAGGCAGGTAGAGAAGAGATAAAGGGAACAGAAGAAGAGAACTTCTAGAGTTCCTCAAATAACCACAGTCCCCAGCCCCGACCACAGTGACAGGGTTTATTTTTGAGAAGGGAGCTCCACATTCTTCCACTCCTTGGGCCATAGCTGACTGGTTTAGGCCCAGAGAACAGACTGTACAGATCCAGCAAAGCTATTAAAGCTTAGAGCAGTTTGATAGTAAAATATAGGAAAATTCATCTCCTTCCTGGAGCAATGTTGCCTCCCCGGAACATTTGTATTTTTCCAACTTTATTTCCCTTTTGCAAAAACACGTAGAGGACTGGGTATGTGATAGAGTGCTTGCCTAATCCTAGCACAAGGCCCTGAGTTCAATCCCCAACACTGCAAAAGCAAAAACAAAACAAAAGACACAGGACCTTTCCAGTCCTCTACCTCTTCCAGTCCCTAGTTTTCTCAAGTTTGGGTTTGGCACTGTTGACATAGGCAGGTCTCTGTGGGGAAAAACTCTGGGTTTTAATCCCAGTAGAATCTATAATTGCTGAGTGGCAAGAGGCAAATTATTTCCCCTCCACGGGCCCCAATTTATCCAGCTGGGATTATCTATCTTCTTCGCCCCAGAGATTCTGATTTAGTAGGCCAGGGTAGAGCTTAGCCAGGTGTATTTTGAAAAAGCTACTGAGATAAGAATGGTTCTTGTTGACCTTTGTATCTCATTCACATACCAGTGTTCTTATTCTAATGTAGAAATGTTTTTGTTTTCTGGGTGTTCCATTCTGCGGTGGGTGCCCATTTGGAAATGACCACACCCCACAGAAATGGGCAGTCAAATTTCTGCTCTGGGATAGCACCCAGAGTGCTAGTTTAGCTAGGGCTTGTCACCTGACTCAAAATAGTGCCATTATAGCATCTTTCCTAGAGATTTGGAAGTGAAACAAAGAGAGTTCACCTTCAATCCAGTAGTCTCATGAGTTTCCAAAAAATATTTTTGCATTGTAAGACTGAGTAACTGAGGAAAGTTTTAGGATGAAGTTGGTGCATTGAAAGGAGGAGAGCTGGGAGGTGAGAAGTTCATGCTGAGTTCATGATGTTTCCATCCCTGTGAAATGCCTTGCATCCTTCTTACCTTTGGGTGGATGAGATGATGATAAAAAAAAGTCTTTATTTTGCTTTGCTTGACTCCTTAGAGACAATTTGTATAGTGCATGCTCTCTCCTGTGTACTCCCTACCTCAGCTTTCAACTTGACTCGAAGAATTTTGTTTTGGGTTAATGGACTCTGGACTTAGTAGATATAGGTAGAAAACAAACAGTGTAACTGGGGTGGGTGTGTGAAAATCAGATGCAAACAAAAACAAGCTAAAGTTCTTAGCTCCTCAGAGGGAGATAGACAGTTCTTAATCCTACACATTAGAAAATTGCATTTGAAATTTTCAGTATAACCACTGGCAAAATGCATTAAAATGCTTATCTTTCAAATACGTAAAGTAAAATGGGCAGAGTAAATGACACCTTTTGATATTATGGACCTCCTCCATTAGAAAAACAAAAACAGAAACAAGGGAGTCTTCCTCAATTAAAAGAGCAATGAAATTAAATCAATAACAAGATTTTAAAGAAATGATATTAAATCAATAACAAGGACATGTTTGTCCTGCCAAATTGGCAAACAAAACAAAGAAAAAATGTATTATCTAGTGTTGTCTAGGGTGTACACAGAAATGAGCTTGATATGAACTCCTCATGTGAATATATATTGCTGCAATTTTTTTCAGGGGAAAATTTGGCAACATATGCCAAAGTTGTGATTTATAAATTTTGTCTTTTAACTTTAAATTCTACTTGAATAAATGCATCATGAAGAGATAATTCAGAGTGTAATTAATAGTATTTGTTCTATCACAAAAATATGAAAATAACCTAAATGCCCCAAATTATGGCTTTGTTATTAAATAATCTACTTTCATAATTCAAAATACTATGCAGTCATTATCCATTCAAATGTAAGTTAGCATTTATTATTAAATGGAAAGATAGGCACAAGAGTTTAAGTAAGAAACAGCGAGATGCAAAACAATGGATATTGCATATTTATAAATTAATGTGTCTCTATATGCATAGAAAAAGTTAGAAAGGATTCAGAGCACAGCATCAAGTGATATATTTTTCTTTCAGCAATAAGCTTGATGTCCCTTTTTTGGTCTGTCTTCTACAGTGGCACTTTTTATGATAACAGTTCTTTTTTCAATAGGGACTTAAAGTTGACCCAGAGCTTTCATATCACAATTCCATTTGAGCCATGTAACAGCCCAGGGAATTCAGCAGGAAAATATTATCATTATCCACTTTCACTCATGAGAAAATAAGCAGAGCCAGCAAGGGGCAGAACTGGCAGTAATCCTTGGAACATCTTCCTTTAGGCCAGTACTATTTCTTCTGCACAGGGGAGGTGCCTAAACACTCCATCACCAGTTAAACAAACTCAAATATCCATGAGAAGTAGTATGATAAATTAGATGTTGTTCTGAGGACACAATAGGGAAAATGGTGAGTGAAAACAAAACAAAAACAAAAACATGAAGTGTATAACAAGAATTTTAGCTATGTAAAAAACGTGTGTGTGTGTGTGTGTGTGTGTGTGTGTTTGACAGAGAGAGAGACTCACACAGAGGGATGTGGTGATCTTAGCAGTATATTTATACAGATATTAAGAGTTTGGCATTTTCATTGTGGAACTTCAAAAGTACATCACTGGGTGATACAGGTAGAACCAAGTTTTGCCAGATATATGGGCAAGCAGAGGAACAAGATACAATTACTAAAGGGCAATGAATTGGAGTGAATTTGGGGGTTGGGTGACCAATTATTCTAGTTTGTCCTAGACAGGGTGTTTTCCTTGGAATTTGTGCTAAAACTGGGAAAGTCTTGGGAAAATGGAAAAAGCTGGTCCTCAGACAGAGGAGAAACAGAAAGTGTTGAGGCTGAGCTCAAAAAAGGCCAGAAATTAGCAAAGATAGAGTGATCAGGATAGAAAGCTGGGCCCATACTTTCTTTTATTTTTAATTTAAAAATTTTTAATTGACACATGATATTTGTACATGTTTATGGGATACAGTATGATAACTTGATACATATACACAGTGTGTAATAACTCCCTTATTTGAGGAGGCAGTTTTGCTGTCATGTATCTGCTGCCAAAGGGAGATAGCTGTATTATTGGACATCGGCTACTATGGGCTTCCAACTTGGCTCTACTGCCATCCAGCTAAAGGATCTGGGGAAAGTTCCCTGACATTTCCTTACCTCATTTTTAAAATGAGAATACTAATAATCCCATTTTATAAAGTTGTAATGGGCTTTGAATGAGATAATATTTGTAGGTCTAATGCCTGACCCATAATGTTCACTGCCCAAAATGTTCACTGTTGTTATTAATACAGTCACCCCAACTTGTGAACAATAACCCCAGGGGAGTCTGTGGACATCTGCATTTATTGTTTAGGCACCAAAACCATTCCATGTCAAAAATGGCTTAATTTCCAGTTCTTATTCCAGGTGCATCTGATCATACACCCAATTACACCCACCCCTCCACCTGGCAACATCCTCTCTACCAGGATCTTTCTCTATTGATCCCTTTTAAAAAGTCCTCGGGCTCCATTCCTTTTTGTGAAGACACCATTCTATCCCCTTCCTCAAAAGAACCTACCACCCCCAAGGAGCATGTTTTTGTATTATTAGCAAGGACCTCTTAGGGACAGAATATCTCAACCAGTTTGTAAATTATGCTGCCTAGTCCGTTCCACTCAAACCCCAGATCTCATCACTATTATTCAGTCATGATGAGGAAGAAAGCTGGTCCTGCTGACTCTGCCTGGGACTTGGTCTTCACGTGGCCTGGGAGTTAGAGTGCAACCATAATTAGGTCAAACCTGAAATCAGTATGTGCTTGGTAAGTACAGCTCAGAGAAGAGGAGTAGGCGTGGAGGAAGAAAAAGGAAGCTACTAATTTCTGAGCTGATCTTTGGGAATACCAACCCACAAATGGTTTTTAATTTTTGTAAATGCCCTGACCTCAGTTTTCCATGCTATTACCAGTGGAAAGTAAATGAACAAAAACTAAACAATCTTGCGAATTTTGTTGTGGAAGGTGAATTGCCTTTGGGGCTACCCTAGGGCATTTCCACAGAACTTCTGTGAACATTAGTTAGATAAACACTTGGGAAATGCTTAAGCTGGCTAATGCAAGTAGGAAACAGAAAGAACTCTTCCTGGTCTCACATGATGTTGAAACAAATTCCACTGAACATTATTATGCCAAGTCTCAGTTTTCACTATGAAAGCAGGACCGAAATATCTAAATTGAAGGATTCATTCAGTCATTCATTCACTCATTAAATGTTTATTTATTTAGTATAGGGAATTGAGCGGAGGGGTATTCTACCACTGAGTTATATTCCACAGCCTTTTCTTTTCTTTCTTTCTTTCTTTCTTTTTTTTTTTTTTTTTGAGACAGGGTTCTACTAAGTTACCCAGGCTGGCCTTGAACTTGTTACCCTCCTGTTTCAGCCTCCCAAGTAGCTGGGATTACAGGCCTGTACCCCAGCCCCTGACCTCTCATCAAATATTTATTATAGCATTGAATTGGCACTGGGGATTAAAGAATCAATGATGCCCTGTCCTTCCCATGGAGGAGCTCACAGTCTAATGCAGGAGACAGATAAATAATTAGATCATTATTATTAAAACCATACACTGGAACTCTAGGAATATATAAGAAGGGTTAGCCATGATGGACCTTATAAAGGAAAACGTTCAGAGTGGAGAACATTAAGTCACACTTCAAATTGGAGTCTGTCAATTAAGACCAGGAGAATGGTGTTAGGATGGTGCTATAAGAAGAAACATCTTTAACAAAGACCCAAGACATTAGGTGCCCAGAGACCATTCCTGATATATACACGGGAAGATGAGAGCGGAGAAAATGGGGTGAAGTGTGCATATTATATAAAGCAAACAAAGGACTGTGCACTTTGTTTTTTAAATCATGGAGACTTATTGAAGGTTTTTTTATAAAAAGATTCATCTTGAAAAGCTTACTCTCATAACACTGGGGAAAATAAGTTTTATAGGGAAATAATGGAATTAAGATCAGTTAAGGAGTTTTACAATAGTTAAAAATACTGATAACCTAAATTAAGGCAATGACAGTTGATGTGAAGAGAAGCATGATTTGTGAACATATAATAATAATATTAATAAAAATTACAGCAAATAATTTTATAGCACTTCTTGTAAGCAAAGTAGTGTTCTGATACAATGAACTTGTGAGTTTGGTACTACTATTATTCTCGTTTTATAGGCAATGAAACTAAAATGTGAGGTTAAAAATTTGTTCAAGGGGGCTGGGGATGTGGCTCAAGTGATAGCGCGCTTGCCTGGCATGTGTGCAGCCCGGGTTTGATCCTCAGCACCACAGACAAACAAAGATGTTGTGTCCGCTGAAAACTAAAAAATAAATATTAAAATTCTCTCTCTCTCTCTCTCTCTCTCTCTCTCTCTCTCTCTCTCTTAAAAAAAAATTTTGTTCAAGGCTGCTTACTATTAAGGTGAATTAGCTCAGGGGGCATAGTGTCAGGAGGGGGATGCCACTGAACCTGCAGTCAAAGCTCCATTTTCATAGCATGAATTAACCACGTTAAGGTCCAACAGGAATCTGAAAGGAGCTCACCTCTCCAGGAGAGCTCAGAAAATTGGGTTTCTTTTAAAATGATACAAGCAGGAATATCTCAGCAGTAGAATATCTCAGGAGTAGATATGAAGACGAAAAGTTATGAGAGAAGTCAGAGTTAGAAGGACAGGTTTGGAAATTACCTGCAACTAAGTGGCAATTTGAACCTTATAAAGAGATTATTTAAGGGAAAGGGGTAGAAAAGATACAAGACAAGACTAAAGTGGAATAGATTTGAAGACCACACAGGATGTCAACATTTACAGGTCTGTCAGGGGAAGAAAACTCTATAAAGGGGATAGAGAGGAGTTTTTGGAGTGGGAGGAAGGCTGCCTTTAGAGTGAATTCATGGAGGTTAAAGATAGGAGACTTTTTAAAAGATAGGAAAGAATATCCGTGTCAAAATATGTAAAGGTACTAGGTAAGAGTAAAACTGGAAAGTGCCCATCCGTTTTAACAGGTAACAGCTGATAGTAACTTGATATGGTCAGATTGAGACCTGGACCAAGAGGAGGAGTTAGATTTCCACAGGTTGAAGAGCAATTGGGAGGCAAATCTGTAGGCAGTTAAGCATAGATCACTCTTTGAAGGTCAGCTCAGGTGTGTCAGACAGAATTCATTCAGGAAAACACAGTCACTATAATTAACATAGAAATTAGGGATTCATTGTAGAAATTGGTCCCTATGCAAAAGTGGGAGGAACTAGAGAAGTGAAGGTCCAGAAGGCTTTGGGAAGATCAGAGAAACAGTCACTGCATAGTACCAAAAAATGGCAGGTGGACAAGGGAAAGATTTCCTGCAGGGAAATCTTAGGAGCAGGTGTGGTGGCTTAAACGGGACCAGAAAGGGAGCTCACAGGGACTTCTGTGAAAATTGCTGCCCCCGAGGTAGTTATAGGCTCTGCAGAGCTGCTGCCTCTGTGGGTTTGCTAGTGACGGGAGGCATTTATTGGTCAGAAGCACTAGCAGTTATGAAGATGGGCTAGACACAAAGGGGAGATGAGCAGGAAGAACCTGGTGTCCACTAAGCACTCCTGCATCTGTTCCTTTGTCACCTTGTCAAACAGAGGTGATGCTCTGAGAATAATGCCTTCTTTACTCCGTCCTTCAAAATTCACGCCAGTTCCTCTGATGGCAAACAAAAACCCAACCCATACAGGGAAGAATGTCCCGGGAAACATGGCTCACAGCCTAAGCCATGTTGACAAAACATAGTCCATCATGGAAAAAGAGGAGAATCAGAAGGTGAAAACTTTGTTTCAACAGAGGATCCTGAGAAAGCTGCTGAGGGCAACATTATAGCACTGCAGCAACGGCTCCAAGGAGGCACAAAAGGGTCCCTTAGAAGATAGGGTGGGAGGACTAGCCTCTGACGGGATGACAGCCTGAATTCTGAGAAGAGGGAAAGGTAGCAGGGGTGTATGTGGCCACTGATATCTTCATAGGTGGAAGGGAGCTTGGAAATTGTAAGACCTTCATTGGTAGAGAGAGAAAGGAGCCATGAAACATGACACAGGGAATAGAATAGTGAGTAAAGCCAAGATCTTGGAATTTTTTGTGAAGCCAGGAAAGAGAATAACATGGTTCTGAGAGGGGCCATGCAGCTCAAAAGCACATGACGGTAGACTGAGTAATTGAATAAAGACTGAGAGTTTGGTTGCTAAGAGCAACATGCTCAAGGAAAAGCACAGTTTCCACTGATCTGGAATAAAGGCTTTCGCAACACAAGGTGTGATTCAGCACAGGGAAGGATGAACAGTAGTAAAAAAGTAGCAATCAGGAATTATGGGGAAGGGGACTGAGATTCCCCGAGGGACACTTGTTTGTAACAATAATTAGATTGATATTTGGAGCAGTCTCAACCTCAGCATGACTGACTGTAGATTGGCTAATTCTTAGTCACAGAAGGCTACCCTTATGCATTGTAGAATGTTGGGCAGCCTCTCTAGTCTCATTAGATTACAGTAGAGTCCCCCAGTTATAACAAACATAAGTGTCTCCAGGTACTGTCAAATATCTCTGGAGAATAAATTCACCCCTAGTTGAGGACACTGACTTAAAGGGAGCAGACAACATTTTTCCACTTTGCTAAACTGAACTTCTATTATCCTAGGAGGGAATTAAAAGAGGCTAGAACATAACTCAGGGATAGAGCACTTGCCTAGCATGCATGATGCCTTGGATTTGATCCCCGGTACCATGGGAGTTGGGGGGAGGTGAGGCTTTTCTGAAAATAGGAAATTATCTAAATATCAAATAAAATATTGGTCAAATTAAATGGTATAGCTTTATAATGAAACATTGAGTGGCCATCAAAAATAATATTGTAGGCCTAAGGGTGTAGCACAGTGGTAGAGTGCTTGCCTACCATGCACAAGGCCCTGAATTTGATCCTCTAGCACCACACATACACACACACACACACACACACACACAAAAGTAAAAATAATGCTGTAAAAGTATTAACATAGATATATGCTTTGGAATAATTGGAGGAAAGCATATATGTGTATATATGTTTAGCTATTTGGTCTTGGCAAAAAAAAAAAAAAAAAAGTATGAAAGAATATAGACCAAAATTTGATGTTTACTTTGGCTCCTTTGGGGACCTAGTGTGTAAGTTTTTCTGGCAACACTGAACAAAGATTGTCTGAAGGCTGTTGTATAGGTAACCCAGAGATGTCCCTGTAAACTCCTTCTTCCATCAAGAAGGAGTTCAGTTAAGAGAACCAGCCACTCATAAGAAGGACGGAGGCCTGGAAGACCCCCTCCTGCTGATGACACAATAAAGGGAAAGGTGGCCCCAGGCTGCTTCTTAGGAACGTTCTCTTGTGTCTAAATTGGCTGGGAGCCTCTTCTACGCAACAGCCACTCATTGGGCTGTGTGTGTGTCTTTAATTACCCACTGGCTCCAGCAAGCAGCTCACTTCCCCACAGGCCATAACCCTGAGAGACAAAGCCTTCAGGTTTCAGTGAGTCAGCCCCCATCAGGGCCAGGGAAGAACAAACTAGCGGGAGGGCAGCTGCTCTGGGGGATCCTGGGCACCTGAAGCCAGTTGAGCTGTGGGCAGCAGGGAAGTGTACACTTCTTCTGTAGGGCCTTTTGTTGGAAGGGCTCAGAGTGGGGGCCAGGAGGGAAGGAGGAGGAAATGAAGAACCCTCTCCAAAGTAACAGAAGTGATTTCTTCTTGCGTATTTATAAAAGACAAGTTCTTAAAAGTGAGATTTGTTTGACAGTGAGTCATCCCCAACATTTGATGGATATGATTCAGATGACCTTCCCTGACAGCATATTCTGAAAATACAGGCTAAAGTTTCCTGATTGTTCAGAAACCCTCAAAGAGTTCTAAGAGGCAGAAGCATCAGCTTGATTTTTAATCATCTAGAATTTTGGTGTTGTTGTTGATAGGTTCAAAGCAAATAATAACACCCCCTGGCTCTGCTGGGAGGAATGGGCCTTACCTAAGACCAGCAGTAATTAAGTTGCCAACAGGAGCACAGCGTAGAAATAGAGTGGATTCAAAGGTCCTGAGTCCTCAAATCCCTCCTGCAGCAGCCAGCAGGGTGATCTGACTTTGAACAACAGCCTTTACCAACTTGGGTTGACATTTTCTCACATGTAACATGAGGGTAGAGTTACACTAGAGGATGTTGAGGTCCCCAACAGCCTTTCTCAATAGCCAGCACTCCTCAAGGTTAGGCAAACATCCTGTGCCACCTAAGCATTTTGTGTTTGTCCCTTCAACAACACTTTTCACAGAATGTTGTCACTGTCTCTCTGGGCGATAAGCCCGCCCTACACTATGATCAGCATCCCTACCTTCTTTACTACCATATTCCTGGGGCCTGGAACATTGCAGAGCAGGAAGTCAAGAGGTATTTGCTGAATAAAAGCATGATTGACCTCAGAGTTTCCTAATTTCAGCTCCAGGCTTAATTTTTTTTCACTCTCTGTTATTGCTTCTGTCTATTCATTGGGTCTAGAATAGAAATTTGTGTATTTATGTATGTATGTATGTGTATGCATATGTATATAATGTATGTATTCCTATCTTATTTCTTGTAGAATCCTCAGCAGTAAGTCAGATACTGATCAAGATATATTTGGCTGGGGTTGTGGCTCAGTGGTAGAGCACTCGCGTAGCATGCATGAGGCACTGGGTTTGATCCTCAGCACCACATAAAAATAAAAAGATATTGTGTCTACCTAAAACTAAAAAATGTTTTTTAAAAAAGTTATATTTGATGAAGTAAAACCAAGTATGGTCAATGAAAATCAATGGAAGGTTTTCAATGAATCCCTCCCTTTTTAAATAGCCACTCTTGCAAAAAATCATTCCATCTACCAATAACAATAAAAGCAATAATAATAGCAGATCCTTACAAAGCACTTAGTATGTGTCAAAACTGCTTCTAAACGTTCTATACACATAGTGCATACAATTTTCATAGCCCAGTGAAGATATTATTATCACCCCATTTTACAGATGAGGAAACAGAGGCAAAGCAAGATGAAGTAACTCACCAAAGAACCCTCGGTTTGCAAGGATAGAGTTAGGATTTGAATCCACACCCTAGATTTCAAGCCCAGGCTCCTACCTAAACTTTAGTACTGTTTTAGTCAGCTTGTTCACTGCTGTGCCCAAAAAATCCTGACAAGAAAAATTAAAGGAGGCTCACAGTTTCAGAGGCCTTAGTCCATAGACAGCATATTCCATTCTTGGGACCCAAGGTGAGGCAGAACATAAGTTGGAATAGTGTGGAGGAGGAAAGCAGCTGGTAATATGGTACCAGGAAGCAGAGAGAACAAGCTCTGCTGAACGAGGACAAAATATGAACCCCCAGGGACCCACCTCCTCCATCCGCATCCTGCCTGCCTACAGTTACCACCCAGTTAATCCCTATTAGGGGATTAATGCATGGTTGGGTCAAGGCTCTCATAACTCAATCATTTCACCTCTCAACCTTCTTACATTGTCTCACACATGAGCTTCTGGGGGACACCTTTCATCTAAACTAGTACTGCCTCTCTAGAATTAAACATCATGGCCTGAAATCTCTGGGAAGCTTCAGGGTTAACCTCTCCTGGATTTGCTCTGCCACTTCCTGTCTAGGGCAAGTTGCTAGTAACTGCTGCATTCCCACAGGGAGAGCAGGTTAATGAAAGAGGAGGAAAGGCAGATAAATAATTTACCTCCTGAACACTGGGAAGAGATTTCTTGGATTAAGAATCAGGAAACTCAAAAGACACTATTTAGACAAAAAGGCAATAAATGACACAATTATTGTTCAATTGGCTATTGGCTCTTCTAGCTCTGGAGTCTACAGTTCACCCGATGTGGCTTCTGTTAATGTCCCTACAACAAAATCCCAAGCCAACAGAGTCAAGTTTCCTCCCAGCCACCTGAATCAAAATAAATTAGCTTCGAAAGCCTGAGTTCTCTTGTTTTCTCTTTTTAGAGGAGTGATTCTCCCTAATTATTAAGGTTCTATGATTAGCTTGTAGGATTGGGAAGGGAGAGGGTAGAGGGCAAGATGAAAAGAGACACCAGGCAGGACATCCACCTCAGTGAGGTCCTTGGAAAATGTGACCAGGCCTGCAATAGATTCACTGAGGAAATCAGACAACTGATCAACAAAATTTACAACGTAGAAACCCCATTTTTTTAAACTTTATAAAATAGAAATTGCTATGGGCTAGCTGAAGTATTGAGTGATGGATGAGAGCATGGACTCTGGGTCCAGTTTGTCAGCTTGGAATTTCAACTGTACCACTCACTAACTGTGGGAGCTGGGAGCAAGCTTCTCATTTCTCTGTATCTCAATTGTTTCCTCTTGGAGGGAAATACCAGCACCTACTTCAGTGACGAACAGGCATGTTAAACACTTAAAAACAGTACATGGCACATTGAAAGTATTTGAATTAATATTATAAATAAATATTAACCTTTTAAAAAATCAGTCTTAACAAAACCTAAGATCCAGAGTTCGTCCTATCTTTGATAGGGCTGTTGTATTAGTCAGCTTTTTGTCACTATAATGAAATACCTGAGACAATTAGCATATAAATAGAAAAGGTTTATTTTGACTCATAGTTTTGGAGGTTCAGGTCTAGATCGATTGACCCACATTGTTTTGCACATATTATGTGGGAGTGTGTAGAGGAGAAAGCTACTTACCTCAGGGCCAGGAATAAAAAGGGGAAAAGGAATAACAACAGGAAGGACTGGGGTCTCATAATTCCTTTCAATGGCATGCCCCATCCAACGACCAAAGAACATCCTAAAAGGCCCACCCCCAAAAGTTTCCACCGTTTCCTAACAATGCCACACTAGAGACCAATCTTGTAACATAAGGGTCTTTGGGAGACATTCAACATCCACACTCTGCAGCTTTGGAGCCAAGATTCTGCAGGTTAATTCTTCCTGCTGTCAGAGGTTACAGGCAGAGAAGGGTTTTACCTGATGGGGTGGAAGTCAGGGGAAAAGAACTGTTGAGGCTGAGTCATTTCCACCCTGTATCTAGTCATTCATTTATTAAGCACAGGTAGTTGTTACACTCTCCTTAGCAGATCCTGTGCTAGGAGCTAAGGGTAGAGACATGAGTAAGAAGAGTCTATGCCCTTGGAACCATCACACTTCAGGGAAGCAGACAGACATGTAGAATCAACATGAGTAAAAATGGGTTCTCAAGATTTGGGTTCAAATCCTGGCTCCATCCGCTGATGAGCTGAATACTCCATTAGGTTCTTGACTTCTCTAAAACCTCAGATTCAAAGAAGATTAGAGATCCTTTCTCTAAAATGTAAGTAATAACAACAACAACAACATCTACTTCATCAAGTTTTTATGAAGCAGAAATAAAACAGTTCACATAGGCTGCTTCACAGAGATCTAGGCACATAGTACACACATAATAATTACAACTTTAAAAGAAAAGTTATTTAATAAAGGAAAAGTGGTTAAAAACACAGTTTTTTTTAAAGCATATAATTTTTTTTAAAAATCTGTGGGGATCTAGAGGAAAGGAATAGGTATTTATCCCACTGTGGAGGGTGGGAAAGGCTTCAGAGAAGGGGAGATACTGGAGCTTGCTTTTGAAATGATTAGGAGGTTTCCAGGAGAATGAGGAGGGACATCCCAGGAGAGGACATGGCAGAAGCAAAGTCACAGAGGGAAAAGAAGGGGACGGCAGGTTCAAAGAAGGGAAATTCAGTGAGGTGGGGAAGGAAAAATGAGATCAGAGATGATATGAAAGGGCACGCCAGGCTAGGTCAAAAAGGAGGCCTTTCTTGACAAAATAGAGTGCAGACTTTATCCTGTGGGCTGACGTTTCCCAAGATCTGTGAAGCCCTCACCTTGGAAGATGATAATAGGCACCGTGTGAACCCAGGTCTGCACTCCAGCAAATCTAACAAGTACTGGGTTGAATTTAGGGTGAGTTCTTTACTCCAAGACTCCCCAGCACCTTTCACAAACAAAGGGGTCTCTCCCTGCAAGAAGGAGAGGAGTTAACAGCATTTCCTGGAAACCGTTGTCCTGTAAACTCTACTGAATTCTGAGAACTGTTAGGCTCATGCTGCCCTAGGTATGCCAATAGAGGCTACAGGTTCATATCTGTTTCAAAACAGACTCATTAAACAGTGCGAAGAGGGGAAGTTTGAAAACTGGATTGGGGTGGTGAGACTAAAGGTGGGGACCCATACAGAGCTAGTTCAATGCTCTGTGTGATGGATGGTGAGGATCTGAGGCAAAGTCAAGTGGAAAGAGGGGAGGCGGTTACAGCAACGGTTGCGGCATGGCCCCTGCAGCCAAAGCACCTGGGTTTGAACCTTAGCAGATAAGCAGATGACCTTGAACAAGTGACTTCACCTCTTTGTGCCTCAGTCTCCCCCTTTGCAAAATGAGAGTATTCAATATACCCATGGGAGGTGTTGTGAGTAACATAAGGCCATATTTAGAACAATGCCTGGTACTTATCTACCCCTGCAAGAGCATTTGATTGATTAGATATAGAGGACAGGGCAGAATTCTCAGAGGCATTCTGTTGAGCAAGTCAGAAAGGAGAGTCTGCAGATAGAAAGCATGCCTCTGCTCTCTTGTCCCTCTCTGGTTTCTTTTATCTTTCTTATAGTTCCCTCTCCCCTCTTCCTTGCTTTATTTATAGACCAGAGATGTCATATGTCAGGATAAAGAAGCAAACTAGGGCTCTCTATGAACATTTAACTTATAGGAATGCAAATAAAATCAAATACGAATAATTTTAAATATAACAAGAACCTATTGATTTGACCTTAAATATTAATATAAAATATGGAATAAAAATGGCATTTGTATAGAACGTGCACATTACTACACTCAGGGGGCCTGCCAGGGAAATTGTGACTCTGCTATTGGCTTGGGGGTCTCCATTCCCGTGTGCTACTGAAATGGCAGCCCTTTGCCAAGCTGTGGATGATGCTGAGGTTAAAAGGTAAATATTTTTCTTGTGACATGTCTCCTGTGGTACTAAACTGGATGAATAGAAAACTGTTCCAGGAAGACACATTGACTGAATTAGTCTTATTGGAGGCATCTTTATAAAAACCTTCTAAAATAATTCTGATTATGTGTTATTTTTATCTAACACACTTTTGATATCCCTGTCATGCATGCTTAAACTTAGAATGTAGAACTGAGACTGTGACCTGGGTCTTCCTGACTCCAAAGTCCTTGCTTTTTTCTACCACATAGATCCACGTAGACAAGTGTTTATGATTCATCCACTTGTTAATTCAACACCTCTCAGTAGGTGTCTGCAGCAAGCCAGGAACTTTGACAGATGTTGAGGATTAAGTGGAAAACAAGTCAGGCACAATCCCTGTTCTCATGGGTCCAGACTATGAGAAGGCAATGAACAGGAAATGAATGGATGCAAGGCCGGATGGAGAAAAAGACTCATCCACTCCTAGGGCACTGCCAGCACCTTCTGACCCTCTCAGTAAACCAGGACCTAAGGGAGGATGCTGGGGGTAATAATCAAATTCAATAAAAACTGGACAATCTAGGGGTGTGGTCAGTGGCAGGATGAACCTCTGGGTTTAATCCCCAGCACTGGGGCGGGGGTGGGGTGGGGGGACAAAACAAAACAAAACCCTGGGAACAAAAATCTGTGCTAACTTTTAGAATATGGAGTCTCCAAGAGCATAATTTAGCCCAGTCTCAAGGAGCAAAAGAAATTAATAAGGTTTAGGGTAGTTTATTTTGTGGCAATAGATAATTTTAAACTCCATCCAGGAGAAGATTCTTCCAGAGTGCAGAGCAATACATAAAATGTGACGTGGATGTCAAGAGGAGAAAACAACACACACACTGAGAAGCTGAATAAAGCTGGTTTCAGCAATCCAGGCTGAATGTCACTGATCTAACTAGAGTTGAAACTCAGTGTTCCTTCCATTGTTGGAAAGTTTGCTCTTGTATGCTCTACAGCTAAAAACATACTCTAGAAAAGGGATGCTGAGGATAACTGAGAGTCAGAGCTGATTCACAAAGCTGAAGCTAAAAAAGGAAGTGATTCATAGAGGAATGTGATCCCATTCAACAAAACTTTATTGAGCATCTATAATATACCAACCTAGGTACTAGAGATATACAAGTAAAATTTCCATGAGTACCTGAGTGAAGAGCTGGGACCAATCATTCCACGAAGAACTAAACCAGAGGTTGGGGCTGGGGGTATAGCTTAGTGGTAAAGCACTAGCCTAGCATGTGCAAGGCCCTGGGTTCAATACCCATTGCCGGGGGTGGTGGGGAAGGCAAGAGCTATACAAGAGGTGCTGTGTGTGGGGTTCAGTGAGGCACAAGACAGGATCTATTTAACTTAACCTGAAGATATCAGGAAAGGCTCTATGGGAAACGTGGTGTTTGAGTGGCATGTTGAAGAATAAATAGAAATTCACCAGGAAACCATGGGACAGGCAACTAAGGGGAATGGTTAAATAAATGCAGTCCAGAAGAAAACCGCATGTATCCACTTTCTGGCACTATTACCACCAATTTTGAGGACTAGAACATTCCTCAGCCTTTCTGAGCCTCATTTATTTTTTAAAATAATAAGATTGACAATTGTGGTAGTTTGTAGGATTATTCTGAATGTTAAAAGAATTAAAACATGGAAATGCTTAAAGTAATGTCCAGTACATTCCAAGCAGGTAGTCAATGTTGGATCTGATCAATTAAAAACAATGGCATGTATAAAGTATCAAGGCAAGAAACAGAATTAGTTCACCATGAGTAGCACAGGAATGATGGAGACACATGGGATGGTGTGAACTGACAAGCAGTGGGAGATGAAGCTAGAGAATTCAGCAGGGAACAGGTCATGAAAATCTTGTATGCAATGCATGGATTTGATCTAAGACCATTATGATTCACTTTTATATGTTCCTATGAGGAAATTTCCGAATCACTGTTTGGGCAGCATACTTGTCTTTAAAGTCATTTTGATATCAATATTATTGATATTGATATCCCTATCGTTTTGATAACACACTACTAAAGGTAAAGATAGGTCAAGTCTTCTTGATAAGTGAGGTACTCACTCCATCTTGGGCTCTGTTGATTTGTCACTTCAGAGAAAAGAGAGAGGAGACCCCATGAAGGACCATACCCAAGTTTGGCAGGAATGAAATGTATGAAAGCTGGGTATTAAAAGACTGAGGATTCTATAGCGGGAAACAGGAAGCCATTGAAGGGAAGCAATCAGATGAGACTCGAGATTAGCCTTGCATTTCAGAAATACCACTATGACAGCAATTCGAAGGAAGCATTACGATGGTAGAAGAAGCTGGAAGAAGACAGATGGACAGGAGAATATTGCAATGGTCCAGGCTAGAGATTATTAGGGCCTTCATTACCAAAGTGGTAATGGAGATGGAAAGGAGGGCCACAGCCTGTATGGCAAACTAGAGGGATGAGCTCTATAATAAAAGCTTCCAAGCAAGTGCTCCCAGACTCTTCAGCCCATGGCAGGCTCTTTGGCCCTCATTGTGAGTACCTCCCTATCTTGACTCAAACCAGGCTGAACAGGTTCATTCTTTGAGCTCTAATTTCTCTGGTGAGTGCATACAATGGAGCAGGCCAGCACCAGGCAATAAAAGGGAAGATTACCATTGCTCTCTCCCAGGATTATCTTATTGTATATGGTCAAAAGACCACAAATAATTTTGACCCACTAACTTGGGGGCTTTTTCAGCTTAGAGCCAGAACCACAGGAAGGACATTTCTTAAAACCCATAATCAGGCGGATTTCCCCTAGGCTGGTTTTGCAAGCAGGTGCAGCCCTCATTTCTGAATCCTGCTTGACACCAGAACACTGCCTTCACTGTAGAACAGAGAGGGAAGGGGAGGTGGGGCAGCCCAAACCATTCTGCCTTCACACCCAAATCCCTAGGGATTAGACTCATCGTCATATCATGACTCAGAGGCCTCTGACAGGAAAAGCCAAGGCATAAATCCCCTTCATTGTAAAACCATGTGGGAAATAAGCCAGCCATGTTTGAGAGCCTCACTCACAAAATCTCTCTGATCAGGAGCTTCACTCAGCTTCTCGATGCCTGTGGTTCCCCACCTGTAATCCCAGGGGGGCTGTCTGCTGCTGCTGCTTTCTTCTTTCTCGGGGAGGAGGAAGATGCCAGAGCAGATGCTTGCACCATCTCCAGCTTCAAGTTCATTAACAGAAGGTCCTTCTTGGAAATGAAGGTTATGGTAGAACACCTTTTTCAAACTTTTATTTTTACAAGGGTTTGTATGACTGTGTCATTAAGCATCCTGCTTTTTTGTCCACACATGCCAAGAGAAAGAAACAAGGTTGGACAGGGAGTGCAAGGAAGCACTATCTCTTCATGAAGAGAGGAGACTGGGGTCTGGTATCCTGGCAACATCTGGGAATCTAAGCTAAATAAGAGGTTTGAGGTGGGAGGTACAGTTCCAGGGGTAAATATCATGTTGCCTTTCCTAAACTGAAAGGTGTCTAAGGAGAGACACGCTGGAGACAAATCACAATCAATGCTACCAAACTGTTCCAAACACAGGTCATTTGGAAAGGCAAAGACAGAGCTGGAGAGTCCACATGCTTCACAGCTCTACATGCTGACCCCTAGGAGAGACAAGGAGATTGGCTAGGAGTAATAGAATTGAAAGGAGAGAACAGGAAGCCTGGAAACTTTCTGACCTGAAGAGCGTGGTGACAAAGGATTTTTTTCATGTCCAGTAAAGCAACTACAGAAGTACCAACTTTACTTGCAAAGATACAGAGATATGCTTCTCAAAGGCCTCACCCACCTGGATGATCAAGAAACTGGAGATCAGGATTTATCTTCCAACTTTACAGATCAGGAAACTGAGGCTCAAGGAGGTAAAACAAATCACTCAAGTCCACGCATCTAATGAGTAACAGCGCTAAGAATAAGTCCAGGATGTGGGACTCTAATGCCATTTTCTTCCCATTACACCAAATGTTTTATAAGTGTCTGAAGAAGGGTGAGAACTTTGAGTTCCCCAATTAAAAGACTGATGTAAACCAATGGAACAAACTGGTCTGATAGTAGGAACCAGTAACTAGAAATGGGTTGGAATGAGGGAGGTATTAAAGATGAAGAGGGGATTGCAGAAAGGCTTTCAGATGCAGGAGGTTGGGTAAGGGGTCTGGAAAAGAAACTGGATTTGAAGGTAGGATCCGTCTCAGAGAGACGTTGTAAGATGACCAAGATGGATATGCACTTGCTTCCAGTCAGGGGGATACAGTTTGTTATCTGAAAGGCCCTTGCCATGTTGGCTTCCTAAGAGTGATATTGAAAGATAGTCATGTAATTTGAGAATCCCAGTACAAAATGAAAATACCGTTCCCTTGTCCAAGAGGCAGGAAAAAAAATGTATTGTTAAAGGTACTAAAATATAACACTATTTTCTTTCATTTCCCTGTCAATCTGCATGGTATTTGTCACTTGCTGTTTTAATGTTGTGCTCTCTCAAGCATAGGAATCCTCACCAGATGGGTACAGATACACACTGGCCCTAAGGTACTGCTTTGCAACTTTTAGGTTTATTAGCAGCTTACAAACTACAAGGTTTCCCCTCCTGCCACTTCCTGCAGGCTGGAGACATTCTCCCCTTCCCACAGGCCCATAGTCCCAATTCACAGTGTACAACTGTCACTCAAGGAATTGCAAACTCTGAACCAGGATATGATCAGTACCAGAATCAGAGGTGGTCCAGGCAATGCAGCCTTAGGTAGGAACAATGACTACGGTCCCTCTCACCCCAACTTGGACCAGAGAGCACTGGCACCTAAGCCTCTACCAGAGGTGACAGTAGGCATTGGGCAGGGGTGGGGAGAGGAGGGCAAGCAGGCCAGTGCTTGAGGGCTGGGGAGTGGCCTACTAGGTATCCACACCGTGTTGGCACAGAGGCAGCAGGAGACAGGGTAGACATGAGATAAAACTCCAAATCCCTGGAGCACATTCTATTGTCCTACCAGACTTGACTTACAAAAGGCAGCATCAAAGATCAAATTATTAAGAATTTCAAAATGATGACTGCAGACCTTTAAACCCCAAGAGCAGGGTCCTCTGAGGAGAGGGCCTTGGTTGCACATCTATGAAAGTGACTCTGGGACTATTCAAGCTGCCACAGTAGAGGTCTTCAAACACAAACACCACCCAGTCAGCTGAGGAATTACGGAGGCCCCAGCCTTCTGGCTTCCTAATGCCCTTGTCCAGACGGCTTCTATGATCTCATCCGAAGTCACAGCTATGTCCTTCTATTGTCACTGGCTTTCACACTGCAGCTTTAGGACTGCAGCAACTATTGTTGCTGCCTCTTACTAAGCCGGGTGAGGGCTTCTTCCCTGCCAGTGTCTATGTGTCGGTTATGTGCAAGAAAGGGTGGCCTGGCTTTTTCCATTCCATAGACAGATGTGGACTATATAACTCAGGTATCTTCCATCTTGGGCATGAAAGGCAGTTTAATGACTAATGACACCAGGACAACAGGAGGAAGTGGGTCTGTCTCAGGCAAACCAGGACATACATCACCCCATCTAGGAATGAATATTTGATTGGCCTTGAACAGTGTCACCCATGAATAATTCCCAATACTGCCACGTCAAACCACTTTCTTAACATAAAACTCAAGCATCTTAATTCCTTTGTTAGACCAGGATGCAAGAAAAGACTACTGACTCCAATTAAAATCCAATTAAAGCAAGCTTATTATTTCAACCCGCCGGGCTGCCTCTCCCTCCCAAAACGGCGGGAACAAGACAGCACCCCAGCTTTCCTGCAGCCCAGCTTTATAGCCCAGAAAGTTACACAAAGTGGGGTTACAGATAACAGAACTCTGACAAGCATCACACTAATGGTAGTTTACATTTTTTTGCTGGCCCCAACATCAGAATTTATGAGGACCATTAGAGCCTCAGAGAGGGTCGTTGTCTGGCCAGGGAAGGCCAATATTTATGAGGTGTCACTAAAGTTTCAGAGAGAGCTGCTATCTGGTCAGAGAGCCAGGCATGGGTGAGTTCAAGGCACGGGCAGGCATTCCAAGCAGGTTCAGAATTTGCAGTACTTTATAGTAAAGCCGAGATTATCTTTTCATGGCTTTGTGGCGAGATGGCTCCCAATTTTAAGAAAAGATCAGGTTGGGTCTATCACTTTCCCTGTACAGGGTAGATTCCCATCCCTTTCAAGAGAGAGGTCAATCTTTCCCAGCTCCTCCTCTCTTACAATTAATATTCCTAATCTCCGTATCTGTGAACCCTAGGCTTTATCTGCTAGAAAGCCTAGCAGGTCCTTCCTTAAGTTTGATTCCGAGTGCGCTGTCTGAGACTCCAGGATTGGCAGTGGGAATGAGGGTGCAGGTATTTTTCATGTCAACGTCATACCTGCTGATGACTTGGTTTTTCTTTACTTTCCTATAGCTACGGGAAGCACTGACACACCCCCAGCTACATACATCCTTATTTGCTAACGCTCTTTCAAAGGTGCCAGGGAATTGATATCACCAGCTGAGAAATCTTAATTGGCCTTAAATAGCATATTTCAGGGTTCAGAAGTGGTTTTGTTAATGATTTCATTCTGAAGGTGGAGTTCATTGTTGTTTAACCTTTGTTATAAAGGCCATTGCTCAGACCAAACTATTCTTCTCAAAGGATGAAATCATTCACACCGTTCCTGAAGAGACTATCAATAAAAGAGAGGTTTCCTTTATAGTGACATGCCCCATTTTTTCCCCTCAGATGCCGTCCTTCTTCCCTCCATGGGAATGTTGTCACAGGAAATCAACTCGTTGGGTTTCCCATTTGACATCTGAAATGATTTTTATCTTCATATTATTTCTCTTGAACAAGAAACACCTTTTTGAAGAGTTCTATTTATGCCATGATATATAAGGGTAACCTTTTTGGTTCCTTTTAGGGGAAAAAAAAAAAAGAAATACTTCAAGGAGTCATAACTTCAGATGTGTCAGCCCTAACCGCATGGGAAATCTGGTTTGGGGAATGGGTAGGGGGTCCTCCAAATCTTCCCTTTCCATAGGGTGACAATGGAAAGACTACTCTTAAACTTTCAAAATCTAAATTATACAACACGCAGATTCTTGACACAAATAAACAAGAGGGTTTTCATCACTTCAAAATTTTAAGTTTGAAAGTTTACCAAACAACTATGTACCTACTACCCACATTTCTCACAATCTCAATCTTCCTACTTTTTTTTTCCTTTTTAAAATTAGGCTGTGGCACAGGGTGAAGACAAAATTTCTTTTTCACCACTGGGCATTGAACCCAGACCCTCTGCATGCTAGCGAAGTGCTCTACCACTGAGCTACATCCCCAGCCTTTTCTTTAAAGGTTTATTTTGAGACAGGGTCTAGCTGAGTGACCCAGACTGGACTTGAACTTGTGATCTTCTTGCCTCAGCCTCCCGAGCAACAGGGGTATGTGTGCCACCGCGCCTCACGTCATGCCTGGCTGAAGAAGTTTTTTTTTTTAGTTATTTTGTATTTGTTGTTGTTGTTGTTATTTGTTTGTTTTTGGTACCAGGGATCAAACTCAGGGTCCTTTTGTCACTGAGCTACATCCAAGTCCTTTTTATTTTTTATTTTGAGACAGGAGCTTGCTAAGTTGCCCAGGCTGGAGAAAGGGACTCAAAAGGGTTACTAAGGTTAAATTAGGTCACCAGGTAGAAATAAGCCATAATGGCTGGTTTCCTTATTAGAAGAGGAGATGAGGACACAGACATGCACAGAGGTACAACTATCTGAAAACAAGAGAAGACAATCATCTACACACCAAGGAGAGAGGCCTCAGAAGAAATCACAGTTTTTTGACATCTTTTTTTAATATTTATTTTTTAATTATAGATGGACACAATAACTTCATTTTATTTTATATAGTGCTGAGGATCGAACCCAGTGCCCCACGCATGCCAGTTGAGCGCTCTGCTTCTGTGCACAGTCACAGCCCAGTTTTTGACATCTTGATATCCAATTTTTAACCCCCTGAACTACAGGCAATACATTTCTGTTGTTTAAGCCACCTGTCAGTGGACTTTGGTGTGCAACCCTAACAAGCCAATACGGTAAGTTTATCTTATATTCATTCAATTTGCTAATTCTTTAAATCTAATAATCCACAATCAAAATAAACATTTTTTGAAACCTGATAAGTCCTTCAATGCCCCTTTGCCATCAATCTTCACTCTAGATTTGAATATGAATAGAATAATACAACATATATTCCTTAATGTCTAGTTTCTTTCACTTAGCATGATGACTTTGAGGTTCATTGATGTGATGCATGAATCAGTTGGTTTTTTTTGTTTTTATTGATGAATTACACTCCATATTATGGAAAACTACAATTTATTTATTCACCTGTTGGTAGACATTTAGCTTATTACCAGTTTTTAGCTGTAAATAAAGCTACTATGAACATTAATGTAAAATTCTTTGTGTGAGCATCTGTTATTTCTCTTGGGTAACAACTTACTAGTAGAATTGCTGTGTTGTACGTTAAATGCATTCTTAATTTCTTTTTACAGGAGAAAAGAAAAAATTCTTTACCAATGGTTTTATTTTCCCATCTTTTTTACTTTCTTAAATTGCAAAATAATCATTGCTATTGCACCAATAATGAATGAGAGTTCCAGTTGCTCTATATGTTTTCCAACCCTTATATTGTAAGTTTTTAAATACTTTAGTCATTCTTATGAATATGTAGTGATCTCTCATTGTGGAGTTTTCTTTTTCTCCTTTTTATTGGGTCTTTTTAGTTATACATAACATTAGGATTCATTTTGACCTATGTGTAAAAGCATCTCATTGTGGTTTTAAATTCAATTTTCTCAGATGGCTAATAATGTTGAGCATCTTTTTAGGTCCTTACTGAGTAGTTATATATATTCTTTGGAGAAATGTCTGGTCAAATCTTTTGCTCATTTTCAATAGATTATTTATCTTTGAGCTGTAAATATTCTTTATATATCCTGAACACAAATCTCTTGTTTTGTACATGTATTGAGATTATTTTTCTTATTTATAGCTTATCTTTTTATTTTCTTAATTGTGGCTTTTAATGACTAGGTTTTACTATTAATGATATCCATATATATATATATATATATATATATATATATATATATATATATACATTCTTTTAATAATTATTGATTTTTGCATTTCAAGAAATACCAAAATTGCAAACATTCCCTTCTATGTTTTCTTTTAAAGTTTTGTAGTTTTAACACTTGTGTGAATGAAGTCATATAGTGGATCAAGGAAGCCATCTATATGTGACTTGAAAAAATAAAAATAAAATTTTATAGTTTTAGCTTTTATATTTAAGTCTATGGTTAACTTGAGGTTATTTTTCTGTGTGGTATGGGTAAGGATCAGGGTTCTTTTTGCAAGTGCATGTGGCTCTTCAATTTTTACAGCACCACTAGTTGTAAAGACTTTTCTTTTCCCATTGAATTACCATGGCACCTTTTAAATTAGTTTACTGGCCATATTTATATGGGTCTCTTTCTGGACTCCACTGTTCTGTTGCTCTATATGTCTATTCTTATGTCAGTCCCACACTGTCTTTTGGGGGGGGGGGGTTTGTTTTTGTTTTGAGAAAGAAAATTTTTTAATATTTATTTTTTTAGTTTTCTTTGTTTGTATGTGGGGCTGAGGATTGAACCCGGGTCGCACGCATGCCAGGCAAGCATGCTACCGCTTGAGCCACATCCCCAGCCCTCCACACTGTCTTGATTTCTTTAGCTTTACAGTAAAACTTTAGGTCTTAATATTTTCTTTTATTCCAAAATTTTTTTGTTTTTCCTAGATTCTATGTATTTCCACATAAATTTTGTAATCAGTTTATCAACTTTCCAAAAACCTGCTAGGATTTCCATGGAGATTGTATTAAAGTAAAATTGTGAAGAATATACATTTTAATAATAATGATGGGACTGCATGAACATTTGTTTTCTCTCCAATTATTTAAGTCTTTAATGTCTCAGCAATGTATTTTATTTTTTCCTGTACATGTCTTATACATATTTTGTCAAAATTTTCCCTAAGTTTTTAATATTTGTTGGTGCTATTACAAATGATAAATTTAGCCAGGTGCAGTGGGGCACCCATATAATCCTAGTGGCTCAGGAGGCTGAGGCAGGAAGATCACAAGTTCAAAACCAGCCTCAGCAATAGCGAGGCACTACGCAACTCAGTGAGACCCTGTCTCTAAATAAAATACAAAATAGGAATGGAGATGTGGTTCAGTGGTCATGTGCCCCTGAGTTCAATCCCCAATACCCCCCCCCAAAAAATGATAATTTTGAAATTTTATTTCCCAATATTTTATTGCTAGTACATAGAATTCCAATTGAGTTTTATATATTGACGTTGTTTCCTGAGGCCTCATTAAAACTGCTATTAGTCCTGGTAGTTCTATCATACTTTTCTAGAACTTTTTAGGTACATAATCATGTTGTCTGTGAATAAAGACAGTTTTACTACTTCATTTACAATCTATGCGTTCTTTGTTTCTTTTTATTGCCTTATTGCACATGCTCAAATTTCTAGTACAGTGTCAAATAGAAATGGTGAGAACAGTCATCCTTGCTTTGTTCCTGATATGAATGTGAAAGCTTTCATTGTTTTGATATTAACTTTAATGTTAGCATAAAATTTTTCACAGCTGTCCTTTACTAAGTCAAGGAAATTACCTTCTATTTCTTGGTGGTTGATTTTGTCAAATGCTTTCTTTCTTTCTTTTTATTTTTTTTACATCTTTTGCGATAATCAAATTTCCCCCTTGAGTTTGATAATACAATTAATAAATTGATTAATCTTTCAATTACTAAGTCAAACAAATTTCTCAATACAACAGCTTCTATTAGTAGTTCCAGTCTAACCTTGGGCTGCAGCATTAGGGGTACGAGCAACAGGTTGGTGGAGCCTCTTCCACACAAGTTTGCACATAGTTTTGCAGGGCCTTTCCTCTGACACCCTGTTGCACCCAGGCTCAGAAGGCATGAGGACCATCTACTCAGGGTCAATTCTCTGAGAACCAAGTTTCTGCTAATCTTACCTCCTCAGTTTCCTCCTCCCAATCCTAGGATTCATGATTCTTTCATGAAGTCATGTCTTCTCAGAGTTGAGAATGTTTTAGAGATCATTTAGTAGGGCCTTCCAGCCAACACATGAATGATTGCTGCAATGACTGTTCAAAAGTCCTCTATCCTTGGCTTAAAATCATTTGGGGTACATCCTTATTTCAAATACAAAGTTAAGAAAATGAAGCAGATTAAGAGGATGGGTTATTCAGCGTTAGAATTTTAGTCTTCCTAGAGGCCATGATCTACTGTTTAATTCGTTCTAATATTTTTTAGTGTTGTGATCTACAAACTTTCATGGATGTATTCTCAGGATTCCATGATTTCTCTGTGGAAATTAGAAGAAAATGTTTATTTTTATAGTATTCTAAAATAAAAGTAATATAGACATATTCTGGATGATTTTCATGACCACAGAGTACTTAGAAAACTACCAAATATTTTCAACACTCATACTTACTTTTTGCTTATATTTACAGCCTATATGAGACACTATTACTGGTTAAGAACAAGGATGTTGGATCTAGGGTACCTGGGTTGGAATTCCAAGTCAGTAAAGTAATAAATTATTACTTTGACTTTCTGTACCTCAGTTTCCTTATCTATAAAATGGAGAAAATTAAGTGCCTTATTCATTGGGTGGTTATGAGGTTTAAATGAACTAATGGTATTGGAATAATGCCTGCAGCATAATAAATACTATACAACAGTAATGTCATTAAATAGAACTTACTTAATATTGCCAGGCATATTTAATACATACATTAATCATTATGTATCAAATGAAGACAAAACACCATTACAGCACATTGTAGAAAGGATTAATAGTACATGTAATAGATAAAAATGATGAGAGAATAACAATAATATAACACATATATAACACATAGTACTATAAGCCTACCACACAACATGGAGAGTGGCCATTTAGTTTCAGTAAAATAATATCATTTGTCATATAAATGTAATGCTAATTTAAATTTTACTACTTTTATAGTTGGCTTATATTTAATTTTAAATTGGTTTTCTATTTATACATCCTAGGGACTAGAAGCATATGGAGTTTATGTTTAGTTTTGTGTTGCACATGTTTAAATAACAGACTACTAAAACTTATTTCTCAACACTAGAAGTCCAGAGATAATTTTTTCCTTTAAAGTAGGTCTACACATTATTCAAATTTGAAACATGAAAGAGGGAGGTCAGTTCTCACCCTATCCAAGCACTATTCTTATTGGTATTCCTAAGTGCTCAGGACATAAAACAGGCCACTTTTTTTCCAAGACCAGCCATGAGAAGGCTATTTTGAAGATCTCTAGTCAGGAAGGCTCAACCACCATATTTAGGATCCCAGGCATGAAACTGGAAGAGTCCTAGCGCTTCTGATGGAAGAAAAATAAAGAGCAAAAGGTGAAGGTATAGTGCAGAACTAACAAATGTTTTTTGTTCCTTTAAATGTCAGGCCACCCTCATAACAATTCTATAAACTGATGGTCTGATTCTCCATGGGGAAAATGAGGTTCAGCAAAGTTAATAACTTGCCTAAGATCATAGAGCTAGAAGTAGCAGAACCACTGGGCTGTCTGGCTCCAAAGCTACTCATTTTTACTATAACTTTGTTCCTGAAACCAACAGGCAATCACTGAGATGAAGACCTACGATCAGAATCCCCATACAGGAATTCCAGAATGCAAGACTTTGGGGGGTGGTCAGATGGGGAGGGCCCCTCTGAGCATTCTTCAGCTTCCTATATACAGAGAGAAGAGGCCTGCAGGATGGATTACTGTGATACTTAACTGTATATGTCTACTTGACTGGGCCATGGGAGCCCCAGATAAGTGGAACATTATTCCTGAGCATATTCTGGAAGAGATTAACATTTGAAGTTAGAGGCTTCATAAAGCAGATGGCCCTCACCAATTTGTCCCGTTCCATTTGTTGAGGGCCTGAACAGAACAAAAAGGTGAAGAAAGTTTAAATTAATTCTCACTGACTGCTGGAGCTGAGACATCAATCTTCTGCCCTCCACATTACTGATTCTCAGGTCTTCAGACCTCGACTAGAATCTGCACTATTATCTCTTTGGCTCTCAGGCCTCCAAACTGCACCATTGTGTTTCCTGGATCTTCAGCTTGCAGACAACAGAGCATGGGACTTTTTAGTCTCCATAATCACATGAGCCAATAATAAATAATAAATCAATAAATCAATCTCTCTCTTTCTCTCTCTCTCTCTCTCTCTCTCTCTCTCTCTCTCTCTCTCTCTCTATATATATATATATATATATATATATATAAAATCTCTCTCCCCCCCCTCCCATATATGAGAGAGAGCTCTTGCTGCAGCTCAAATTGCTACCAGAAATTTCTTTTTTTCCTTTATACAACTATGTTAAGGAAGAGCTACTGGTCATTTATTTTCACAAGTGGGTTCATGACCTCAAATAATTATAGACCCAAATATGCCTGGGAAAAGTGGGCTTTCCCTTCCTCAGTTTACATGTCATTTTCTGCTAAGAAAGTAGAAGTGCCCATATCTTACTGCTGGGAGAATCTTTTCCTTCCAGAATAGAGTAGAGGCTGTAAAGAAATCTCAGCAACTCTCCCTCCTCCCAAGTTTTGCATTGTTTTTGTTCTTCTCCCCTAGGAAACTACAGACTAAACGTTTCATCCTCAAATAGTCAACATGGTCACTTAGAGTCAAAATACACCCAGGCCCTCAATTTTCAGAAAGCCCAGTACCCAAATACAAAGTCTGTTTTGTGACAATGTTATCAATTATCTTCTTTGCTGCTGAAATCTTCCCTAAAGGCTCCAGGAGATACTGTGGAACTGGTTCCTCCAAGTCTGGTGTCCTCCGGGACTCCTCTACTGTGCAGGGTAAGGGGCACTTCATGCTGCTACCACAGCTGCACTCGATTGTGAAGGTCACTTGTAGTTTTTGTAGAGCACCGTTAATATAAATATTTTTAAACTATTAATAATTTGGGAAAGTTTCAGCTTCACAAGTCATTTGGGGTAATGTCATGTAAATTTATAGAATTGTCAAATTTAGGGAAAACTTTATCAGGTTGTAAGATTGGGAAGGATTTTCCATAGACCAGCTTCTGGCTCCATACATTTCAAACCAGTTTCTCCTCTGCTCCCCACAGACAGCATTTCACAATATGATCTCTAGCCTTATGCCTTGACTTTACCACATCAAGTGTGGTAAAGTCAGCACAGAAGGCAAGAGGATCATTCTTGGAAGCCATTTCTACACCACGAGGGCTAACCATAACTGTATAGGAAAGTAACTTCGAACCACATGAATATTATTATGTTCCTATTTTAGTCAGCTTTTTTTTTTTTTTTTGCTGCTGTGACCAAAAGACCTGACAGGAACGATTTTAGAGGAGGAAAAGTTTATTGAACTTATGGTTTCAGAGGCCTCAGTCCCTAGACAGCTGATTCCATAACTCTGGGCCCAAGATGGGGCAGAACATCATGGCGGAAATGTGTGGTAAAGGAAAGCAGTTCAGGACACAGCAATGAGGATGCACAGAGCCCTGCTCACCAAGGACAAAATATAAACTCCAAAGGCACACCGCCCAGTGACCTATCTCTTCCAATCACATACTAGCTGCCCACCCAGTTAATCTGTATCAGTGCATTAATGTACCAATTATGTTAAAGCTCTCATAACCCAGTCATTTACCTCTGAACTTTCTTGCATTGTTTCACACATGAACTTTTGAGGGACACCTCATATCTATACTCTAGCAGTTCCCAGTTCAACTCCTCCTTAGATTCCCCACAATGCCAAGGGCTGCACCAGTACCACTCAACAGACATGTAGGAGATTGTGGGAACAGGGACACTGCTGGGGGGAAAGAGTGATTTTTTTACTGAGTGAAGTTGAATATAAAATATTGAAGATTTTATAAGACATATGACCACATGCACACAGTCCTACAGCTTTCCCCAGAGAGTTGGAAGGAACAATGCAAATAAGCCCTAAAGCCTGAGCTTCATTAGCTTCACTGATTTGTGTCTGCTTAGCATAGGGGTGTGTGAACTTGTCACTCATCGTGGTCCATTTTTATTTTAGTGTTCACAAAATCTCTAAAAATGTCAAACTATTTATTTTATTATATTTCTTTACTAGATGACCCTCCAAAATTGCTGGGAGAGAGATCATTGGCTATTTAATTTTTATTTAAATAATTAATTCTTACTGCTCTTTACCCTGATGCATATGATTGCCAGTAGGAAAAGCAACAGTTTGAAGGGCCTTAAGCTTATGACTTTCAATTTGGGACTTAAATTTGAAATAAGGTATGTTATTTCCAACCATGGCATCTTGATATTTATGGCACGACTCTTACAGTTGGTCAATAATTTAGGCCCTGTATACCTTATTTTCAATTACCTGGGAAAGTAACTGCCCATCTCTTTAAAGTGTCCTTTATGACTCTCTGAACTGAATTCCATGTACAACATATTCCTGGATTTTAAATCTGGTGATACCAAACAGAGTCGCTAAAATTTGGTACAATTTTGGTCAGCAATCTTCATATGATGTAATTTCAGAGAGAACAAAACACACTTCTATTTGTCTGGGTTCATGCTCTATATCACTCCCTAAAGGATTTGAGACAGTTTACAATTATACATATTTTTATGTTTTTCTATTACATACAAATGGAAAAAAAATTGAACGAAAAAATGAAAAACTAAAACTCAAAGGAAAAATGAAAGTTGATATAGAATGGTCGGAGAAACGCCAGAATGACAACTACATCTGGGTGAGCAAATCCGAACTGATTTGTGCCTGAAGTAAAAAGGGAAACTTGATTAGTTATAGGTGCACACTGTGCAGAAGATCAAACCATCTCTGTTTCTCAGAAGCTCAGCTTTCCCTGGCTCTGAGATGTAAAAGAAACTTCCATGTGGCCCTGCGTGATATTGGGCTGACTCCTCAAGCCAGTTGTTCTACAGAATCATGTAAGGAGTGTCTTTAAAATACTGATTCCTGAGACTTCGCTCTGGTTAATCTGATTCAGTCGTCACAAAGTGGAGCCCAGAATGTATCTCATTCTCTGCTTAAATCCCAGAGTGCCACCCAGCACTTTGTACAAGATTGACTAAATATTTGTTACAAAAACAAATAAATGCATAAATGAAATGAATGTTTGCTTCCTCTAATAAGTTGAAAATTATTTGAAGACCTGTTTATACTTCATCCATCTTTAACATTCCCCCAAATACTTAACTATATAGTTCATTCATTCATTTATTCCACAAGCACTTATTAAAGGCCCATTACGTACCAGGCATTACTCTAAGCACTGGAAAAATGGCAGTAAAACGTTCTAAGGGAGATGAATGAAAAATTAAATAATTGAATTGTGTGTGTATGTGTGTGTGTGTGTTTATTTCAGCACAGATTATGTTAGAGAATGAGAGCTGTTTAAATACTAGTGAACACATGTCGAATTTCATATGAATTCCAAGGGAAGTTCCATTCCCTAGTAAACCTAGGTCTCACCATTGTGGGTGTCACAAGGTCTGTGGATTGGCTTCACTAGAGGCCTCAGAACTGCCCCTGGATTTGGTGCCCTCCAATAATGACTGTGGGGCCTTCTGAAAACTTTAAATCAGAAGACCATAGTGGGATATCTTAGCACTCAAAAATTCTCTTGGAGAACACTTTTTTTTTTCTCAAATAAAGGAGTGAGAGCCTTAACTGAAATCATCTTTAGAAACAGCATCTCCTTGGGCCCATTTATAGCTCTGAGCCATTCTGCTTCCTACTAAGGGAACTCCAGCGGGTGGGGTCACCCCACTGGGCCAAACACACTTGGTCAAAGCATGGTCATTGGCCCCCAAGGAATGTTGCCCTCTCCTTCTCTTTGGCTCTGCTTTAGCAATAGGGAGTTCTCCAACACCTCTGTTATCTATGGCGTCAAGAAGCCTACGAGTCCCCTGACAGCAGGGGTTGGTGGGACGTGTACTGGAGGCTGCCTGACTGGCCAGGGCCCATTAACCTCCTATTCTAGCTCATTGTTTTACAAGTGGTCATCGCCACCTCGCCGCCCAGTCAGAAGCAAGTAGCAGCTTTATAGCCCACTTACAGAAAATGGCTCAGCACTTAGGCATCTTCTGGTGCCCCAGGGTTCAAAGTGAAATTAATTTCCATTACCTCCCACAATAAATCACCTCGCCCGACACATGTATGAAATTCCACTCAGGAGATCCAAGACATTCTGGGGCCACACACGAGAGCATATACACTTCAGCTTGCACTTAGTTAATTTCCCTGCTTGGAAGATAGCGGATGGGGCTCTGCAAACAACTGGGTTCCAGGAGAGACAGTGGAACGCAAAGCAGCCCTGAGACACAGACTGGAAGCTGGTCTGATGATTCTGGGTTTGTGTAGAGAACAGGGAGTTCTGTCTCTCTTGGAACGCTTTTTGGTGGCCCTTTATATTATTCTCTCTCTCTCTCTCTCTCTCTCTCTCTCTCTCTCTCTCTCTCTCTCGTCTTTCTGATCACAGACATAGGTACTCAGAACAAGTAACAGGGATGGTAGTGGCCTCTCTGTTTGACATCAGAACCTAGATCCAATTGGAAACACTCAGGCCTTTGGGAGGATGTGTGTGGCTAGTCATTTTGATTCTTAATCTTTTCATAAAAGAAACTGATGAACACTCACAAGTGCTGCATACAGCCGGATAATGAAGAAAGTAAATAGCAAGTTCCATCGTCACTGAGATGAATCCATGGTGGCTGGAGGGTTGGGGAGGATGACTCATATGCAGCAAATCATGCCTGAGGAATTTAAGCCAGAGAGGCTAACAGTAACTGCTACTGCCTATTGGGCTCCCATTCTGCCTACAAGGTACCAACTTGTAATGTTTGTATCAATTAAATTCTATGGAAACCCCATGAGGTAGGTTTTCTTTTTTCATTCTTATAAACAGTTTTAGATTTACATAAAATCTAGGAAGATAGTGCAGAGAATTCCAGCATATTTTCATACCCAGTTTCCCTTATTATTAATATTTTATATTGGTATGGTACATTTGTTAGAACAAATGAACTGATATTGATCAATTATTATGAACTGAACTCTGCCCATTATTCACACTTCCTTATCTTTTACCTAATGTGGTTGTTCCATGCCAGACCTCTACCAGGACAACATTTTGCTTCTAGTTGTCATATTTCCCTAAGCTCCTCTTGGCTAAGATTATTTCTCAGAGTTTTCTTGTTTCTGATGACCTTGACAGCTTGGAGGAATTCTGGTTAGGTGTTTTTTCAGAATGCTCCTCTATTGAAATCCATTTGTTCTTTTTTCTCACAATGAGACTGGGTTATAGCTTTTTGGAAGGTGAGGTAGGTATTTCTATCTTCATTTGCAAATGAGAAGACTCAATGAAGAAAGGGGAATTACCTTAAATTATGTCGCCAATAGAAGATGGAGTCAGGCTTGGAACACAGGTCTTTCCAGACCAAGCTCTTAGCCATCATATAGATATCTTGTAACTCAATCACTTGGAATCCAACTAGGGCTTAAATCTGAATTCCTAATTGAGTGTTTTATCATGGAGATGTTTGGATAGATGGGTAAGAAGCTAGGTGAAAATGGAAAGAGAGAGAGAGAGATGATAGCTTCATTCTTATTGCTTTCTGATGTCATTAGTAGCATAGTCTCACTACAAATAATCAAGCACTATAACATGTGTAAAGTGAGAGCACCTTGTAAGCCTTCTGCAATAATTGCTGCTGTTAGGTATATAACTTCTAACTTCCAGCTCTTTTTTTTTTTTTTTTGGTGTTTACACTACATATAACTTTGTTGGCATATACAATTATGCCAACATAATTTTTAAGTAGAAGCATATTATACACATTGTTCTGCAACATTTTTCCAAATATTATTTCATACAACATTTTAGTTTGACCTCAAGCTTTCTATATTTAATCAAATGCTCTTGATAAATGGTTTTTCAAGTTGTGATTGATGCTTTTTCCATTAATGTGGTGGGTTCTAAAAATTTAGAAATAATGAGCATCATTTGAGGGAGTATATTTAAAATATATACTTTAAGGATCAAAGATTAGTCAATCTTATTCAAAACATTTGATGGAATTTAGAGTTTTTTCCATAAGCACAACTTCTTCTAAGATAGAGATGTGCATGGAGACCAAAAAAAATTTCAGTCTTCCTCCTTTGAAAATATAGTGTTGGTATTATGGTTTAGATATGTGGTGTTCTCCAAAAGCTCATGTATGAGACAATGCAAGAATGTCCGGAGGTAAAATGATTCAATTACAAGATGTGTAACCTAATCAGCAGATTAATTCAGTGACATGAATTAGCTGGTGGTAACTGTAGGCAGGTAGGGTATTACTGGAAGAGGTAGGTCACTGGGGACATACCTTTGGGGTTTATATTTTGTCCCTGATGAGCAGAGTGCTCTCTCCACTCCCCCCACCCCATGCTTCCTTGTTGCCACATCCTGAACTGCTTTCCTCTGCTACGCTCCTCCTCCATGATACTCTCTCTGCCTCACTTGGGCCCAAAGCTATGGAGTTGATAAACTATAGACTAAAGCTCTGAAATAATAAGCCAAAATGAACTTTTCTTTCCTTACATTGTTCTTGAAAGACCTTTTGGTCAGAGTGACCAAAAAAAAAAAAAAAAAAGCTGATTAAAACATTTAGCCTGGATAGAAACAACCCATTCTCACATCCAGACTTCAGAAACTCCAAGTGATTGACTGTAAGGAAATAAATTTACATAGGTGATTTTGAAAAATAACTGCTGATTGAGCTCTGAATGGATTTGCCCTAATGGCTAAACATATTACCAATTAGGTTGGGGAAATGGGCATGGGGACTTCACATGCAATCTCACTTGAATCTTCCAACAATCTGAGAGGTAAGAAGATATCTTGTGACAATTGATAAACAAAGTGTGTTTCAGAAGGGCTTATGAAAGTCACATGATGGTTTTCCAGGTACAAGGACATCAACCCAGGTTTATCTGCAGTTGTGTATCAATAGAGAGCTTCTAGTTAAGTGATTCAACTGGCTCCAGTAACCAACTCACAAGAGGAGAGATGACCAGGCTTGGAAGGACCAAGATTCTCACTAAATGCAAGAAGTACTCTCCCCCTGGTGAGAACTCTATCCACCTGTAGCTCTAGCCTTACATTACATAGCCTAGGTAGAGAGAAATTTTTCCACCAATTTTAGTATGCAAAAACATCCCAGGGAATGATTCTGATCAGATACAAACCAAAGTGTAGACCTATATCTATGGTCAAGAGGATAGGGAACTACCACTGGTCAGATTTAGGTCATGTGCCTAAAAATATTGCCCTGTCAAAGTGCAAAGCAAGGGCATAGGAACTGGACAAGAGTACTAGAAGAAGGAGAAAGAGTGCTGGCCAAATACAGCAGTGCATATCCACTAGGCTCTCTCCAGGTCACACTTGGTGTTTGTAGAACAGCATCATTTTTTATATCCTTCTCCATGTGATCTCCTCAAGATAAAAATCCATTGGTATTTAGCAATGCTTGCTTTTGCACCAAAACAAAAATGTGTTAAAATTCTTTAGAACATTTCTTTTTAAAAGAAGATGTCAAAATTCCATATAGTTGATAATCAAATGAACATAGCATGCTTATTTTCCTTTTGGAGATACATCCTGCAGAACAGCATATCAAAGACTTTGAAAAGTCCTGCAGACTTTGGAACTAGAATTCACTGGTACAATATGGAAGGAGATACTGTACCATTCAACTAATCAGCAAATTTTTCTTTATTAGCCTTTCACAGTAAACTTCAGATAAATCAAAGGATTATAATTTTCAACAAGCACAATCTGAATTTGTAGAGTTTTGCTACAGAAAATAAGATTCTGCAACTAACTTTGCAGTATCAGAGCATTCCAACCATATCAGCAGTTGAAGGACTTCTCTATACAAGTACTATTTCATAACACTCCCTTAGCCATCCCAAAATGAAATTCATAAATAATGTAGCCTACCTGCATGTAAAATTCAGAAAAAAAACCAATTTGATATATTAATTATAACAGAAATTTTAAAAATAGGTGTAAATAAATTAACTTTTATCTTAATATGTAAGTGCTTAGCTTTTTACCTACTTGACAGCCTAGTGGGTTACTTTTTCATTTGTGGAATAGCCTATGTATTTAGAACACCTGGGCTGGGGATGTGGCTCAGTGATTGAGTGCATTTGGGTTCAATCTCCAGTATCAAAAAAATAAACTGGACTTTGGACCTAGTCCACTAACTACCAATAGTGCCCCTATAAGTAATTTAACAAGCAAAAAAAATCTCTACAAATTTCCAAAATTAAACCATCATGGCATAGAATGTCCTCCAATGAGAAACACTAAGATAGGTTGCTTCTTGAAATGCTTCTTATATTGTAATCAAAGTCCTTAGGTCTCAAAAGAAATCTGGAAATAGAAAATCCATTGTCCCAACAATGTTTCCAAACATTTCATGAAAAAGGAAATAAATGTGGAGTACTTAAGGATTTTGTTTCCCCTTGGAAAATAAGTCAATGTATAGTCGAATCTGTACCCCATGGAAAACATTAGCTGTTTTTCTATATAAACCCCTGATCCTGAAAGCAAAAATAATCTGCAAAGAATAAGATAGGTATTGCTTGGCTGGTATCAGCATGTCCCATGTGAAGTATATTACATTTCTCATCTCTACAGCAGAATTCTGTAATGAAGACAGTTTCCCCTTTTATGGTGAAGTTACAGAGAGTAACTAGGTCTGATAATCTGCCTGAAGCCAAGCTCTGTATTGTTATTACTATTTACCTTGAAATAAAGCAGGGGAGAGGGGAGCAGCGGTGTAACACCAAGGGTATACCCAGGGTTCAAATCCTGATTCTATCACTTGCCACTGTGTGAAATGATGAAGTTTCTTAATCTTTCTATGTTTCCTCTTATTCTTCCATAAAATGGGGATGATAGTAGTGTTTGCTTGTAGAGAATCATTGTTGATATTTAAATGGGTTAAAACTACTTTATGCCTAGTATAGCTTTTAGTAAGTCTTTGTGGTTATTAACTATAATAATAATCACCATTTCTCTTTCATATGCCTTAGGCAGTTTTGAAATTTCTTCCCCTAAGTCCATCTACCAAGGTCCTCATTTCTTCTGTTGTTTGGGATAGTGCCCCTCAGCACACCCCACCATAGAGCATGACCTGGGGTCTTTTATAGTTCTGAAGCAGCCTCCATATTTCCCATCCCCACACCCCACTCCAGCCCTTCCTTTTTAAAAATTGGCTCTAAGGAAGTACATGGTGCAGACAAAAGATCTCCCAACTCAGCCTCCCACTGAATGGTGACCTTGACAGAGTCACTTGCACTCCCCAGGCCACTGTTGGTATAAAATCCAGTGACTTCTAAGATCTAAGATCCCTCAGCCATCACTCTTTCCTCCATCCCATCCCCAACCCCACCAGGGAGAATTCTAGAATTGGAGGAAAGGAGATGTCCCACATTAGAAGCCTTTTTGGGTGCTCATTCATGCAGCATTGGGTATTTTAAGGGGTCTCCACTACTCTCAGAAATTAGCATTTGTCATCCTATTAATTTGTTGTCCATCTGGGAAAATGAGTGCTACAAATACAGAGATGCACCTGCTCAGAGTGCAAACAGACCACTCTAACAAACTGTCTAAAGCATTCGACGATTAGCCTTTATATTTGCACAGCTTTCTTTTACACACACACACACACACACACACGCCTTCCTCCTCCTCTTTCTTCACTTCTTCCTCCTTCTCCTCCTCCTCTCATCCCAATTTTGCAGATCAGAAAACAAGGCACAGGGTGGTTATGTACCTTGTACAAGATCCCCAGATCAGACTGTTAGGACCCAGGTAGGCTGAATTCTAGCCAGACACTGTGTACACCAGTGATCACAAACCCATAGGAAGCACCACATGCAAATATATTTCACACATGTCTTCCTCAATCTTTACAACAGCCTTAGGAAGGAATAGCCCATTTCTCTATGCAACATGGATTTAGAGAGCTCCTGTGACTGGAAGGCACCACCTGTGTGTGCAAAGCAGCCACCTGTGCAGGAGCCCTGGGAAGGGAGGGGCTATTGAATGAGCAAAAGAGAAGAACTAGTTGATCGAACACCTCCTATATGTCAGGGGCTTATTTCCATTATTGCATAAGCTCATCAAAATTGATCCCCCTGGAGCTACATAAATAATAAATTCATCTAGTTTTCATATTTTAACTTTTACATTAAATGAGAGGACTCATTCTTCCTTGCTGTCAAGATTCAAGGTTAGGACCATAAATAAGGATTTTTTTAGAGAAAAGCCAACATTAATGTCTCACATCTGAACTCTGTGATCCACACTGCATCAAATAAAGTTCTTGAAGCTGGCCATAGATGGGCCTCAGTTCAGATTAAATTCAACAGACCTTCCTGTCATGCCACCTCTGTGTCAGATGTTAACCTAGGCCCTGGCAGCATTGAAGCAGGTAATACTGTGCCCACCTGCAGTCCAAGAAGAGAAACAGGCTTCGAGCAATGCAAGTTGGGCAGAGAGCACCTCATACGGGTTCTGGAGTCAGACAGCCTGGGTGGAATCCCTGTTATGTCTTATTGTTGCAAGGATGAAATCACTTAATACATGTGTAAAGTATTTAAAGCAATCCCTAGAACATAGGAAGTGCTACTATAAAATGACAGGGTGAGAGGTATAATAGTAGCAATAAGCCCAAGGTGTGGAGAAAGGAAAGGTGAATTCTCTCCAAGGAGACATAGTTCAGGGATGGCTTCCTGGGTTTGAAACGTTGCCTAAAATTTTTCCTAGGCAATGGCAAGAATGAGGGCAGATGATATTATTACTACAACCAAGAAAAACAACTATCATCACTTGAATACTTCCACTGTTTTGGGTCCTGTGCTAGTGCTTTATGTGAGCTCTCTCATTTAAATTTCTCAATAACAATTCCATGAAATCAATATTAGTACTGTTATTCCTGAACTAATGAGATAGAGACACAGAAAGGTTAAGTAACTCACCTAAAACCTCACAGCCTCAGAAGCCTCCAGAAGTGAGATATGAACTTTGATGATGTTTGATGTTAAATAAACATTTTTTTATTTTTAATCATTGGTTCTTTTTTCCACCCCAAATTACTGAGAGCAGTTTTCCTCACTTCAGAGTTTGACATTCTAGGACCATGAGACCTAGCCATCTGTAGAGCCTATCAGTCCATCTCCCCCTGCCAATTTGTCTCATTGACTGCCAACTACTGTGCACAGTAGTTGGGCAGCTATTGAAAGAGAAGGTATCAGAGGACAGAAAAGAGAGAAACCAAAAGAGGGCTGATGGGAGAGCCTTCAACTTTTCTCCCAGCCTCTTCTGCAGGCACCACCCTACCTCCCGCCCATTGCCTGAGCCACCTCGTGGCGCCTGATGAAATTAAACCTGCCCCTACAGGAGCACACTGTGGACGTCTGGTTCCTTGGCACTTTTAGTCTAATTGTTGCCCAATGAATAGAATAGCTCCCTGACTATCTCTTCAGCAACATGGGCTTCTGCAGCTATTCAGAAAGGGCTGGACACCAATAACACTCACCCTCCTGTCTTCAGCTTGAAATCTAATACCAACCAGATGGTCCTAGTTTACAACTCAGTTTTCATCTCAACAAGGTCCCTCAGTCTCAGGTTTACAGTCCAGGAGTTAGACAGGGGCACCCTGCAATATCCCCCTAGCCCCTTCTCTGTTTCTTGTCCCACAAGGAATAGGGTCACAGGATAGGATCACAGGCTGCAAAATCCGACTGAAACCCATTTTATTGGGCTATTATTGGCCTTGGAGAGGCAACAGGTTCAAATTGTTCCCGGTTCAAGTTTGAAGACCAGAGAGAGGCCCTGGCTAATTAATCAGGCAGGCTAATGCAGTTGGCAAGCCTTCTGCAATATCAGAACATGCCTTCTGTAGCACCCTGCTTTAGCCTTTGGTCAGGCAAGGAGTCAAAAAAGCCACCTCCTGATAGCCAAACCGTAGGCACCTCAGCGTTTGTTCATTGCAGGGAAACAAAACGGGGCACCCCTAAGCCTAGCATTTTATTTTTTATTTTTATTTTTTTTAATATTTATTTTTTAATTTTCGGCAGACACAACAGCTTTATTTGTATGAGGATCGAACCCAGGCCGCACGCATGGCAGGCGAGCGCGCTACCGCTTGAGCCACATCCCCAGCCCAAAGCCTAGCATTTTAAAACAACAATTATTCTGTTATCTCTCACACTTCTATGTGTCCACTGGGCTCCATGAGGCAGTTCATCTGCTGTCTTGCTTGGGGTCCTGCATACAGCTGAAAGCAAATAATGTTGGGGCAGAAATCATTGACAGGTCCAAGACAACTTATCACCCTGTCTGGTGCCTTGACAGGGACAGCTGCAAGACTGAGCACAGGTGAGGTTCTGAAGCAGGCAGGACTATTGCTCCATATAGTCTCAGGGCCTCTCCCTTTTGGTACCAAGTCTTCAAATGATCTCTTCAACAGGATAGCTGGACGTCTTATATAGTTCTCCTGGGCTCCCCAAAGTAGAAGCTATCAGTTTTCCTACCTTAGGCCCAGAACTGGCACAGTGTGGCTTCTGCTGTGCTCTACCAGTTAAAGTCTCAGGACTTCATATTTGAGCAGGGGTCTATAAAAAGATTCACATCCTTGTGTATGGACACTGTTTTGCATCTTATTGGCCACATCCCCTCATGTAAGTACACTTTTGTCATTATAGCTACATTTGTTGAGTGCTCACCAAGGGTACAGCATTATGTTGAGTGGGAGATAGATACCCTTGCCTCTTTTTTCCTTACAAAGGGTGCTGGGTATTAGCACCACCATGGTATAAACTAACAAACTAAGGCTCAGAGAGCTTGAGTCCATTTTCCTGAGTTACCCAGCTGATAAGGAGTGGAGCTAGGATTTAATCTAAGATCTCTGTGCCTGAAAAAAATCCACTTGCTTTCTACATAATCAGACACAAGTCGTGGCCTCCTCCCTTCTTGCCATTCTGACACAATGCAAAGCCAGCCATATTTTGCCAAGTGGAGGTTGTGGATGGTTTGTTCAGGAACCCAAGGGTTTTGTGAGTAGACATATCTCCATGCTCAGAAGCTCTCTGTTCCCAGCTTCTGCGGTATGCTGAAGGTCTTTCCAGCAGCTCCCTGAATGTTTTCTATAAGCCCAAGGTAGAAGGCTTTCAAATCTAATCAGCTCACTCTTGCCGCTGGGCACCTGAACTCGTGAACTCCTCTCCCTCACTCGATCCTGACCACTTATTGCCCAGCGTTCTGCCTCAGATTTGGTCACCTCTCATCTTTGTCTTCTATTGGCCTTTCCAGTATCTGGGAGCTTCCTGCCCAGGACTGAGCTACTGCCTGCCCTGTCTGCTTTACCTGACCTTGATACACTTGGTCCACATCCATCTAACCAGGCAGAATTTTATTTCTGGTTTAGGTTGATCTATTCATTCGTTTGTTCATTCATTCATTCATTCATTCATTAGCTGTTCGTGCCTCAGGCCTTTAGGTATATTTGGTATCTTTCCTGCCCTTAAGCCCCTACACTCAAGTCTTGGGGACAATTTTTAAATAAGTAAAATTTAGATTCTTGCAATGAGGAAATAAACAGGTATGTGCATAGAGATGATCACAGACAGAGGGAACAGTAAGCACAAAGAAAGAGCTTGACATGTTAACAGCCAAGTCAGTGAGACTATAGAAGGGTAAGGATTAGGATGAAAGTTGTCCCTAGCAGAGACCACTCGGGAAAGACAAGACCCACTGGGCTGGACTGGGGCCCTCTTTATGTGATTTCACTTTCCGTGGTTCCCACTTAATTGTTTTTATCAAGAACAGTTTTGATGCTTCCCATTTGTCTCCTTTATTAAATTGAATGATTTTCCCTCTCAATACCAAGTAACCATTATATTGTCAGTTCAATAAAAATTTGTTGATTCAACAAAGAAGGGCAGGAGGAAGAAAGAAAAGAGGGAGGAAAGGAGAGAAAAGAAGTAAGAAAGGAAGGAAGGAGAGAAAAAAGAAAGGGAGAAAGGGAAACAGGGAGAAACATGATTTGGTAATTAATCTGTCCCAATCTTTTCATTTGTCATCTCTGGTTTTATAAACCAAGTATCAGTCCATTTCCTTTTGCTATAACAAAACATCGGAGGTTGGATATTTTATAAAGAAAAGAAAGAGGTTTATTTAGCTTACAGTTTGGAGGTTGAAGATCTAAGATTGGGCAACCCTATCTGTTTGGCTTCTGATCAGGGCCTCGTTGGCCATATGCCAGGGCAGAGAAGCAGAAGGGAACTGGCCATGTGCAGAGGACTGAAGCATGTGAGGTAGCCTTGCATTATAACATACCTGTTCTCTTGAGAACCAACTCATTCTGTGAGATGAGCATTAATCCCTTCCAAAGGCGTACCCTATGACCTAATTAGCTTGTTGTAAGCTCCACCTATAAAAGAAAGTTTCCACTACCTCCATACAACCATCCTGAGGTCCAAGCCTCCAGCATGTGAACCTCTGGGCAATAAACCACATTCCAACCATAGAACCAAGTTTCACCAAATGAGCCATTTCATCTGAGTCTCCCCAAGGTTGCCAGTAACGTTCTTTCTCAGATGAGCTGGCAGCAAGTTTCTCTTTACTGCTGTTTCTTGGAAAGACACTGAGATTTTGCCATGTGATACAGGTTAAGGATCACTCTTTATTCTTCCTTAACCCCTGATGGGGAAGATTATTCTGCAAAGTTCATACTCTGTTCATCACTTCTAAAACCAGGCAGTGGTCCTTTCCCTCTTGCTGAGCAGTTTAATCTTCACCTCTAAGTTTTTCCCAAAGCTAGAGGTGGCATGGAAAAGAGAGAAGAAGAATCAAATGTTAGTCAATTTGGTTTGAGTGGACAGAAAGGGAAAGAGTTAGTTCAAATCAAGGATGAATGTGAGGTTTTGCATTATCTGTGAATTTCAAAGAATTTCCACTTCTTTATAAGCTCCAACCCTCATAGATGTTTAGATAAAGATATGAAAATCAACTCAACTTGGGGCTGGGGATGTGGCTCAAGTGGTAGCGCGATCGCCTGACATGCGTGCGGCCCGGGTTCGATCCTCAGCACCACATACAAACAAAGATGTTGTGTCCGCCAAGAACTAAAAATAAATATTAAAATTCTCTCTCTCGGGGCTGGGGATGTGGCTCAAGCGGTAGCGCGCTCGCCTGGCATGCGTGCGGCCCAGGTTCGATCCTCAGCACCACATACAAACAAAGATGATGTGTCCGCCGAGAACTTAAATAAATAAATATTTAAAAAAAAAAAAAATTCTCTCTCTCTCTTTTAAAAAGAAAAGAAAATCAACTCAACAAACTGTTATTGAGTAAACCTTTTCCCCATTACTGAAGATATAATGGTAAACATGATTGACATAGTGCATACATTTGCCAGTAAAGAGGTATTAAATATAAAGAATGGAAAAAGTGCACAATTCTATGGAGGGACACAGGATGAGCACATAGCCCTGTGAGTCAGTCAGAGTAGGCTAGGTTATGCTGTGGTAACAAACAATCCCAAATGTCAGTCACTTAAAATAACAAAGGTTTGTTTTTTGCTCATGTTACAGGTTGGCAGGAGGCCCAGGATTATGAGTAACCAGCAATGACAGAGGAAATATATCTCAGGACCATCTTGAACTATCAATGAAATGCCATACCCTGGAAGTTACATGTGCCACTTTTGAACACAAGTCACTAGACAAATAGAGTCACAGCCCCATTCAACCAGAAGGGACTCAGGATAGGGAACCCTCCTATGTACACAGGAAATTGTGTCTAAGCTGAGAACTGAAATAGGAGGTCTCCACTCCTGTGAGTAGAAGTGAGGTAGAGAGTAAAGTACAAGTATTCAGGCAGGGTAAAGAGCCATAGAGAGAGGAACCCTGGTCCTCACTGTGGATTGAAAAGATTATAGACATTTCTCAAATGAAAGAAACAACCATTTAATAAACCATTTGATAATAATATGTACATTCAGTCCTTCACCCAATTCATGTCAGGTATGTGCCCCTTCCAGTTCTACATTATCCCAAGGACTTTTATCTTTCCAGTATTCCTTCAACGAGTTCATCATGGTCAGTGTATTCAAATGGTTATAAAAGTACTTTCCTAGATATTTCTCCAATTCTCACTCTGTGACTTATTAAGATACTTTATTCAACAAGAAGTTTGAGGGGAAAAAATATTTAATCACAAATAAATTCTTAAAACTCAAGAAGGCAGGTGAAAGAAAAACAGAATTCAGAGTGGATGATCCCTTTAAATATCTGCAAACCAAGCCCTATTCCTATGTGAGTGAGCTGTGGAATACATCTCCTAAGTGGGAACTTAGCTGAGGCTCTCTTGCTATTGATTTATCAGGCCAACCAGGTAATTTCCATATGATTGTGTCAGAAGAACTAAAATTTCCAGAAAGCATCCATTCACTGAAGAATTTCAATGTATTCATTCTTTTTTTTTTTTTCATTCATCTAATTTTTACTAATCACACACTACATATCAGAGCTGGGCACTCAAGATATGGTAGTGAACAAACTGAAGTCCCTGCCCACATGGAGCTGAGAGTCTAGTGAGGGAGACAGACAATGAACAGGTAGAGACATAATGCATCAAATGGTGTTAAGTCTCTGGATAAAAATACAAAAGGGTAAGATGCAGAGGGACTCTAAAAATGGCTGGAGAAGGCTTGCAACATAATAGGTATTAAGAAAATAAAGGAGTAAAGAACATTGAGACAATGGCACCCCTGGAATATCCACAGAGCCACAGGGAGACCAATATGGCCAGGGCAAGGAAGAGCCATCTAAGAGATGGGAGAAGGAGACCGAAAATGCCTCCCTCCACGGTGAGGATTGTTCCGTGGAGTCAGAGTGAAGTGGAAGGTGGTGAAGGATTCTGAGTTGTAATCTGCTAAGTTTTAGAAGGACAAGTTCGGCCGCTGTGATGAGAGCAGAGTTAGAGGTGCTCAGGGATGAAAGAGATTCCTTCAGAGGCTCTTCTGGGTGAGAATAATTATACTCCATCCAGCGTAGTAGTAATAGTAGTAGCAGTGGTTATAATGCTGAGTGGTAGATGCAGGTTATATTCTGAAGGAAAAACAGAGATCTGCCATTGAATTATACATGGAGTATGAAGGAAAGAAGAGTCAAATGCAACCTCAAGTTTCCCATCCTGAACAACTGGCAGAAGGGAGTTGCGGTTTACAGAAATGGGAAAGCAAAGAGCTCCATATTTGACCTGTGAAGTTGAAAATACCTGTTAGATACTCAAGTCAAATTATTAGGTAGGTAATTGGATATTTGAGCATTTATTTCAGGGAAGGAAATGGGGTATAAATGTATAATATAATATTTAATGTTTAAAATAATCTTCACCGAACACTAAAAAAGTGTTTATGGGAGAGAAGCAGAACACTATAGGGAAAGAAAGTTCTCCCTCATTAAAGATGTTTGCAATGCTACTTATCTGGGAAGCAACTAGTTAGAAAATACATTTGCTATGGAATGCTAACCCCCAGGAGAAATGAGAGCGTGCCTATTTAAACATCTTAAGGGTATCAGATGCTAAGGTGTAGTAACTTGCAATCAATACCTGTAATTTGATGAGTAGGTAACCAAATACCCCCACCTGAATCTAATCATTTTTTTTTTTTCATCATAGACTAGCTTAAAAACAAAAGTAAGTGTTTAACTTATCAGTTCAGTCAAAATACAGAACTTGGTATTTGGGAGACATTAAAACAGCGACACAAAAGGGAGATCATTTGAGGGCCCAGAAAGAAGAGGGAATAAACTATGAATCCAGAACACATCTCTAGGGCTAGTCAACAGAAACACTGACATTCTTACACATTGAACATGTTCAGTTCACCTCCCTGGGGAGCTGTGGCTAAGTCCCTGCCTCCCAGATGGTATACCCACAAGCACATCTTTGATATGGGTCAAAGTTTTGGAGACAATGTCAGAAAGACCTAATATCCTTAAACATTATTTTCTATCTCTTTCAACTCCCAGGAAGAGGATGTTTTTAAAAACACGCATTTTGGGGGGAAATTGATGTGGTTATAAGAGATGTCTTAATTTCTCAACTTACTTTTTTCAAAATAAGTTTTTCATTCATTCACCACAAAGAAATCCAAATCAAGTGTCTATTCTGAGATAGAAGCTGGAGACATAGTAGGAAACAAGACAGGCAAAATCTCTGCCCTTGTGATGCTTACATCTTATTGGGGAAAACACAGATTAGCTCTGTTCTTCCTTTAGCTTTTGGCTAGAAAAAGAAAATTAGGAAGTGTTTACCCAAAGCAAAGATGCTATTTACTCTGAAAAATGATGTTGAAACAATACAAAATGAACCTTCATGAATTCCCAGATCTAGAAAAATATTTATTGTTTGGTCTCAAATATTCTAAAAGTATCAATTATACTGATCCATTCTGTCTATGGAAAAGGCTTTTTTACATACTAAAATCTCAGAACCCTTCTGAATAGCCTATCTGATTTAGACCAGAGGAAGTGTTGAATCTGATATTTTCTCTATATAACATTCATGCCGGCCATTGTGCTAAGTTCTTTTTCATGTATTTTATATGATTCAATCTTTACAATGATCCTGTTAGACGAATATTTTTGTCTCATTGCACAGAAGACAAAGAGAAAGGCCAATGACTTCTTCAGGTGGGAAAAGCAAAATTGGTAAGTTAAAAGCTCTATTTCTATGCAAACATTTCATAGATGTGAAGACCTCCCAAAGCTAATAAATAATGAATGGTAAAATGAGATATAGTCAGGTGTGATGGTGCAAGCCTGTGATCTCAGTGACTCAAGTCTCTGAGGCAGGAGGATCTCAAGTTCAAGGCCAGCCTCAGCAACTTAGTGAGGCCCTAAGCAACTTATTGTGACCTTGTCTTACAATTGAAAATAGAAAGGGCTGAATATGTGGCTCAGTGGTTAAGCACCTCTGGGTTCAATCCCCAGTACCACACACACACACAAAAAAAAAAAACAAAAAACTGAGAAATAAAGATTAATTTCAAACCCAAGAAGTTGACCGTATCAAACACCACCTTGACATGTCTGGAATAACAATTTATGAATTTCATGTACTGGACATTCTACATCAGCTCTTCTAGAGGCACTTTCCACCCTTCTCAACCCTGCTTTGTGCTCACAGTAGTTGACCTTCATGAATTGCATCATGAAGTCTCCCCTGCACATTGTATTTCAGTTGTTTTTGACCAATGGTGGTACCCACAAGAGTAAAAATGGTGCAATGAAAGAGAAAAGAGCAAGTTTAGTATAATTATGAGCTTCTAGATCATTACTTGGCAGTGGCCATGTTTCTCAACCAATGCCATGGATAGCTCTTCGATGGTTCTCTCCTAGAGTTACAGTTCTCTCCAGATTCTAGTAAACCTCCCATTCCTGCCCCTTGGACCTAGGATGGTAATGACCCCAGGTCCAGGATGTTAATAGAAGTCAGATGCCTTACCATTTCTCATTGGTCTTCCTTAATCTTCTTCACATATTTGTAATAATCACTTCATCAGGACTTCCTGAAATACTCCCATTAGAGTGGCCATCTGTTTTGTATTGGGATCCTGACTGCTATGGTTTAGGAAATAGAACCAAAAGACTAGGTGGGCAGAATTATTTCCTCTAAAACAAAATTAATTTATGTGGCACAGACCAACCCTAAATAGGGCCCTTCAAACACTCGGTGAAGAATATCACCTTAACTCTTCCCTTTTTATCTCCCCCAGAAGATGAAAGTTACCACCTCCCATTCTCTTCCAGCATTATCAGGAGGGCAAAGTTAATTTATTCATTCAGGTACTTTCACTTTAAGTTTGATATTTCTTCTTCTAAAAGTTTGAAAATTTCAATAAAACCTTAGACCAGAACAGATGTTAACATCTTAATATTAAAACTTTTAATATAATCCCTTTTGGCCTTACTAATGATGCCTGATTGCTCCAAGTTTTAGAGTAAAATAAAAGCATTTGGCTTTGTTTTAGAATGATGGAACACATTCAAGTCTCATGCTATGATTTCAAAGGAGACTATCAGAAGGAGAGACACAGGCATAAGTTAGTAAGGTGGGATCTATTATCACTGGTCTCCCTAGTCGACCATCTTAAAAATTGGTCTGTTCAGGAAACCAATTAAAGCTTCTTACATTTGCCTTCATTGACCAGAGAACAATGGTTTTAAGAGACAGTCCAGATGGGAAAAGGAAACGTTTCCTTCAGAAATACCATCCCCATTTTTTTCTGTATAATAATGGTAGAATTTACATCCAACATTAGCCCCTGAGAGGCTTCTAGGGTCTTCTCTCCCCACACTTCTCCTCATTGCCACTGGCCTAGTTCAGCAGCTTCCTAAGGAGTTTTTCTGCTGCCAATACTTACTCTTCTTCCATCTATCCTCCATGCTCCACGTAGGAATTTCTTCCTGCAAAGTGAGTTTCTGCATATTTCTTCCCCACGTCAGCCTTTTGGATGGCACCCCCTGGTCTGCAGAGTAAAGCATACTCCTGGGAAGAGCAAACAAGCATCGCCTACCTTGACATATGTCCCTATTCCCTTCCACTACTCAGGACCGGTGCTTTCCAAACTGTGAGTGCCCCACCACCACCTTTACCCCCAGGCAGCCTGCTCTACTGCTCTTTCAGGATCTTGTGTCTGTTGTCTTGCTTGCAAAGCTCATCTGCATCACCCACTGGAAACCTCTAAGTGCCTTCTTATGCTCAAGAGGCATAAGAACTTGTTCAATGTCACCTCTTGGCTAAAACTTTCCCTAACTATCTCCTCACAATGAACTACTACCATCTTTTTGTTGTCTCCCCAGATATTTCTCTTTTTTAACCTACTAATATCGTTTTCTTCTATGTTTAACATGCTATCCTTTCAGAAATAGGGAACATGCTAACTACTAATTGTCTTTTATGATACCGGGCCCTTTTGAATCAATTGTAAGGGTAAAAGAAATTGAAGTTAAAGCGTAAAAGTTAAAGGGTAAAAGACCGGGTGTTGTAAAGTTTCTAAGCTGCAAGGTCTGAGTTAAAATGTAAAGGATTAGGTATTGTTAGGTATCTATGCTACCTGCAAAACCTGAAATTTCTGTAGCTGTTGAGACAATGCTTAGAACCGCCCAATAAATATTTCCCCTGACTATTGGTTGTTTAATAAGGGCTCTGTGTGGTCGCACATAGGCATTGCAGGGCCTGGACCAATCAGTTTAAATGTAACCCCCTCCTTAGGAAAGACCTATCACTCCAGCCTGACCTGTTCCCGCCAATGAATGAACCAATCATGTTTAGGAGTTGTTATTCAATTTTCCTGCACCTCATGATGATTTGTTCTGATGTATACAAGGCCCTCCGCCCTCCCCAAAAAGTGTACTTAAGCAGTGCTCAGCCCCTGCTCGGGGCTCTGGGCTGCTTTCCCTTCTTGAGTGGGCATGGAGCCCCAGCATGCTGGTTCAATAAATCCCCCCCTTCTGCCAATTGCATGAGTGGTCACTTGGTGGTCTCTTTCTCCGACATTTCGCGGGATCCTTACACAATGAATTCTCATAGTCTATTTGGAAAGGAAAGGACATTTATTGAACATCTGCTATTGCACTCCATGCATTATTTACATACATAGTTTCATTTAATCCTCATATTACATAAAGATGCACTATTATCCCAGCTTGTTCATGAGAATAGTGAGCTTTTAAGTAAAGAAATGTTCTAGTATAGCTGAAATCTGTGATTTTTCCACTATATATCACTATTTTCTCATAAAAATTTGATTCATTAGACTTTGAAGACTCCCTTTTACTTGCAGAGAACATTATAGATTTCAATGAACTTTTACAGCATTATCTTATTTGATCACCAATAAATCTCTGAGGTCATGAAGGCAGAGTGATAGGGCTCACACTGTTATGGAGGATCAGGGAAGGGCATGATCCTCCCAAGATCACTAAACCAAAAACTAGAGTCACCAAGACTAGAACTCCAGCCTCCTAAGCCAGTTCTCTATGTAACACCATTGTCTCCCAGACAGGTATTTTATATCTATAATTTTTTTTAAGCAGGAAAGAAGAGTTCTGTCTTCAAAATAACTAACTCTTTACAGAGGCTCCAAATGAATCTCCCACGCCTCTTTCTCTTTGGTCCTATCTTAGCCACTGAGGACTCAGCCTCTGATCTGCTGGGTCAGCTCAGCTAAGCTCTAAAACTGAGATTACATTGCAGCAAACCAGCAATCAATTCTGACCTTGTATGTGGGCTTTTGTTTTTCACCCTACACTACATTTAAAGAACATATACTTAGTTTCTCATTTTTAAACAACAGGTGTCTAGCTCCTGTTTAAAAAAAAAAAAAGTGGTGATATTGCTTCCATCATTGGATCTGATGATGAGATGAAACACTCTCCATTCTCCTCTTTTATGTGCCTGCTGGTCTGACAGCCCTCTGAGTTTCCAGTCTGGTTCTCATCATGGAAGACTCCCCACTGACCGTGATGCACTGTGAGAGAGCTTGCAGGAACCATGTCCACAAACTTGCCTCCTCTAATTTTCTTTTCCAAGTTTAGCTCAAGACCCTGTTCTCCTGGAACGAGTCTCTTCTCTTAAGCATCGGAGAGCATCCTCTACAAAGACTCTTTGCTTCCTTCATGCAAGAATAAAGATATTAGGCATCATCTACTGTACAGGTGTCCCTTCATGAACCTTATTCTGTCTGTGCCCTAAGTGTTCATTGCAATGAGGGAGCAAGTTGTCTACTGGGCCTCCATTCTTTGTCTTCTCTGATTTCTGAGTGGCACTGAAGAGACACTAACATAATGGAAATGACAAAAATATTTCTTATTAATCCCCCTGGGCCTCATCTATAATACAAAAGTAGGGAATCTTTTGCTTTCTAAAAGCCTTTCCAGAACTAACCTCTTCTGATGCTATGGGTGAACCATCCTTAATATAAATTGAATTTTTTTTTTTTTGGCATAAGAGGGTTTTTTGCTTCAGAAGTTATAATTTAAAATGTGTCCCAATTTTCAGGTAGGAAAACAACCTAATGCACTTTCTCACTATTTTGGCTGCTGACAAAGCCAGGGTGCTTCCTAGGTATATATGAGGATTCACGGGTTAATTGAAAAAGCCTTAGGCTAACAGGCAGGAAGACCTGGCTGGCCATTTGCCTGCTGATTCTCTTTTCCTCTCTTAGCCTTAGATTCTTCATTGTAAATTGAGGGCAATGGACTGAATTCAACAAATCTGTGATTGTGGATGCAAGAAATACACATTTGATGAGCTCAAGTAGCAGTGGTAATGGAAAAAATGCTGCGCAGAAAACCAGAGACCCAGGTATCATTGACAGTTATGGGGCTCGCTAGCTTTGTGACTTTGAAAAATGACATGGACACCCTCTCTGGGCCCTTGTCCCTGTTAGTGTTGCTGAAAGCTTGGTCCTTGTCCCCATTGCCAATCCAATAAACAAGGACCTAATTTTGAGAAAAGGGGAAAAGAAGGTTTAGTGCTTTGCTAACAAAGGAGATACACAGGGGACTCCTGTCCCAAAGGCTGTGGTTCTGCCCATGAGCAGGAACACAAAATGGTGATTCAGAGAAAATGAGATTAGGGATGAGAGATCAGGAAGGGGAAGATCAGGAAAAGAAGATCAAGGAGGAGAAGGTTAGGGAAAAGAAGATCAGGGAGGAGAAGGTCAGGGAGAAAAAGGTTGGGAAAAAAAAAAAAAACATGACAGTTTCAAAGCCAAAAGGGATACAGTCAAAACATCAAGTGAACCCCAGTTACATTAGCACCTGTCACTTTTGTGCTGTGTGCCTGTTTTTGATCTGACCAGCATCATTCATATTCATAACCTTTTGGACGAGGCTGTAGGCATGGAAGTTGTTACCCACTCCTTGCCCAGGAGTTTCATTCATTCAACTGTCGTCCATTGAACCTCTCTTGGAGTACCAGGACTTTTCTAAAAGTTGGTGGTCCTGTAACGATGATCCACTTTATGCTGTGAATGTAGCCCTTGCTGCACTGCTACTACAACTTATTTTTTAAATGGACTTGTTTCTTTCTCTTCCTCTCTCCCTGCTCCTCCCTAATCTCTCCCCCTACCTAATCTCAGGGGAAACAGGATTACCTTTCTTCCCCACGCTAGGCAGATTTATCTGTCCTTGAGTACACACCCACCATAAGAAAGAAATAATCCAGAATTTGGGGATGGTACCAGAAGATCTCAGAAATGACTATCTCCCAAATTAACAAGTGAATTACAACTCCAACAGAGAACACGTGGAATGTAGCCTTTGAATTGCCTCTTTAAACCCCCCCCCACCCCCCATTAGTGTTCCTGCTAATGGGCAAGAATCATAGCCTGTGGAACAGGAGTCCTATTTGTTTCTCCTTTGTTAGCAAAGCAATAAACCATTTTCCCCCCCACCCTTTTTTTTTTCAAAACCGTGTCCTCATTATTGGATTGGCATCAGGGACAAGGACCAGGCTTTCAGCAACTGTACCAGCCTAAGGGAGCTGCCCCGGATAGAACTGAGTCTCTAGCACAGCCCATAGGACACCAACATTGGCGTCTGGCACAACTGATTTTTTGTATCTCTTGTTACCTTCCCCTCCAACACTTTATCCTCATCGCAGCCTCCACCTACTGTTATGCTCGAATTCGGGACCCCCAAAAGACCACCAGAGACCAAGATCGATGTAAACAGCAAAGAGGTGTTTATTGCGAGCTAGCTCGGTCCTCCACGCGCGCACACACAGCAACTAGTGACGCTGAGAGGCCCCAGCCCAGGGTTTGCAGCAGTTTTATACATTCTTTGGAGAAGGCAGGTTCCCCCACATACATCATAGCATCTCTTAGCAAATCATCACACACCTCGGGAAAATCAAATAACAACTCTAAAACATGATTAGCACATTCACTGGCAGGAACAAGTTGGGTAGGGGTGATTGGTCACTGCAAAAGGGGTATGCACTTGAACTGATTGGTTTAAACCAGGAGGGGTGTTTGTGCTGAACTACATGGTTTCCCAACACCATAAACTACTGGGAGGGTCATCTGGCATCCCAGGTATTTCCCTGTCTCATGCTGATTGGTGGTTGCTAGGGGGTTGCTATGGATCCCCACCTAGCCAGACTGAGTCAGGGACACCTGGCGCAGCAGATCTCTCCTGTTATTTGTAGATAAACCACTTAGCAGGGTAGGAATGTGCCTAGGAGTGTTCTGTGGGTCTTTCCAAGGACAAAGGTTATGTCCCTTTCTTGGACAGGCTTTGCTCTGAGATAGAGGCTGGTTTTTCATTACTGCTCCCCAGCACACTCATGTTCCCTTCTCCCTTCGCTGTGTACCCTGCCTCCATTCACACTAGTCCTAATTTTGTCCCCGCCCCACTGGGGAAGGCAACCAATGTAAGTAATAAGCATGTGAATGAATAATAAAAGCAAATGCATTGATGAATACTCTTTTATCCCAAAGGAATGGTGTAAGGGCTCTGGGCTCAAGAGAATGTGAATTCAAATTGCTGCAGGATTTAGTCAACTTGCTTAATCTTTTGGATCCTTGGCTTCCTCATCTGTATCATGGAAATGACCACAGTACCCACCCCACGAAGGTGGTATAAGATAGAGGGTGCAGTGACAAAATTCATGTCGACCTTCAGCACTGTGACTGGCTTGAAAGATTTTAAACATTTCTAGTATTTGTCTGACCAAAAATGCCATTGTCCAGGGTTTATATTGTTCATAATCGTGACCACGTATTGCTTCTGACCAGTACAAATCCTAGAAAAGGTCGTTTGTGGTCAGACTGATACTAGAGATGTTCTGGGGAGAGAAAGGGCCTTCCTATCACCCTAACCCATGCTAATTAGCTTATGCTAATGACAGTATCTACAGGGCCTCAATTCAAAGTCACTCTCAGTGAGACTGCTCAGGGCTAGAGAACCAGCCACAGGAGCTGGATTGCAATTCAATCCCCTTGTTGCTCAGTGTGGAAAATAAAGCCTTTGCCAGTTCCAGAGACAACAACACATCATTCCCCTGCACGTGGTTTTGACTTGCAGGGCCAAAACACAGGACTCTTTACAATGCCCTTGTTTTTCTGCAAATGTGTTTGTCAGGGGCCTTGTTTTGCAGATAATGGATTCACAAAGAGCCCTGTTCTTTTCTGGCACCTTGAAAGGAGAAAACTCCCTGAATGGAAAGAAAGATCAAGTGGCTGCTTTGCATGTAGGGTGTCTCTTGCCTACATATCTTGCCACCGAGTTGGAGGCTAAGCTTCATAATTACACAGTGCCGACACACAATTACCTACAATTAGTCTAATGATATAAATGCTCTATGATTATCTGAAAGATAACCTTAAGAAACACACAAAGAGGATGAGATGGCCGTGAGGTAAACCTCAGATGAGAGGCTTGGAGGGGAAGGTAAGGGCCATTTTGTGAGGTCCCTGAGCCACAGATTAGAGAGGAGACACTAGACTCCCGCTGGCTTTCCTTCCTCCCCACATAGGAACAAGTTCTTTCCACAACCTCAGTGTGCTGGTTTCCCTGAAGGTTGTGAGGGGATATGAGGCTAAGAGAATAATTCTATAAAATGGGCCCACTGTGCTGACCCCCATGTGCTTTCTTTTTCAAGAAGCAATTTGCCTTAGCCCTATCTGGCCTAAGTGGAGAGGATATGTCACATTCCTCAGCAAACTACCTATTCCCTGAAGGAGAAATGCAGGCCCAAGATATTGTTGATAGGAGGAACCCAGGAGATTTTGGTCACCAGGTCCTGAAACTCTGGGAGATAAGGATAGTTCCTCCTAACCATAAAATCTGTAAGAATGTATGGTTAAGAATTCCAATCAGAACCTATCAGCATGGGCCAAGGTGACATAGAGTTACCAAGACAGTGGGACTTGAAAGTCTGAGTTCATCCTGCTGTCGGTCAAAGGTCAAGAGGGGGAAATGGGTGGGATTCTCTGGAAACTTCTCTGGGATCCCCAATAAAAGTGGAGTGCAGGAGAGGCACATTGTTCCTCTCCTGATGATACCGCTAATTATCGGTGACGAGTCCTTCTTTCCCACATGTTGAAGTTTGAACACTAGAGAAGCAGGCCGAGGCAAGCATATGAAGCAGGGTTTATTTAGAAAGGGGTAACATAGACTTCTCCCGCGAGGGAGAAGGGGGCCATAGCTGGTAACATGGTATCCCAAGAAGCAAGGTGTTCTGCCCTTTTTATATGTCCTAGGATTCCTTTGTTCTCTTGCTTTTCCCCTTATTTTTCTTCTTCCTGCAGACGTGACTAGGTCCAGGAATGCTTGGTGGGATGGCCAAAAGGTGGGAAATAGAAGGGCTGAAGGGGGAGGGGCAGGGTGTAGAAGACCAGGACACATTAACAACCTTATAGCTCCCTGTAGGGAGGGGAAATTCCTGGGACAGGTTACCTTGGCAACAGGTTGGAGCAGGGGCAGGTTCTTGATAAGATCCCTCAGGGGACAGTCTCCAACTTCCCAGACTCACTCAAAATTGGCCTCCTTGACTGACCTGAGTTGATTTACCTATCTACACTGACTGCCTGTCTAATTCTGGCTTCACTGAAAGGACCAACTCTCTCCCTGGAGAGTGTCCCTTTCTCTTTTCCTATCCCTTCAATAAACTCATTCCTGTTACTCTGAGGGACATGTTGTTATGCTCGAATTCGGGACCCCCAAAAGATCACCAGAGACCAAGATCGATGTAAACAGCAAAGAGGTGTTTATTGCGCACGCGCACACACAGCAACTGGTGACGCTGAGAGGCCCCGAGCCCAGGGTTTGCAGCAGTTTTATACATTCTTTGGAGAAGGCAGGGACCCCCACATACATCATAGCATCTCTTAGCAAATCATCACACACCTCGGGAAAATCAAATAACAACTCTAAAACATGATTAGCATTCACTGGCGGGAACAAGTTGGGTAGGGGTGATTGGTCAGTACAAAAGGGGTATTCATTTGAACTGATTGGTTTAAGCCAAGAGGGGTGTTCATGCTGAATTACATGGTTTCCCAACACGTTATCAACCACCATAAACTACTGGGAGGGTCATCTGCCATCCCAGGTATTTCCCTGTCTCATGCTGATGATTGGTGGCTGCTAGGGGGTTGCTATGGATCCCCACCTAGCCAGACTGAGTCAGGGACACCTGGCGCAGCAGATCTCTCCTGTTATTTGTAGATAAACAACTCAGCAGGGTGGGAATGTGCCTACTGGTGCTCTGTGGGTCTTTCCAAGGACAAAGGCTATGTCCCTTCCTTGGACAGGCTTTGCTCTGAGGTAGAGGCTGGTTTTTCAAAGAAACCCATGAGAAAGCAGAGAGAGCCACTAAATTTGGCTCACCAGGGACAAAATATGAAGGCACACCCCAATAATCTACCTACTCCAGCTACACCCTACCTGTCTACATGTACTACCCAGCTAATCCCCACCAGAAGATTAATGCACTTCATTAATTTAAGCTTCTCATAACCCAATCATTTCACCTCTAAACTTTCTTGCATTGTCTCAGGCATAAGCTTTTAGGGGACACCTGATATCTAAACCATAATACCCCTTAACTGAACTTGGCAATTCCTCTCCCAAGTGATGAGGCTTCTTTTCCACTTTTGAAGAATTTGGTCATGTGATCTTCTTTGACCAACAGAATGTGGGCCAAAGTGACAGTATTACAGTTGCGATCTTAAATCTCAAAAGACATCATGTATTTACTCCCAGCTCTCAAGGAACTTTGAACCCCTGCACCATGAGGAAAAATATAAAAATAAAAACATGTTCCAGACACCCTGCTGGTCCTAGAAGGATAAGGAATACATACAAGCAGCAAAACTGAACTGAACCTAGAGCTAAGCCTGACCTATGGAGAAGACCAGACAGAATTTTCAGCTTAGTGTTAAGCCGGGCTCTTATCAGTACAGTCACCCAGCTGACCTCTGAGCAGAGGTGAGAAATAATACCAAGTGGTGGATGTCACTGAGATTTTTTTGCTCCTTCTGTTTTATAGCTTTTTTGTGCCAATAGTGGACTAAAGTTTCACATAAGAACTTTATTACAGGATAGGTTTCACTTAAAAAGTTGGTAAAGAGAAAAAAAATTGGAAGCATACATTGCAAACTCAAACTACTAAAAGTTATTTTCTTTAGAAAGAAGTTTGACAAAAGGGGCAGAGGACATAGGAGAATAAAAAGGAATTGGCTTTTGTTCTATATTCTTTGACCTTCTTTAAATTTTAGCAACAAGGATTATTATCTTTGCATCTTGAAAAGAAATGCATTTTTAAAAAGACATCATTTAACACAATACAAAAAAAAGGAAGTTGGGTAAAAGACAAACATTCATCAAAGGATTTATGTTCTAGGAAATGTCATTACTTCATATACATTACCTCATTTAATTCTTATAACAACCCTGAGAGGTAACTCATACTTTCCCTGCTTTAGAGATGAGGAAAGTAGACTCAAAAAGTTCTGATAGCTTGCCCAAAGCCAAACAACTAGTACACCAGGAAGAGAACATTTGAATTCAAGTCTGTCAATTCCCAAATGGCTATTCTTTCTTTATATTATATTGTTACCTGCTGCCACACATCAATAAATGCTCAAGGCCTCAGTTTCCTTATTGGCAAAAAGAGAAGTCTGGACCATATAATCTCTAAGTGTTCCTGATAGGAGAGGATTCCAGGAGTGAAAATTCACACCATGCAATAAGGATTCCTTAGTTTCAGAGGAGTACAATCAAATTTCCTTTAAGTATAGTGCTCCCCTAGCTCACATAAGTGCTTATTATTTCCAGATCATTAACTGTTTGACATAGAGATTTGGCTGAGAAACTTGAAGCTCAAGTGTTAGAGGGCTCTGCCAATTGAAAATCAGTCAAATGTGGATAATGGCTTCTGCTACTATAAGACAAGTCTACAGGAAAATGTGATTCAATTTATAAAAATTCTGTCAAATGCAGCTTTTCAGGAATTCATCTGTTGGGTACAACAAGGTACATCTGTGCTGTATTATCCAAATAAGTTCCACCTGGCAGGCAGATGACTATAAGGCTTTAAAAGGAAAAAAAGAAAGAAAGAAAGAAAAAAAGAGTCTTTGCAAAGTGTTTCCAACTCTGATCACTCTATTTTAACTTGTTCTAGTCTTTTGTACCCTCATTTCTAGGTACAGCAGTCATTAAATTTGGGCAAGCAATAAATGATGAATTTTCATTAATAGACAGAAGTGATTGGTTATGAAAAAAGCCTCAAATATTCTACAGTGTGGAAAATTAGGAAGGGAGGAAATGTGAAAAAAAAAAAACATGCATACACATAAATACTCTTTCTTTGTTGAAATAACCTTGCTTTTAGAGAAATTCATAAAATGGCCATGGAAACTGTAATGTGAACCTCTAGAGACTTGCACTAGGTCCTGCAAAAATTCAGGGTCCTAAGAATGCCATAGGAAAACAAGCCATTAAGAAAACGTGTAATTACCTTCTGGCATTAAGAAGATCAAGGCAGTTTATTTGAATGTCTGGGAGAGCTGGTTGAAGAATACTTTTCAGGTCTGTATGGTTTAACATACAGATTCTTATTATAGTCGGTATTCTGCCCTAGGTGACAACATTTTAACTTTCAGCAGGAGATCTCCTTCCCCTTTCCCAGTTCCCTGCTCATTTTCCCTCTTCATCTCTGTGGCTTCACCCAAAACAATGTCATCCATTCTTACTTGGGCCTTTGTAAATCAAAATACCTCCAGACTAAGAAGTTAGTTTCAAGAGCCAGACATCAATTTCATTATGGATATCTGTCTAGACATAAAAGGGGTCACTCACTGCCTCCTATGATCCTGTGAGCGCCACAACAATAGCAAACCAACACAAAACAGGCACAGGTACCCATTCAACCCCCATCCCTGACTAATGTTCACTGATGCTTTTTTCAAAAGAAGCAAACTAGGAAAGAGAGAGGTCTCTTATTTGCCAGAAGCAATAGTGTTGTTTGCAGACAGATTGGATTTGCTGCATTCATGGCTTTCCCTTCTAAAACTGGCACTTTCCTGATTTTAAGTCTGACATGTTTAGTTTCATTACCAAACCCAAACACTCAAGCGGAAAAGGTTGACTGATTGATTATTCTGTCTACAGTTGGTAAATCTTATGCAGAATTGTTATCCATAACCAGCAGGTGAAGTGTGAAAATGCAGCTTCCTAAGAATCCTGTTAGGTCATTGCTCCCGTCTACAAAATGGTGACATTGAATACAGACCACTTAGTGTGGATAAATCCATAATGCGGTTGGGGCTGGGGATGAAGCCTTTTGTCTCAAGACAGGAGTTTCTCCAAGAGAACTCTCCATATAGATTATAATTTGGAATCCCCAGAACAACTATGCAGTCTTTTAATTTATACATTATCAGAAATTAAGCCTCCTTAAATTATATTCTTCCTATTTTATTTCTGAAAGACTGAGGCACTTATATAAGCATTCAAACTAGATTCTACATGGGGGGTTGGAAGGAAATATAACATATCCAAATAAACATTGTCTCCCTCAAAAATTATGCCACATGCTTATTCTATTGAGGTTTTTCTCTGCTCATAACCTTTACCTATCTTCAAGGGAAAAAAATTTCATAGTCACTGGAGGCACACAGAAAAATTAATCTAAATGCTTCATTTTTTTAACCAAAAAAAAAAAAATGACATTTCCCAAGGTTATATTATTTACACAAGATTTAATACCTAAAGATTTTAATATTTACAAATGTCAATCTACCACCAAAGGATTATTTGCAGCTATTAAGGGCATTTCAAAGAATATACATGGATTTTTTTTTAAGGTAATTCCAAAGTTTTGAACAAGGTGATATGTTTGGATCAAGTGTGCTGTCTGCAGAGGTGACCAACCACTGTGAAGAAGTTTCTGCTTATTTCTATGCTTACACTCAGGTCTGCACATTACACTTCTACAGAAAAGATCCTAGTCTCATTGTATTCTATGCAAAAAATACCTCTTGGAATTTTGTAATGCTGGAACTCTATGTATAAATTATTCATTTGGGGAAAAGGTAGGACTATCACTTAAGAATCACTTCCCTAGTTTATAGCAAATATCTGAAACATCAGATCCTTGAAGATTACATTTTTTTCCTTCTCTGCTGAAGTGTACTTTCTTCCATTGAAATCACTGAGAAATGGTCCTGTTTTATTGCTAATTATTCTTTGTCATATTTATGAGTTTTTCAAAGAAATGGGAACTACCTCCTGGACATGGTTAGGCTTTGTATATTTTTGTATCACACTGTAATTTTTTATATGACAAAGGTGGCAAGATTAGAAACATTTTTATCTTCAAGTTAGTGAGATGGTTTGGGTTAACATTAGTCAAAAGTCTTGGAATTTAAACCTCAGATGTGGTTGAGAACTTTACTGCTGGCATAATTTTCCTTTAATCTTTTCATAAGCCAAAAAAAAAACACAACGAAGAGAGAGATTGGAAAAAATGATAGAAATTTCTAAAAAATCCAGGAATAGGAATTGATCATTGGCCCCACTTAACTGGTTGGGTTCACAGGTCACATTAATCAATATTTTGTTTCATAGCAGATGTGGAGGAAGTGAAAAGTCTGGATTCCGAAAGAACACGCAAGAACAGTGAGAAGTATCACATTTCACACAGATGGGGAAAAAAAAAATGGAGGGAAAAAAGATTTATGTATATCTGAAAGCAATAAGGATGAAAAACACACAACTCAAGTCATCAAAATCACTGTTGAGAAACCAGATTTGAATGCTGCTTAGAGCTTTCTTAATTAAATTTCAACATCATAAAACCATAAATAGCAAGTACATATCTTGGGGTGCCACAGAAAGTCTGCTGTCCCACCTGGTGGAGGGGAACTCTAACACCACATCTGTGCACAAAGGCACACACAGGCCCCTCCTTCTTCCTCTCCCTCAATCTTTATCTCTCCTCTCAAAATATTCAAAAATTTAGTCTCTTAGGTCCTTTGTACCTTTTGTTCATTCAACAAACATTTACCAAACTCTCCTTGAGGGCCAGGCTCTCTACAGTGGGAGGGAAGAAACCTCAAATGATGAGAAATGCTCAAAACATGAGTGATCTTGAGAAAATAATTCAGGGAGGGAAAGCATTGCTCCCCACTGGCATCCATTCCACCCAGATGTACTTATTCATGCCTACTGTGTACCCAGGTGCTAGGCACAGTGGGGTCAAGACAAAAGCAAAGCAAAGCCTTCTGTTCTTGCCTGGAGTACATCTCTCAAGATTCTGTGCCCACCTTCTTTCTAAAACTGTTATGCTCGAATTCGGGACCCCCAAAAGACCACCAGAGACCAAGATCGATGTAAACAGCAAAGAGGTGTTTATTGCAAGCTAGTGTTACCGCTGTTGACCTGTGACGAGTCCTTGCTTCCCCAATGTTGAAGAATAACACCAGAGAGCACGCCGAGGCAAGGTCAGAGTAGAAATTAGAAGCTTATTAAAGGACAGCAGAAAAGACTTCTCCCGGAGGAAGAAGGGGACCCAAGAGGTGGAATCCGTGGAAGTGCGGTTGTCTCCCCTTTTTATAGTTTTGGTGATGGAATGTAAGGGGGAAGGGTTGGGACACAGGTGGGCCAAACAAGTAATCTGGGCAGGAAGGACTTCATAATCACTTCTTTGGATGGGCTATCTTCAAATCTGCTGGGGCTGTTCATTAACATTTCTTTGGGATGGACTTTGGGCCTAGGGGCTTTACCAGGACTTCATTAACATTCCATGAGTTGTCCAGCGTTTCCCTGAATCATTATCAGCATGGCCTCCATTTTAGATTTCACTCGATATGATATTAGACCAATTTACCTAACTACACTGACTACCTAATTTTAAATCTGGCTTTACTAGCTCGGTCCTCCACGCGCACACACAGCAACTAGTGACGCTGAGAGGCCCCAGCCCAGGGTTTGCAGCAGTTTTATACATTCTTTGGAGAAGGCAGGGACCCCCACATACATCATAGCGTCTCTTAGCAAATCATCACACACCGCGGGAAAATCAAATAACAACTCTAAAACACGATTAGCATGTTCACTGGCGGGAACAAGTTGGGGAGGGGTGATTGGTTACTACAAGAGGGGGATTCGTTTGAACTGGTTGGTTTAAGCCAAGAGGGGTGTACGTATTGAACTACATGGTTTCCCAATACGTTATCAACCACCATAAACTACTAGGAGGGTCATCTGGCATCCCAGGTATTTCCCTGTCTCATGCTGATTGGTGGTTGCTAGGGGGTTGCTATGGATCCTCACCTAGCCTGACTGAGTCAGGGACACCTGGCGCAGCAGATCTCTCCTGTTATTTGTAGATAAACAACTTAGCAGGGTGGGAATGTGCCTAGGAGTGCTCTGTGGGTCTTTCCAAGGACAAAGGTGATGTCCCTTCCTTGGACATGCTTTGCTCTGAGGTAGAGGCTGGTTTTTCAAAACCTCTTAACCCTTTTCTTCATTCACATTCACCAAATCACACAGCTGGAAGCCAAGAGCCACAGGAGCCCCTTTCCAATCAGGTTGACAAGGCCATACAATTCCAGATAACCTACTACTAATTTGAATCAGTTGATTACCACTGCAGTTATTTTAAGGCCAGCTTATGACCACTGCTGGCAGGTTGGGGAGCAGAAGAAAACAGGAAATGAATTAAATCATTTATTAGCATTGAAAATAACAAGTTCAAAGTTGTCAGATCCTGGGGTAAACAGCTCTGCAAATGAGGGAATGGGAATTTTCCAAAGAAAGGACTCACCTGAAAGAATTTTCCAAAGTTTGGTTTTGGTGTCATGGAAAAATACTAATTTCAAACCAATATTACTGATTGCTCGATGTGTCCTCAAGACCACACATACAGTGTTCATGCCTTGAGTATATCTTGAAAATAAAAAAGAAAGAGAATTTTAAAAGAGAAGGTTTTTATTGCACACACATCATATGCCAGGTTTGGTCACAGATGTTTTCACAAACATGATATCTACATGTCACAACAACCTTGTGAAGTAGAATCACCACTTTACAAAGGGGAAAAAAAAACAGAAGTTGGGAGAAGCTAAATAACAAGACTAAGTTCACACACCTTACAGACAGAGGAATTCATGCCTGCCTCCAGAGCTCATGTCTTTCCACCAAAACTGCAAGGTTGCTCTCACCCAAAGTGCTTGCTCCAATAAGGAAATTAACGTGAGCAAGTAGAAACACTTGAGGTATTTTGTAAAATTTTCTAATTAAATGACAAATTATATTTTAATTCCATGTGATAAATTATGTATCAATCATGTATTTTTCCTTGAAATATATGTTGGTCTAGAGTATTTTTCCAAGAAAAAAAAATATATATAGCGTGGGCATGACTTGTTGCTCTCCCTTTTCCTTCATTGGAGAACTGCACCCCACCATGAGAATGCTTAGTAGTAACCCAGGGAAGACAGCTGGCAAAGAGGAAAGTGAGAATGGGAAGTTTTTTAAAGGTCCAGATGTTTTCACTATGTAAAAGTAATAAAATAAATGACAAAAAACATATGAGTAAGGATGTCCAGTACAGTATGATTTGTAGTAGCAAAAACTTGGCAACACCTAAATGTCCAATACAGGTGACAGGATAAATGAAGTTCATTTGTACAATGCAAACCTTCTCAATAAATAGAAATTGTGGTATGTTGATGAGGGCTGGATACCTAGGAGTTCATCATACTACCCTGTTTTGTATGTATTTGAAATTTCCCTTAATAAAATTTTCAAATGTTGAGATATATGCATATACACACACACACACACACACACAAATGACCTTAGAAATATTTTTGTGATATATTATTATGTGGAAAAAGCAGATAATTAAATCAAGAAGAAATTTATGTTGTTCATTCTCCTCCATTTTCCCTCCCCTTGAAGTGCATGGGGATGTTACACTTCCAGGCTCCCTTGCAGTCAGGCAAGGTCACGTGACTCCGTCTGGCCTATGGATGCAGGTAAAGTTGTGTGTGTCATTTTCAGGCTGAAAAGTTTAATTGTCAGTGTGAGACTCTCCAGACCACTTCATCCCTAACCTCTACAACCTGTGATATTGCAAGTGGTAGAGTCTTTGTCCCTGAGTGAGGACACCAAACAAAAGTCCCTGACAAAGTAGAATGGACATGTAGTATTAACAAGGAATAAACCTCCAATGTTTGAGTCACTGAGGTGTTTGTTGCCACAGCATAGCTTAGTGCAACTCAGTTGGCAAACAGACAGTGCAATTTGCCCAGGAATACTCTGCTTGCTTCCTCTTTATCAGGTATTTGTGCAAATCTCATTTTCTGAATAAGGGTTTCCCAGATGGCTCTTATTTAAAAAGAAGCAAATTATGTTAAGTGCTCTCAAGAATGCTAGTCAGGGTGAAGGGATAGAGGGTGCTTCTAGGGCAGGGATGGAGGAAATTCTGTTTTTAATGTGATTATTCAAGGAGGACCTCGAGGTGGTGGACAGCAAACTCAGATCTGATACAAAGAGGGAGTCCAATGAAGCTCTGGAGCTGGGATTGCTGAGGAGTGTTTTAGGAAGGCAGAAAGCCCTTATTTAAAACTGCAATCTTTATCTTTACTTTTTGATTTCTCTCTACAGGACCTACATCCATTTCCCATGTTATATTTTATTTATATATATAATATTATATATTTAAATTCATATATATACATATATACATATATACATATACATACATATATATATCAGAGATAGGTTCTGTTTATTATCTGACTCTCTCATTGAATTAGAAACTTCACAGGGGCAGAGATTTTTTACTACCTACCCAGCTGCAATTAATCTCTCCAACTTGATAAATGGATGAATGATAATAATGTATATCTATAGAATATGATTATCCATATTATCACATTTGGATCATATTCCAACTTGGAGGAAAGTGGAACTGTGATTTTTTTTTTTTTTTTTTTTTTTAGATGAGGCCTAGAAGGCTTAAGTATTCTTCCCTAGATCAAAATAAACATAATAGTTTAGAATTTATGGTGGTCTTTTTCTGGGGCTAATTATTTTCCTTGTTTTATTTAACACTCAGAAAAGCTTACAAATCAATTGGCTCACTAGTCCCCTTTCACAGGTGAGGAAAGCAAGACAAAGGAAGACTAAGGCATTTAATTAACGATCCCACTAACATTTGCTGAGCGGCAGCTAAGGCCCTGTACTGCTCCATGCACTAAAAATAGAGTGTTAGAGACAGACAAAACCCTTTTCTCAAAAAACGTGCACACCTGTGAAAGGCAGTGAGTGCCTTGCAGCCCTGCAGCCATCCTCTGAGTCCTGAGGTCTTCAATCACTTGTGCCTCTAACATGCACCCTGCATCTTTGCTTTCTGACCCTGAAACATCTTGGCCCCAAAGAAGATCAGAAGTAGGCAAGCAATTAAAATTCATAAATGTAAACTTCAACCATGAGAGAAGAGGAACTGATGCATCAAACTCCTAATTCAGATGATTCTGGGAGGCAAAGAATTAGAAGCTCAAAGAATAATTATGTTACATACTCTCAAGAATGCCAGTTAGGGTGAAGGGATAGAGGGTGATCCTAGGGCAGGGATGGAGGAGAGTCTGTTTTTAATGTGGGTATTTAAAGAGGACCTCGAGGTGGTGGACAGCAAACTCAGATCCGATAACAAAGAGGGAGTCCAGTGAAGCTCTGGAGCTGGGGCTGGTGAGGAATGTTTTAGGAAGGCAGAAAGCCCTAATGAGGAACAAATATGGCAGAGAATACTATGAAAAGAGGTGGGAAAGTCATGGGCCAGACTGATTCAGTTTTGTTGGCCTGCTAAGGAAATCAGAAATGTTTTTCATTGTAATGAGCAGCAGTTGAAGAATCTCTAGCAGGGAAGTGATAGGACTGAATGAAGTCTTCTACAGTCCAAACCCAGGCTCTTCATTTTTATAGGATATGGAGTCAATGGCCATAACCAAGACTTGACATTTCAAAAACAATAATTTATTTTGGTGTCATAGAACCATCCAGGGGCTGATAGAGCAGCTTCTGTTTTTCATTTCCTTACCAAACATTTGTTAAGTTCTTATTATATTTTCAGGAGAGAGAGAGAGAGAGAGAGAGAGAGACAGAGAGAGAGAGAGAGAAATATATCTATGTACTTATACAAATTTTGGCCTACATTAGAGTTAATATTCTAGGAGGTGAGGGTATAATAGACAAAAAAATAAACAAATTAAAGAGCATGTGAGAAAGTGGTAAGTGCTACTGAGAAAAAAAGCAAGTAGGTGTTTAGAAAGATGAATGTGGCTACACAGTTACAATTTTAAATAGGATTTCCATGAAGGTCTAGATAAGATTTTTGGGTAAGCATTTAAACAAGCATCTTAAGAGTGGGAGTTAGCCATGTTAAATGGAGAAAGATCATTCATGCAGAGGGAACAACTGGGGGAAAGCACTCCAAGTCCATAGTGTACCAAATGTATGATAAACAAGGAGCTCATAAGCAACTGGAGCAGATCAGTGGGTGGAAAGCAATAGAAGTCAGAGGTAATGGGACTAGACCATGCAGGACCTTGTAGGCCATTGCTAGAACTTCTCCTCTCAGTGAGGTCAGAAGACTTAAGAGGGTTTGAGAAGGGGTAGCAGGGGTGAATTGATCTGACTTAGAGTTTATAAAAATCACTGTCTCAAAGAAAGATAAAGAAAGGAAGGAAGGGAGGAAGGGAGGGAGGGAGGGAGGGAGGGAGGGATGGAGAAAGGAAGGGAGGGAGTCTGACTAATGTCTGTTTTATGTGAAGTCATAAAAATCTATTGCATTAATTCAGACCAAAGTAAAGGTAGCTGGGACCAGTAGAAGTGGTGAAGAGTATGTGGATTTGGGATCTATTTGTACATAGAGTGGACAGAATTTGCTACTTTTCTTTGAGAGAATAAAGAATCAAGGGTCACTCTAAAGTTTTTAGTCTAAGCAACTGGAAGGAAAAGACTGCTGCAAATACCTGAGAGTTGGAAGACTACAGGTGAAACATGTTGTTCCGTCAAAACCTAGTAAATTTCCCTCATCCTCATGGTCAAATACACATTGCCAAACCCTCTGATTTACGTTCCTGCATGTAAAAGGAGAAAGCAGAAGCAAAGACATGCTTTTTGTTTGTTTGTTTTGAAGGTGCATGTCCAATGTTGCTTATGTCTCTTCCACTCACAGTCTTTGGGCCCAAATTTTGAAGTCTAGTTTCAAGGATGACTAAGAAATGTTGTCTTCAGATGGAAAGCCATGAACTCAGCTAAAGTGCCGCGTCCGGCCAAGGGAGCCGAGTCCGGCGAGGGACAGCGAGGTTAAAAGACACACAGGACACCAAGGTTCTTCATCCAGGAGTCAATAATAATCTTTATTGCTAACACACCTTTTTTTATACCCCAAGCAGCAGAAGTGGAAAACTACCCAAAAGCAGGAGGGAGGGGGGAGAAATTTAGTTTCAACATCTATTATTGTCAGGTACCGAAACCTCCCTTAACAATAAGTCCATCAGACCAGAAAAGGTCAAGGAATTCCCGTGGGATACATATGTCTCAGACGGACAAGCAGGAACAGAAAAACCGCAAGTTCGCCATGGCCTTGTGAGCTGGCCACACTGGCATGCAGAACAAACTAGTGGAGGTAGGGCTCCAGGGGCCAGGGTGGACCTGCTGCCAACACTAAAGCTTGTGTGTTTTGTTAGCAAGAAAGAAAGGGAGAATAGATATTGGGGGGACATCTGTAATCTCTGCCCCAACCACTTGGTACACTGCTTTTCCAGCTGATACCCAAACACAGATGTTTTGAATCTCATTCCCATGCTCTTTCTCTGACAAAGAGACCAAAGGGGACCATTCCTCCAAATGGTCCCCTCTTACCTAATCAACAAAGTATTTATCACAAACCCTATCTCTGCAATGCTAGGTGAAACGCTAGCTCGACTATAAAACATAAGTCAGCTTCTCATATCTTTAACCAACAAATATTACCTGAATACCTACCTGCAATGATCAAGACCATATAATATGAGCTGTGGGAAAAACAAAGTTAGTAAGATGTAATCCATGTCAGCAAAGATCTTATTAAATAAAGCTGCAGTAGAGGAAGGAACAGACATTTATACAACAAACTCTAATCAAAGGTAGAATTAAATTAAAGCAATAATAAGATGTAAGCAGTATGTTATGAGAAATAGGGGTGCTAGGTGGACTATAGACATCAGGAGAGTTATTTGAGTGAGCCACTGAAGAGTGAGAAAAATTTCAGTAGATCAACAAAGGCAAGGAGGTGTAATTGCAGTCGAAATCACAGATGTAGGGGTGGGAGGGATGCATGCTGAATTCAAGGAATGATGAGATATTCAGTGGGCTGAGACATCACCCAAGGAGCATGGAGGAATGTAATATGATATAAGGTTGGAATGATGGGTTGGGGTCAGATGGTGACAGCCTGAAATCCCTCACAGAGGTGTTTATACTTCTTTATGCAGGTGCTGAGGAATCATTTAGGGTTTGTGAAATAGAGAACGACTAGATCAGACTTTGGTGTTTGGGCAATTAGTCTGGCAGTGTGGTGGATTGGGTGGAGAGAGACTGCTTAGAGGAAAATGATTTCCCTGCCCACCTTTGGGAATGCCTTCCCCTGAACCTGTCATCTGCTCACTTTTCAAACTGATGGCTCCTTTCCTAATCTTCACAGAATGTTCGGGACTTCCTGGAATTTGGTGACCTTCACTGCTGCAAATATAATCAATCTGCACATTTACATTAAGCCTGGAAACACTAGAGAAACCAAAACATCCCACATAATGCTTGGGGTATTTGTCATAGTCCTTGGGCAGAGATGTGGCCCTGAGCAGCTTCTCCACTTTGACTCTTACAAAAAGAGCCTATGGATTTGACCGATCATCCATCAAGTTATAAAAGGTAGATCCTGCAAAGGTGAAATGTTTGCCCAGGATCAAAAGATGCAGGCCCAATTCCTAATATCATGAGTTTCATCACCCAATGTTTTACCCACCAGCCCAAACCATGGCAAATTCTTTTCACTCAGTAGTCTCGTATTTACACTAGTTTGGGCCCAGATCTTGGGCTAGAGTCATTCCAGAAGAAAAATTAAATATTTTTTCTTACTGCTATCCTAACATTCAATCAAAGCTTTTATTTTTCATATCCAATAATATTTGATACTCATTAGCACATTTCCAGTCAAATTATGGAAGTATATTTCTGCATAAAAACTTGGGCTAAGAGTATAGCTCTGTGGTATAGCACTTGCCTAGCTTGTGTGAGGCCCTGGGTTCCATTTTGACCTCTGGAAAAAGGAAGGAAAGAAGGAAGGTGCTATGGTTTGGATATGAGGTTCCCCAAAAGCTCACATGTGAGACAACGCAAGAAGGTTCAGAGGAGAAATGATTGGGTTGTGAGAGTCTTAACCCAACCAGTGAATTAATCCCCTGATAGGGATCAACTGAATGGTAACTAAAGTAGCAAGGTGTGGCTGGAGGAGGTGGGAATTGGCGGCATTGCTTTTGGGTGTATATTTGTATCTAGCAAGTGGACACCTCTCTCTGCTTCCTGAAGATCATGAAAGCTGCTTCCCTTTGCCGTACTCTTCCACCATGATGTTCAGCCTCACAAGGAACCCCTGGGGAATGGAGCTGGCTGTCTATGGACTGAGACCACTGAAACCCTGAGCCCCCAAATAACCTTTTCCTCCTCTACAGTTGCGCTGGTCAGGTCCTTTGGTCACAGCAGTGAAAAAGTTGACAAAAACACAAGGCCAAAAAATACCCAATTCTTAAGATACACACAGTCCAGTAGAATATCTGTATATTTTCTTAATTCTTTCCTCTACTACCCTCAACACCCTTGTTATTGATTTGGCCTACATGGCAATTTTAGCACTTTGTTCCTGGATTTGACAGTCTGAATTTGATTTCAGGAGGAAGAAAAAGACTGCATAATCCATATAGAAACACATCTCAGACTCCTTTCCTCCACCCTGCAGCCTGCAACCTACCTGGTACAAGCATCTGCTGAGGCCCAAGTTGTCACTCTGCTGACCCTGTGCGCTAGAGAGGCTTCCCCCAGCTAGGTCCAGGACTCATTGACAGGCAAGATAGAGATCCTTGACAAGGGCTGGAAATAAATTGCCTTGGTGAAAAACACACCAAATCTGAGCCATAAATTACTCTGACAGTAGCCACTCGAGAAAACCTGGTTCACATAAAGATCTGTTTGCCCCGTATTAGAGTCTCCTGTCTTCCTGGGGTTAAACCCCTGGAGTGAGTCCATCATTTTTATCACGGAAGACTTTTTGCTCTTTGAGTACCTTTTCAGTCTTCAAGTACATACTGACTGAGACAGTGTGTACACTCCAAAATAGAGCCAGCCCTTGTAATAATAGTAATAATCTTGGGAAAAACACTTCTGTGTTTACAAAAACCCTTTCTTATCTGTACATGTTCTCAGCATGGAGAGTAGGAAATAAAATTGGAGCTGAGGACAGGATGTGATAGAGGCGGGTGTCTCTACTGCCCTTCTACCGAGTGATACCAAATTTCAATCTCACAAAGGTTTAGAGATCATTATTTACTTGTTGCATTAAACAGTTGTGCAGAAAACTGGTTGACCTAAAGAAACACAGGCATCTTGGGGTCTGCAGCTCTCAAGCTGTGCTAACAGGAACCACCAGTCACATGTGGCCTCTGAGCATTTGAAATGAGGCTGATCTGAGTTGAGTGGTGCTTAGAAGTGTAAAATACCGGATCCTGAAGACTTCGTATAAAAAAAACCAGAATTTAATAGAGTGTCTCCTCAATAATTTTTATATTGGTGGCACATTGAAATAATATTTCAGATGTATTGAATGAAAAAAAACTATATTATTAAAATTAATTTCACCTGTTTCTTTTTGCATCTTTAAATGCAGTCACTAAATAATTTTAAGTTCCGTATGTGTCTTGCATTATATTTCTGTTGGACAGTGCTGCTCTAGAGGCCTGTCTGGGGATGAGCTGGTTTCAATCTCCTTAACCAGTCCTTAATTGTTAAGCTGACATGCCCCCATGCTTCTCTCCAGCATGACAGTGCTGAGAATCACTTCTAAAGGATCCAAGAAACAGACTGGACTTGTCCAGATAAATGCCTGACTGCTTCTCCTTTCCCTAATTTAAGGACCAAAGGAGTGGAGCCCTTTCCAGGGTAGGAACCTCTTGTGGTGTCTCTGCCCTGAGCAGGATGGGGGAAAGGCCACAGAAGAGATATCAAAGACTCCTCATATCTTCAAAGAAAATGAAAACATGGCAGCCACATGTGACCACGGATTAGGATCTGGGTGGACCGGGAAGACAGCTCTGTGGCCACCAGGACACCCAGGAATTGATCTCTGGTCCAATTTATTTGCCTAAGAGATATGCCACTGGGAAAATGGAAAGAGCCATCTCCTCAACAGCTTTATGCGGTGACAGGGTTCTTTTGGAAGTTCAGATAAGGCCATTCACAAGCAGTTAGGGTGCTCCTTCATAAACCAGCCTTCTTACTTCCACCAGTCAAAGCATCTCTTTTAAAACATAGGTCAGATCAGGGCATCCCCTCTACTGAGAACCTTCCTGTGACCCCCCCATTAGCCTCACAGTCAAAGCCAAAGCTCCTGCTTTGGTCTGTGGAACCGCACACACCTCCTTGGCCTCATGTCCTCTCTCGCAGCTTACTCAGCTCCTGACTGTGTCTTGCTCCCGCTTTCTCTCTCTTAATGAGGAGGACAGACTTCTCTCACATATCTACATGGCTAACTTTTCCATTTCCTTGAAGCTTTGCTTAAACTTCCCATTCACAGCAAGGTCTCCCTGACCACCCAGTTAGAAGTGCAACCTGCTCCTTTACACTCCCAATCGCCTTTCTCTATCTCATGTTATGTTCGCACCCAGTTGTGGCAAGGGAGTGGGGTAGGTTCCAGTGTAAGGGTCCCGCGAAACGTCGGAGAAAGAGACCACCAAGTGACCACTCATGCAATTGGCAGAAGGGGGATTTATTGAACCAGCATGCTGGGGCTCCGTGCCCACTCAAGAAGGGAAAGCAGCCCAGAGCCCCGAGCAGGGGCTGAGCACTGCTTAAGTACACTTTTTGGGGAGGGCGGAGGGCTTTGTATACATCAGAACAAATCATCATGAGGCGCGGGAAAATTGAACAACTCCTAAACATGATTAGTTCATTCATTGGAGGGAACAGGTCAGGCTAGAGTGATAGGTCATTCCTAAGGAGGGGGTTACATTTAAACTGATTGGTCCAGGCCCTGCAATGCCTATGTGTGACCACACAGAGCCCTTATTAAACAATCCAAATAGGGGAAATATTTACTGGGCGGTTCTAAGCATTGTCTTAACAGCTACAGAAATTTCGGGTTTTGCAGGTAGCATAGAAACCTAACAATACCTCCTTTACATTTTAACTCAGACCTTGCAGCTTAGAAACTTTTACAACACCCGGTCTTTTACCCTTTAACTTTTACGCTTTAACTTCAATTTCTTTTACCCTTACACCAGGAAAGCCAGAAAAAAAAAAAAAAAGTGGCCACATGGTCATGTGGTTTACTGAGGAAAGTTTACAAGAGATCAGTGACTACTCCAAGAAGAGTTTGGTGGCATCAGGCCAACAGATAGCACCTCTGTCCATCAAAATGCTTCCCTCAGCAGTGCTTCCTCTCCCTCACAGAGTTCTGTTCACTGTGGCCACTTGGACAAGTGACATGTATCCTTTCCACAAGAGTTCCACACCAGTCCCCACTCAGAGGGGGTTTCATGTTAGAAGCAATGACATCATCAGCATTAGCTTGCTTTGTTTGCTTGTCTGGCCAGCATCCCAAGGAGCAACTGTCCTGGCATCCATGGAGGAAAGTAGTTTTCTATCTATAACATTCATTTGTCTTCACTCCTATGTGCCTAAGAGAAAGCCAGTGTCCTTGGGGTAATGTGTACCTGCACCTTCTGGCCAAAGCTTGCTCTCGTTTGCCCCTTAACTTGGCTACATTCTATGGTACAGAAAGGGGACATTCAGGACATAATTTTACTGCCCTCCTTTTCTTTAAGAATGATATAGCTCACTATGGAACTTATTCATCTAGATTTTTACTGTCTTCCTCCACTAGAATATAAGCCTTGCAAGGCCAGAGACTTCGTGTGCATGTGTTTTGTCTATTAATGTTTTCTAAGAATCCAGAAGAGTGGTAGATTCTCAACACATATTTTTGAATATACTAAGAAAGTTACATGATGTCCATCATCCTTTAATTACCCATCATTACCTTTTCAAGGTAAACCCTTATCACCTGTTACTCAGAAGACTTCAGGAGCATCCCACTTCATCTCTCTGGCATGTAGGCCTTTCTCAGTCCCATCCGATTGAGGCTTCTTCTTTCCTTAACAAATCCTCTAGATACTTGCTGCTATGGTTTGAATATTTGCATCCCTCCAAATTTCAGGTTGAAATTTAGTTTACTGGCCTAAATTTAGTCCCCTAGTGTTATTAGCAGGTGATTAGGTAATGGAATCTCTACTCTCACGGATACAGTGGCTTGAGAGTGTCTGATCATTTTTCCCTTCTGCCATGTGAGGACGCAGCATTTAGTCTCTCTGCAGAACCCAGAATCAAGGTGCCATCCTGGAAGTAGAGGGCAAGATGTCACCATAAATTGAATCAGCCAGACTTGGTCTTAGATTTCCCAACTCTGTGAGAAATAAATTTGTATCATTTATACATTACCCAGTCTAAAGTATTTTGTTTTATCAGCAGGAACAGACTAAGACACTTGCCTGCAGTTATAGTCTAACACACAATGCCGCAGTCTGGCTGGGCACACAATCACGAGCCACCACACAGCTTGTAGATTCAAACAGCAACTCTTTATTCCCGAACTCACACCAGCCGTCTACAATCACGTTCTGGGGAAATCCACGTTCTCTGCCCAAATCCACCCCCACTGGGCTTCTGTCTCCCAAAAAATACTGTCTGAATCCCGTGAGAACTCAAGGGGAACTCAGGCAGCAGGATACGCCCTATTCCCAGCAGGAATAACCTTAAACCTGGAACCACCCTAAACCCGGATTGTCTTCCCAAGGGCATGCTGGAAAGGCAGGAAGGGAGAGCCTGGGGACCCTCCTCAGGCAACTTCCTCTCCTATTCAGTTTCCGGAACATCCCTGGTAACACCCTAAACCTGGATCCGCCCTGGTCCTTGAGCAAGGTCACCTTAGATGCAATGTCACTGCAAAATGTCCTATTTCCACGAGTCCTTCCACTAAGCAACGTGGGGTACACTGGCAAGGAAATTGTCATACCTACTTGGCTAATGGCTCCCAGCAACACAAAGCTTTGGCAAATGCTGGAGTACAAATGGTTTATGATGTAATTCTTTAATAAGTCTCAGAGGTATAGCTTTTCTACTATAGACTATTTAGTTTTAAATGTATAGGTAATGGAGAGTCATTGAAACCTTTTTAGTCAGAGAGACAGAGGTGTGATAAAAGTAATGCTTTATTCATTCTTTTTCAATTCTTCAAGGCAATTTTCTCAGAATCAATTTAGATAGTCATTAAACAAACTAGCTGGTTTGCATTATCTCAGACCTTGCAGGAACTCCTTCATTGAGATACAATTTGACTGTAAACATTAACAGGCCTGTTTATAAATACCTGTACAAGGATCATCTATCTATATAACAGCCCTTCTGTGTCTTTCACAGAGTCACAAACATTCTTGTTTGGTCACAGATGAGTAAATAAAGGCCAACATGGTTTGTCCTACCTTAAAGTGTAGTAACAGAAAAAAATGTTTTTATTTTTTGTTTTTTTTCCAAATAAATGATGTCAACAAGTGACAAAAATAAAATATACTTCTTTTTTTGCTTCAATTGTCAGAAAATTTAATTTAGTGGACTATTATGGTATTTAACTTTCACCTATATTTTGTAGGATTTATTCTGTGGGCTTGGCCCATTTTTGTTAAGAGGTTAGGGGCCTCACAATCTTTTGGAAGCATATGGGGTTTAGATGACAATTTGCCAAAGTTCTCAACCTCAAACTCAAGGTTTTCCACAATCTGGCTCCAAAGGATCTTCCTCAATTTAGTTTGGTTAAATCCTCATATGTACCTGCTTCCTTGGCTTCTTCTAAACCAGCTAAACAAACTCATTCTTGAGACTCATCTTACAGTTTCCAACCTTAGTTCTTTATTCATACTATTTCCTCAACTAGAAGCTAACTCCTCTACATCCATTCATATTCTAAGCATTATTTCTAAAAAGCTACCTATTTAAAAATAATTTTGGATCTAAGGCACATTTTCAAGAATAGTATAGAATATTCTCATACATCTTGCACCTAATCTCCGTAATGTTAATGCTTTATATAACAATGGTGTGTTAGTAAAAGCAAAGAAAATAACAAAAATACACTCAACTAAACTACAGGTTCTATTCATATTTACCCAGTTTTTCTACTACTATCCTTTTTCTGTTCCAGGATACAATATTGGCTGAGTCCTCATGCCTCCTCAGTCTTGCAACCAGTAGCAATGTTTCTGTCTTTTGGTGGCTCTCACAATTTTGACTCTTTTGAAGAGCAGTGGACAGGTATTTTGTAGAATGTACCTCAGTTTGGGTTTGTCTGATGTGTTATCATGCTGAAAATGAAATTATGGGTTTGGAGGAAGAATACCACACAGGAGAGACCACTTTCTCCTAGCATCCCCTCAGGGCGTCTCTGATATTAATGTGACTGGTTATTGGCAATGATGATCTTGATTGCTTGGTAAGATGGTGTCTGCCAGGTAGTTAGTATTTATCCTTACCTGTTCAGACAAGTCCAGCCTATATTCAATAGAAGGAAAATTAAGCTCTACTACCTGGAGGAAGGAGTCTCAAAGAATTTGTAGACATCTATTAAAACAGCACAGGCCTTAATAAATATTTGGGGAGTATCCTTTGAGGCCACCTACCTTAGTTTTAACTCTAGATAAAGCTATTTTTCCCCCAGGTGATTTTTTAATAACAAGAATTTCCAGCCTCTGATTTCCTCATACACTTCGGCAACTCTGTACCTTTGATCATCACGATCTACCTGGCATATGCATTCCCATTTATGTCACACTGCAGTGGCCACCCCAGTTTTTGTGTAATGCCCAGACTTTTAACTGTTCCAGGATACAATATTGGATGAATCCTCATGCCTCCTCAGTCTTGCAACCAGTAGCAATGTTGGATCTAAATTTACTGATAGAGGCAAAGCTCCAGGAAGAAAGAGGCCCAGTACATAGAGGAAGTGTATGAACTGTGGCTTCCTCATCTTGACCAATCACATTTGAATTTACTAACCGTGCTTTGTCTGTGTTTTCTTACATCTCTGTGAGCTCTTGGTTTCCATGCTGTAATTTGTTAAGACCTGGGGGCTATGTATGGATCTTTAGGCAGCTATCTCTGTCTTTCAGAACAGTTTGTTTTGACCTGTTTTATATGTTGGTTTTGGCATAAAAGTTTAGTTTGAGAACATGAGTTTTAGAACTTAATATTTTTAAAAAATACTATGAATTTCTCTAGGAGAGAGAAAGTTTCTTATATTTGTTGACATTCCCCAGGGCAGATCATAAGATTGTACATGAAATTGATTTTTAGTAATTGTCCAACCACTGACAGAACTAAAAGCTCCTTGTGGCTCTGGGTCTTGAGGTAGTGCCAGAAATGTTTTCTCACCAACTATGGTTATCCCAAACCACCCACCCCTGACCTGCTCATGTGTCCTTATAAAGATCAACATTAAACTGCTGTCTCAGATTCCTAATAAATATAGGACTCTTGGCACAGATTAAAATACATTATTGACTTTCCAAATATATCCTAATGAGAGAGCTGTCCTGAAACCTTTTGGGGGTTGATAAAAATTCTAGTATTTCTCTACAAATACAAGAATTGATTTAGAGATTATATATCTTTCTCTCTTTCACACATACATACTCATGCAAGGTAGTGGGAAACATTCAAAACCCGTTAATAACATTTATTTTTTCAGAAGTAGAATTATGCATTGTTTCTTTTTCGGGTTTCTGCATTTTACAATTTTGAAAATAAAATTTGGTCAAATGCATGTTCCTGAAAATGTCTATGAGAAAAAGAAGAGAAAGAGACATAAAAATGGGGTAGAGAAGAGAGAAACAAAGATTGAGAGAAGAAGCAGGGGAGGAGAGAAGGGAAGGATTGAATATCACCATCTCTATTCATATTTCTTTATCTAATAGATTTCCTCTGCAGTCATTTGTGAAGTGCTGTTACTTGAAGCTTCTCTGTGCCTCACTTTACTGATGGCAACACCATTAGCCTGTAGCTTGTCTGTTTCTCTGATAGGTAGGTATGGCATGTCAATAGTGTGCCTTGAGAATTATAAAAGTGCTCACCTGAAGTCAGTTTTGTCCTTAATGAACAAATGCGGACAAAAGAAAACCTGAAGCCTATTATAGGTTGAGAGATTTTTGCCTATTATAGGTTGAGAATCCCTTTTCCAAATTTCTTGGGACCAGAAATTTTTCAGACTTTGTTCTTTTGGATTTTAGAATATTTGCATATATGAGATATCTTCAGTCCAAGTTCAAAGTCTAAACACAAAATTTACTTATGTTTCACTTACACCTTATATGTATAGCCTGAAGGTAATTTTATATAATATTTTAGAGCACATGCATTTTGATTACAACCCATCCCATGAGGTTAGGTGTAAAAATTCCCACTTGTGTCATCATGTCAGCCTTCAAAAAAACTTTGATGTTGAAGCACTTTGGACGTTCAGATTAAGGTGCTGAAATAGTTCTTCATTTGGGCTTTGTCATATCTTAAGACAACAGAGCCACAGAACCTCTATGGCAGAGATTCAGATAAGAGATCATCTACTCCATTTCTTACTGTAGGTCACCTGAGAGAGGGGATGTGATTTGCCACCAATGATCCCTCTCTTCTCACAGGGGCTAGTTCTCCATCTTTTCTTTATTTCCTTGTTCAATTATGCTAGCTCTTCATTCTCAGTTTTCTCTTTAGCCAATTTTTAGAAGTTATACTTTTACTACATTATACAGGTAAGTAAGATCAAAAGCAAATCAACCTCAGGAACGAAGCTGCACCTCATTTCTTCTGCTATGGCCACCTTGCTTAATGGCCTAAATGCATTATCCCTTTGGTCAGGATATTGACTGAAAGAGGAAAAGTGTGTTATTGAAGAGGAGTGAGTCAGAGCTTCCATGCAGAGAAACATTGCTCTCAACATACTACCACCTGAGATGCAGGAGGATGAGAAGAGAGGAAGCCAAGGGGCAGACAGCAAGTCAGAGAAAAACAAAATATATATGTTTTTATATTTAAGACATAGAAAATAATAATAATAATAATAATAAAACACTATCTCCAATCTTCTCAGTTTCCAAGTCTATCAAAAGTAGGCCAAAGCCAAGGGATCACCACTGGGCCTTGTCCTTTTGAAATAAATCCCAGCCACAGTCTAATAGGCTTGGCCTCAGCTGCATGATTTGCACTGATTTTGATTCAATGAAGCATGTTTATTTCCTGCAGCTGCTATAGCAAATTACCACAAACTGGGTGGCCCATGAGGACAGAAATTTATTCTCTTACAGTTTTGAAAACTAGGAGTCCAAAATCAGCATTTTGGTAAAGTTGATTCCTTTTGGGGGCAATGGGGAAAACCTGATCCAAACCTCTCTTCAGGCCATTTCCGGCAATCCCTGGCATTCTTTGGTGTGTTAGATGCACTATCTCATTGCCTGTGTCAACACACCGTGTCGTCCCTGTGTGTCTGCCATGTCTCTTCTCTTTTTCTTATGAGAACACCAGTCATGATGGAGGAAGGGCCCACCCTATTTCAGTATGATCTCATCTTAACAATTATTTCCAGATAAGGTCACAATTTAAGGTACTGAAAGTTAGAACTTCAATATATTTTCTTGGGGGGCAAAATTAAGTCTAGGAAGCAATGGGTTAAGTAGAACAATGAGCTTGCTTCCCTAATGGAGAAAGAAGAATCAACTTGGAATGATCCAATGTGGCAGTTTCTGCATTGATTATGAGCCAGTGCTGGGTAAGAAATAAAGAGAGGGAAGTAAAGGAATACTCAGGGCATTAATGAGGAGGTGAGAATAAATCAATAGGGGCTGAGCTATGAATTTGAGGCAAGGCACAAGGAGGGGACAGGGATCTGCTTCTGGCAGTAATATTTTTAAAAATATTTATTTAGTTGTAGATGAAATTACAGCTTAGAGACATCTCAGAAGGAGAGCTGGTTGTTGGAACTCTAAGCAGACCCATGAAATGAGAGACTTTAAGTACACCAGTGGAGATTTGAAGTGGCTGACTTCTCCAAAATCAAGAAAGAACTATAGCCTATGCCTCCCTGTTTGTCATTCTTTGAGTATCCTTGAAAATGTGTAAATGTGTATGAAAGCCACCATGTACCCTTCTTCCATAACTCATCAGAGCAAAGGTTGCAAATAATAAGAGATACATGGGGCCAGAAGGTAGGAGAAATGAGTGAAATAGGCTGGATCCAGAATTCTGAAAGTCCATAGATTTTAGTAGTTTCATTGGAACTGGGCTTCAGTGCTGGAAAGATTAAGGGAATGTTAGGTATTGGGTGAAACTAAAGAGCATGTGCCCCATTTGCAGGGAAAGCTACTCGGCCAGAACAGTCATGTACAACTGTGCTAGAGGTCATTGGCTAGGGAGGTGGACAATGGGCAATATCCAGCCTGTTCCCCTTTCACCATGCTGTGAGCCCACTGACCTCCATCAGCTCAGTGGGGCGACTTTCTATAATTTGTGCAAAGGTAAAGTGTGGGCAGAGGTCAGTCATGGCTCTAGCTTATTGTTGCCAGGCTAGCATGTGGGCTCAGTGCTTCTAGATTTGGGGATTTTTAAAAATATTTATTTAGTTGTAGATGAAATTACACTATCTTTATTTATTTTTATGTGGTGCTGAGGATCGAACCCAGTGCCTCACACATGCGAGGCAAGCACTTTACCACTGAGCTATAGCCCCAGCCCCAGATTTGGGGATTTTTGAAGAAAAACTGGAAATATGCACCTTCATGGGTGACCTCTTAGTTTTTAAGTGTTGAAAACCTTTGCATAGGCCAGTGGAGTGCACAATCAGACTCTGTGCTCCCTGTGTGTGAGTCTCTCAGGTAGAAATAGGAGGGGGTGGCAAAGTACCAATGGATATGCTTTTGAAGGCTCATAGGTGAGGGCATTTTTTTTACCCCTGCTTCCTAGAGCATTTCAGGATTAGTTACATCAACCTCATCACTGCCTCAGTGAGAGATGTGCTGGGACTATCCCTACTCCTACCTGGAGAAGCAACTCCTTTTGAATGCCTTATGAGTGAAAATTTCTATAGTGAATATCTGTAGATTACTAGTTATGTTACTTTGGGCAAGTCATTTAGCTTCTCTCAGCATCCAAGACAGCTCTTTAAGAAGTTTTTTTGCAATAATTAAATGACATAAAAGTTTGTGAAGTGCCCTACATGGCTGTTATCAATCAGCTATTATTTTTCTTTCTTTCTTTTCTTTTTTGGTACCACAGATTGAAGATGTGACTTTGAATGCACTCTCATCCTCTCTTCACAAGGAAGGACTGTGCTTGTATTTCTGTCCTTGTCCCAATCGGATTATCTCTTTGAGGAACAATGCCTATTAACCCTATCAATAACCATTGCAGCATGCAACCATGGGGATCAGAGACCTTCATCAACACCTCCTATTTGTAAGTGTGGCATAAATAGTTATATTCGATCACATGAAAGGAATTTGAAGATGATCTGCATCAATTCCCTCATTTGCCAGAAGATAAAACAAAGCCTCAGAGAGAAAGAGGAAATATTTATCTATGACCACACAGCTAAATATTAACAGAGCACAAAAAGTAGTTTATATTTGTGTTTTTGTTTTGAGTTTGAGCTTGAAAGAATCTTATGCTTTTAATTGAAACTTTGAACGTTGTAGAAATCATTTCAAACAATGCTAAGTAATAAATGTGTTCTTAATTGTTTTGGCAATGAAATACAAATTTTTCCAGTCTGAAATAAAATGTAAAAATAAAAATATGTTGACTAAACTCCACCCCCAGTTCTCGACCCCATCTTTGAAGGAAATAGATTGTATTAGAAACATCTTGCACTGGAATGAAATAAAAGTTTGTATTTCTTTCTTTTAACTGTAGGGTTTGCTTTGAACTCGTTTGGAAGGAACCTGGAGAGCAATGTGCTGGTACCTTCCATATGAAGATGTTGTGGGGATTAAATGATCAGTGCCTGGTACCTATTAGTCCTCAATCAATGGGAGTCATGATTTTCCTCCTTTTCATTCCTGCATACTGTATGCTATGCCTCATTCCAGAAAAGATACATTTCTACACCACACTCTGAGCATTTGGGGGCCACATAGTGTCTTTTAAGAAATATATAGATATGGAAACTAGTACAGGACATGTCACCATGCACATATTGAATACAATATTTTGAATTGAATTGATTTATTGTGTTGCATTCAATTGTAGAAATTCAGATTGTACTCAAAGCATAAATTCACATTTGTTTGCATGTTTATATTCCATGATTCTTCAAAGGATTTAAATTACTCAAACCAACACTAAAATATTATTCCAAAGAAACTCAAGTTGTTTAACTCAAAGATTAGAATGAGACATAATATGTATTTATGAGATAGCTCATATACATTCCTTGAATTCTGACTTCTCATCAGCAATAGCTCATAGATACATGATGGTTTATTTTATTTTACTTTTTGGTTCCAGAGATTGAACCCAGGGGTACTTAATCACTGAACCACATCCCCAGCCACTTTTTGTTTTTTTATTTTGAGACAGAGTATCACTAAGATTCTGAGACTGGTTTTGAACTTGCCATCCTCCTGCCTCAAGCTCTTGAGCATTGCCACTGCATCTGGCCACGATGAAAAGGTCGGGCGAACGTCGGAGGAAAAGACCACCAAGAGACCGTCTCATGCAACAGCAAAGGGTTTATTGGGGGTCCAGCATGCTGGGGCTCAGAGCTCACTTCAGAAGAGCAGAGAACAAAGAGCCCCGAGAACAACTTGAGCAGAGTTTATATACATTCTTTAGAGAGGGCAGGGGCCTTACATACATCATAGCCTCCTTTAGCAAATCATCATATACCGCGGGAAAATCAAATAACAACTCTAAGACATGATTAGCACATTCATTGGTGGGAACAGGTCGGGTGGGGGTGATTGGTTAGTACTAAGATAGGTATATATTTAAACTGATTGGTTGAAGCCCTGAGATGTATACGTGCTGAGCTGCACGATTTCTGGGAAGGGGTTATTTAGTAACTAGGTGGTCAGGGGAAGATTTCGACACACATCTAACAGGCAGTTCCGGGAACTGTCTTAACTGCCACAGGAATTTCAGGCTCTGAGTGCAGCTTGGAAACTTTACAAAACCTGGTCCTTTACATTTTAACTTCAATTTCTTTTATTCTTTCAACATGATGGTTTAAAAGCGGGAGACATGGCTTGGAATCAGCAAAGTTCTCCAGGTTTTCCTTGGCATAATGAGGTTGACTACTTACCAAATCTCTTCTAAGGTGCTTGGAGGAGCAGAGATGGTTTATTTTAATGTTGCCCCTGTTGTCTTTTAGATAAAGCCCAGGACCAGTCATTGGTCTAACCAATGGAATATGACCTATGCAGACTTCACTACCATAGCCATGGTGTATTCCTGTCAACAGGGCTTTTCCAATAGAGATTCCAGATGCCAGCAGGAACAAGTGATAACTGAGGACCAGTTATGATACTCCAAAAGCTCTCTCCAGAACACAGATGTAACTCTTGAACTGACTCATTATCCTAAATGTACCACAATTAAGTTTCTTGCCACAAAAGAGAATGAAGAGCATCATATACAAATTAAGTTCAATTACAGAGAAGGTGAATTTTTGTGCTGCTGAGCTTTGGAATTGAAATTTATATTAAGGGTATATGCTATTAGTGGGTTTAAGCACTTTTAAGTCTTTTTAAAAATTTTTTATAGTGAAATATACTCATTACAAAAATTTTGCCTGAAAAAAATTATTTCACTTTCACATGGAACTATATCATTTAAAGTGTATTTTTTATATTAAATATCTCATTAGTCCTAATGACAACTGAGGAAACTGAGACTTAAGAAGCTTACATGAGTTACCTCTGGTCACCAGCCAAAATGGATAAAGCTCAGATGAAAACACTCATCTTTTACCTCCTGCTACCTTCTGTTTTCTTTTTCATTTCTTCAGTTACCTTTCTTCCTATAGCTCCTTGTAAAACAATCTCTTTTCTGTTTTACAGGGCAAATTATGTTTTTCTTAGTCTATATAAGACAGTAGATAAGAAAGGGCCTTGGAACCAGGGAAGGAAACCCCAAATATTCATCTTTTTTGCTGCTACTCTCCAAATTTGAAGGTAAGCTTTTCCCCACTCTCTTCTCAAAGAGCTGACACCTACTGATTATTTAAAATTCAATCCCATAATATTATCCCCCTCCACATTTTACTTATTTGAGCATTTATTTCAGATTCTCTGACCGTTTCTTCTACTCAAGAGCCCAGTTACTAAGGGATATCAGGCAACAAGAAGATTGATGAGAAGTCCAAAGGCCATATCTGGGTCAATGAGCAGAGATCAGCAGATACCATTTCCTCTAGATAGGAATTTTAAACTCCATGTCATCAGTTCCAGTAGGAAACACCTCATATTTATCATTGAAACTCAGATGACACCATCTTCACTCTCTTATTCATCATGTATTTATTATGTAATGAACATTTACTTTGTGTTAGGAGCTGTTTTTATGCAGGGCATTTCACAATAAAGAGGGCATTAACCCTGTCTTCACAGAGCTGTGCAGTGATGAAGGTTGAACATTTATATCCCAGGTTTACATTTGAATTTATGTCAACCATTTCCACCATTTTTTTTTTTTGCGATCTTTTTTTATAAATAGAGAGTTAGTGGGGACTGAACAGATGCAAGAGTACCTTTCAATAAGAAGGTACATTTCAACAGGCCTTCAGTTTGTCAGGTGATAGATGGCATACTGTACAACTTGCCCTCTTTGGTGGCAGATATAAAGTTGGAGATTAGCAGTGCTTTCCCCAGAGTGTTTGTTTACATGGTTTATTAAGGGTTGGCTGCCAGCTTTTGCAAACAAAGGTTGTAAAATATGGCAGTAATTATTAAAACAACTAATGAAATTTCCTCTTATAATTGCAATATTTGTACAATGAAAAGAAAAGCACTATGCATATTTTAACCTTCATTTCATTGGGATAAAGTAAAGTCAAAAGTCTAGCACAGAACAATCAATCCTCTCGAAGAACAATCAATTGTATTAAACTGGTGTTAAATGAAGGATCAGATTTTTTTAAAGTCAGGAAACGATAAGAAGCTGTAATCAGTGAAAATAAGCAGAATGAACTTCTATGGGCATCATATAATCATGATGTCACAGGACATCATCTTCTCAATGCAGATAATGTTCAATTTAAAATGGTTTGGCTTATATTTTTTTTTTGACATTACCATGATACCAAAGCATGCCCATTTGTTTTTTTTTTTCATACTGTTAGCACAGTATTCAACTAATTACATGATACATTCAATATTTTATTATAAAATTAGCTCTGTGTTAGATGATTTTGCCCTAACTGTGGGCTAATTAAGTGTTATGAGTACATTTAGGGAAGGTTAGGTTAAGCTGTGATGTTTGCTAGGTTAAGTGTACTAAATGCATTTTCCACTTCTGATGGATTTATTGGGATGTAGCTCCTTTTATCTTTTTTTAAGCTGTACTCACCCTGAGTCAAGTGTACACATAGACTCTGATCTGTCATCAGCCACAGTCTTTTTTTTTTTTTTTTAAACTATTTTTTGAGGCTTGCCCTTGTTATGTTGTGCAGGCTACTCTTTTTAAAATTTATTTATTTATTTATTTAGTTTTCGGCGGACACAACATCTTTGTTTGTATGTGGTGCTGAGGATTGAATCTGGGCCGCATGCATGCCAGGCGAGTGCGCTACCGCTTGAGCCACATCCCCAGCCCGAGCCACAGTCTTATCCTCAAGTTTTTTACTGCTTTCCCACACCTGAAGAATGTATTACCTGTTTGCAGGAAAAACCCAGAAAGACTAACTCCTGATATTTTGCCACTATTTACAAGAAATGGGTGTTACTTCAATCCTGGGGCACACCAATAGTATGTCAGTGGAGTGGCCCAACACCTAAAATAACTGAGCATGCATTTTGAGTTTTTAATAGTTCCTTGTCCTTATCATGCTCACAGATAGGACTGAAAATGAATGAAGTTTCTATCATCCAAAATTCAAGTCCTGGGCACATGCCAGAAATTAACTTTTAAATTGACAGCAACCTAGTTTCCTACCCAAACCTGAATTGAGTAAAATGGTATTCATGAAAGAAATATTATCCTTCTAATCCTCTAATGTGTGCATGTATGTAATATATATTATATAAATACATATATATATAATTAATTAATGTGCCCATCAATGCCTTTGTCTTTTTGACAATTCAGCTCCACTTTCCCCTCTCTTCTATAGTGAAGGGATTGCAAATATGGGGGGCAGTGTGTTGTTCAGAAACCCTGCTAGCTGAGCAGTAACATAGATTAAATAAAAAATGTTGGGTGGTGTGAAGTTGGAAGAAGAAAAGTAGAAGCCTCAATATTGTTTCTCAAGCAGTGGCAGAGATAGAGGCTGTGGACTTTAAAACACATGAAATGTTATAGTGACTTGCAGGCATTCTACTGTGAATTGTTCACACTGTCAGAAAATCCCCTATGATTCTTGTATTATCCTGGATCCCCCAAAGCTAGAAGCAAACACTGGAGTTAAAAGCATTTGTTGCTCACTCTTCTGGGAATGTTTGCTGCCCAGATACCCACTTGGCTCTCAGGCTCATTTCATTCAATCTTCTGCTCGAATGTCACTTTCCGACCACTGGATAAGAGTGTACTTCCTTCAGGTCTCCTTTCCTTATTCTTCATTGTACATATTCCATTTATATTCTTTAATATATGCTTATTTATTCATTGATATGGGATGTCAGTTCCAGGAGAGCAGGGACTTTGTTGTGCTCACTGCTGTATCCTTGGCATCTAGAACAGTACGCAGACCACTCAAGATGCACACTGTTTGTTCAATGAATGAATAAGTGTCAAATACAATAAAAAGTACTTTAATAATAATAATAATAATAATAATAATAATAATAATAATAAGAAACCTCTATGAGTGGTTCTATATGCCAACCCTGTGCTAAGTATTGACATACATTATCACCTCAAATTCTTCAACAGAGAATTCTTCCCACACAGTGGTACAGAAGGAAACCAGAGTTACTTCCCATCATCCCATTCCCCATGAGGCAGTGTTTGGCTTAGGGGTAGAATTCATAGTATCAAAGAGAAGCCCAGAATCTGATGGTTGGAGGAGAAACTTCTTTCTTTTGGATAAGAAGCAGGAAGCATGTGGTATCCTGAAGCAGGATACCACAGCAATTGTTCCACTACCACAGACTCAGCTTAAGGATGAAACCAATAAGAATGCAAAGGAGGGCTGGGGATGTGGCTCAAGCGGTAGCACGCTCGCCTGGCATGCGTGCGGCCCAGGTTCGATCCTCAGCACCACATACAAACAAAGATGTTGTGTCCACCAATAACTAAAAAAATAAAATATTAAAAATTCTCTCTCTCTCCTCTCTCACTTTCTCTTTAAAAAAAAATGCAAAGAGAGGGAAATAAGTTGGGCCCATGCTGACATCATACAGCTGCTCCTTTTTTAGGTGCCTTCCTTGAAAGTTAAATCTTTAGCTCAATAAACTTCATGGAATCCCTTGCCATATGCCTGGCACAATTCTGGGCATCAGGACAGATACAAAGAATACTAAGACATTGTGTTGCCTGCCAGATTCTAGAAGCTCACAGTATAGCTCAGGAGTTTGACAGGTTAACAATGTATTGAAATGCATTTCTGTGGTAATAGAGGCATCAAGTAGAGGTGGCCATGGGAATAAGTATGGTTAGATATCTCACATCAGACATAAAGTAATTACAGTCCTCTATTGTTTCTTATCTTTCAATGCTTCTTGAAATAATATTAGATTATACATAAACTGCTTACTATATGTCAGACACTATATGCAGTGTTTTTATCTACAGTGTCTCTTCATCCTCACAAAAAGCCAGAGCTAACTTCTCATCCTCACTCTACAGATGAAGGAACAGAAGAAAAGAGAGCCTCAATAATTTGTATTACAGCCCACAGCTACTAAATAGTACCTACCTGGGTTAGTTGAGATATTTTCAATTGCAAGTAACACACACACATACACACTGGATTAAATAATCAAGGGAATTTATTAGTTTATATTAATAAAATAAATAGAACAAAGTTCAGATAAGGTTTGGTCCAGCAGCTGTATGATGTCGGGCATGAACCCAACTTATTTCCTTCTTTTTCCTTTGAATTCTTATTAGTTTCATCCTTAAGCTGAGTCTGTGGTAGTGGAACAATTGCTGTGGTATCCTGCTTCAGGATACCACATGCTTCCTGCTTCTTATCCAGAAGAAAGAAGTTTCTCCTCCAACCATCAGATTCTGAGCTTCTCTTTAATACTATAAATTCTACCCCTAAGCCAAGCACTGCCTCATGGGGAATGGGATGATGGGAAGTAACTCTGGTTTCCTCCTGTACCACTGCATGGGGAGAATTCTCTGTTGGAGAATTTGAGGTGATAATGTATGTCAATACTTAGCACAAGGCTGGCATATAGAACCACTCATAGAGGTTAGTTATTACTATTATTATTGTTATTGTTAAGTAATTTTTATTGTATTTGACACTTATTCATTCATTGAACAAACACTTAGTGTGCGCCTTGAGTAGTCTGGGTACTGTTCTAGATGCCAAGGATACAGCAGTGAGCACAACAAAGTCCCTGCTCTCCTGGAACTGACATCCCAAAAGGAGAGAAAAGGAGAGAAATAAAGGGGAAAGTGTTAGAAAAGATACAACTAATGGATTAGGTTTCAGGAGTGATCAAGAGGGGAGGGAACCAGAGCACAGGTGGAGGAATTAGCCTCAAATAAGAGAAAGGTTATTAATAAGTGGGTTCCAATTTCTGTCCCCAAATGACCATTATCATGTTTCTTTTAGGCTATACACACAGACAGACACTAAATATTTCCCAATGATTATAACTACAGCAGAGTCTGGGAAAAACATTTGTAACCGGAAAAAAAAAAAAAAAAAAAAAAAAAAAAAAAAATATATATATATATATATATATATATATATTCTTTCCCCCCAAGAGGATTGGGACCAGTGTATTTATGTTTATGTTATAGATTAAACTGAATAGGGCTTTTTAAAAAAGACACTATAATATTTTCCCATAATATTAATTGCGCTATGTAATGCGGGACTCTGAAAAATGGAACAGTTCCAACAAAAAAGAGAAATGAGTTGCTTAAGGTCCCAAGTTACATAAATAATAATAGTAGTAATTCCTTGACACTATCTGGGAGTAGCTGTAGAAATATATATTTTTTCTTCACCAAAAGTTGTGTTTAGGGACAAAGTATGTATTGTGCTTCCTTTTGAACATGGGTTAGTCATGAATTAAGTCATTTGAATTAGACCAAATTCAACAATACCATTGTTTATGAGTTGAGCAGCAGCAATAATATTTCAGGCACAGGGCTAGCCCTGGGGACACAGAGATAAATGAGGCATGAGTGTTACCCTCATAGAAATTTTATGACCTCACATCCAACTAATTGGAACTTGTCTATAATCGAGTTGAAGGAGAAAGAAGGCAAATAGAAGAATATAAGTTCAAGTTGAGGAGTCCATATTTTTTGCAGTGATGGAACATCTCCTGGGGCTAATCTGCATGGAACTCAATCTTCCAACCAGCAAGCTAACACTTTCCATTTCTGTGGGTCCAATACTCCCATATAACTCTCCCAGGCTGTATTGGTGGGAATAGGTTCCCCTTCTTAGAGATTTGAAAAGTGTGTATAAATAAAAAGCATAACAGAAACACCCATGAACTTCCCTGAGCAAATCTAAGGGGGCAGGTGTGTGGAGTGGTACAGGAGTTCTCTCAGCACCTCCATTTTACAGCACTGGAAGATCTGTTTCCAATTTGGATCCTGTTCAGGAAGTGGCTTGTATTGCCAGAGGGACTTCAGATGTTCTTTTTGAACTTCTCCAACAACCTTTCCCTTCCTCTTCTCTACTTTCCAATTACCAAGGCTCATGCAGACAAGTATCCTTCTATGAGAGAGAGAGACAGAGAGAGAAAGAGAGAGACAGAGAGAGAGAGAGAGAGAGAGAGAGAGAGAGAGAGAGAGAGAGAACTGCAGCATGATGCATGGCTAGCATTTTGCTGGACAGAATAAAAGAAAGCCAGGCTTTCTAGGTTTCACATCTGTGCATAAAATCTTAGAAAATAAATATACACCATAAGTAAAAGCTTTGGGGCAAATGCATTAGCTAAGCTTAAGACTCAGTGGAAAGTTCCTGGAAGAAACATGAGATAACCCAGTACCAATGCTGCATGAGTGACTGTCCCAGATGAGGATTGATTATTACCAATGCCCTGATGATGATACTACATGTATTCAGTGTTGACTGTGTGCTGAGCATTATGCTTTACATATGATATCCACACTTACTCTAGTTTGGTCCAAGACGATTCTTTGGCATCACTACTGTTACTCAGTGAAATAAGGTAACTGACCAAGATTACATGGGCAGAACTTAAGCACATGTTTGTCTAATTAACTTTGCTTGTAACCACGATGTTCTACCACTTTCTTAGCAGGGAGGAACTAAAAACTGATAGTAGAATTCATCATATCAGTCCTTTACTATCTGTTGTGTGTATACTGTTTGTGGTTGCATGTTGTATAATGTGGCTTTTATTCCACAGAGTGAATTCATTTATTTTTTAAAAGACCTTTGCCCTCTGTAGAAATATACCTGTAAAACAATACCTACAATAATTCTGGGGATAAAAGACAAAAATCTCAGCAAGTAACTGGAAACCATAAAAATTAAAATATTGCTAATATTCAAAAGAAACAATTGGAAATTCAAGAACTGAAAAATGCAATAATGAAAAAAATTTTTAAATATTTTTTTAGTTGCAGGTGAACACAGTAATTTTAATTTATTTATGTGTGCTGAGGATCGAACCCAGGGCCTCATACATGGGAGACAAGTGCTCTGCCACTGAGCCACAGCCCAGGTCTGCAATAAAGAGAATTAAAGACCCAAAGGATGGATTTAGCATTAGGGAAAAAAGAAAAAAAGAAAGAAAAATAAGTGGAGGGAGGGAGGTACTTAAGTACATAGGAAGTTTAGCATGCATTTAGTTGAAGTCTCAGATGAAAAGATAGAAGGCAGAGGTTATACAAAATTTCATTGCTGATATATATATTCTTCACATTTTGCCTTTTCTGAAATCAGGATGTTTCTTAAAATTGATAGAATGTTATTTTTACTAAAACTGGGCAGCGGTTGTCAATGCTCATTGCCTGTGTCTTAATGCATATCAGAAGTATATAAGCATGGTGAGGCACAGTGGTGCACACCTGTCATCCCAGTGACTTGAAGGCTGAGGCAGGAGGATTTTAAGTCAGAGGCCAACCTCAGCAACTCAGAGGCCCTAAGCAACTTAGTGAGACCCTGTCTCAAAATAAAAAATAAAAAAGACTGGGGATGTAGCTCAGTGGTAGAGTGCCCCTGGGTTAAATCCCCTGTACCAAAAAGAAAAGAAAAGGGAAAAAAAATGTAAGCATGGCTAGAAAGGGGGTCAGTGGTTTGGAATAAAATCCCAGATACAATAATGAAGCACTCTTCTCACCCCCTACAAAGTAAATAGTCATGGGAAAGAGATGAAGGGGATCAAGCAGATATGTTTTCTAAAAAGTCAGTAATAGGCTACTTCTACATATGTCCAAAGCCAGATTAAGAGTCCATAACTGATGGTTTTTAGTTCTTTCATGGAATCTTTGAGGAAATACCCCACGCAGACAGTAGACAAAATGTGGTAATTTATTTTGTGGATATTTTCCTTATTGGGTATTGTGATGATTTGTCAACTAGGCTGGGTCATAGTGCCCACATATTTGATGAAACATTTTGTTTCTGTGACGATGTTTTTGGATGAGAATTTTATTTCCATCAGTAGATTTTGAGCAAATTTTTTCCCCACAATTTAGGTAGGCCTCTTCAATCCATTGAAAGCCCAAACAGAAGAAAATGTTGACCTCTCCCAAGCAAATGGGAATTCTCCAACAGATTGCATTTGGAATAGCATTTTAACTCTTCTAGTCTCCTCCCTGTCAAATTTTGAACTTGTCAACTTTTCACAACCATGTAAATCGATTTCATAAAATACATTTGTGTTCCCATTCCCTTTCTTTCAAGAGGATAAAATGTGTGTGTGGTTATATTTATCTAGAGAACCATAATACAGGTATGAACAATGAAATATGTGTATGTAGCATAATTTTTCTAATAAAAGAGAATTTCTCCATAAAATATAGGAAAAAAATTTAAATGACAGAGGTATATGTTAAAGTTTATTTAATTGGCTGTGGGATTATTTTTTATTTTCTTGGTGCTATAAATTAATGGTGCAAGTATAAAAGATAGTGTTGTGAACATGATTGAAATATTGTATTTAAGAGATAGTTATTGAAAAATTTTCCTGATAAAAGACTTTCATATAGATTCCTCATGTCCACTGAATTCCCAGAAAGGGAAAGAATGAGGGTGGAGCAGAGAAGGAGGTAAGGAAGGAGAGAAAGTCTCAAATATAATGAAACTGTAGAAAGACAAGGAGAATATCTTAATACTAGCAAGAGAAAAGGATTATTGGGAAAGTAACAAAGTAAGACTGATACCAAATTCTGCAGAGCAGAAATCAAAACCAGGATAGTGATGCAATGTGTTAAAAGAAACACTTGACAAACTATAATCCTAAAATCAGCCAAATATCCATCTAGAATAAAGGTGGGATAAGACAATCTCAAGTAAACAAAACCTCACAGATTGACAATGGGAACTGGTCTAAAATGTGCACACCCCCTCCTTGGATTAAAGGAATAGTCCCAGGTGACAGTCAAGAGATACAGGAAGAAAGCAACCAAAATGCAAAATCAGGAGAATAAATCTAAATAAACATGGTACATAATAACAACTTTTTTTTTTTTTTTGGTGGGTTCACATATACATCCAAAGCATCAAGTCGAGGGAGCAATTGTAGTGAAAGGATGCCCAGGTCTTAGAATTGTCTGGAAGAAGGTAAAAATACCATGTACCACTAGATTTTGGCAAGTCAGTGATGCATGTTATAATTTCTAGTAAAATCATTAATACTAAAAGAAGGTATACATTCAAACTGATGGAGAAAAATAAAATAGCAAGCAAGGAAACAAAAATTCCCAAAGAAGGTGACTAAAGGGAGAAAGGAAGTATAGAATAAGCAAGAAAAACAGAAGGTAAATTAGATTAAACCACATGAAATTGTTGGGTTGTAGTAAAAAGAATGGTAAAATATTGACAATTTCATATAACTCAACCCACACTAAGATAGCAGATTTATACCCAGATATGTGAGAAATGATAATACTGGTATCAGACTTCACATTAGCAACACGGGATAAGCCAGAGTTACTGAATATTGATCTCCATACTGAGTCAAACTAGTAAGTGTCAAGTCAGACATTTTTGGACAAATAAGAACTTGTTAAGTTTCCTATTCACACACCCTCTACTGAAAAAATTATTCAAAGAAAAATAGAAACAAAATGAAGAAACAAACCCAAGCTAATAGAATGACATGGAATATAGTAAACAGTAGATCTGGGTATAAACTAAGAAGTAAAAGAAGAAAGAGAAAGAAATTAGCACTACTTGGAAGATTCTTTGTCAAATGGCAAACTTTTAATGTATAGCATTGTTTCTCAATCAGGACTATTTTGTCCCCTGGGGAAATTTGGCAATATCTAGGAACACTTTTGGTTTTTACAACTAGAGTGGGGATTGCTAGTGGCACCTAGTGAGAGGGGGCCAGGAATTCTGTTAAGCAGCCTACACGGCACAGGACAGCTTTTCATAACAAAGAACAATGGGTACCCCAAATGTCAATAGTGTCAACATTGAGAAACCCTGATGCCTAAATAGAATGTAAATGGAGGCAGACTACACATTTCCTTACCTTAGATCACACCATATTACTTAGCTCTATATAAATGTCATATACATAATTATAATAACATTGAGAATCCTTCCTAAGTTTATGTGAAATAATAGAACACTTTTTATATGACAATATAATTAAAAATTGAGGGTGAAGAAAGGATCAAAAGATGGGCACATTACAAATTCCCTGGGGATCTTGCTAAAACATACTTTTTTTTTTTTTTAGGAGGTTTGGGTTGAGGTCTGAGATTTTGCATTTCTAACGAGCTTCTGGATTTTTTTTTAACTTTCTTTTCCCTCCCTGGAAACCTTGAATATTTATTTCCTTTTTATCTTTGGTATCTTGATATTTCACCAGGAAAACCTTTACAACAAAAATTTATCAATCACTTATTTTTATCTTTGTTCTTTTTATTTTATTTGAACAGAAACATCATCAGCTGTTTATCATTGAAGCCTCTTTTGTTCGTTTTAAATTACTAGCCAGAAAGAAAGAATATTGAAATATGTCTCACTTTAGTTACTTATAGTTTTCTTTCAAAGAGGAATAAGAGGTTTTTTGTTTTTTTTTTTTTGGTTGGTGGGGGCAGTACCAGGGGCACTCAACCACTGAGCTACATCCCCATCCCAATTTTGTATTTTATTAGAGACAGGGTCTCACTGAGTTGTTTAGTGCCTCACAGTTGCTGAGGCTGGCTTTAACTCGTGATCCTCCTGTCTCAGTCTCCTGAGCTGTTAGGATTACAGGCATGAGCCACCTGCCTGACTGGAATGAGAGGTTTTTGATTGCTTTGTATTTTAATTTTACATTTATCTCCCCTCTGGTCTGAATTTCTACTGCCAGAGTTTTGTTGACCAGATTGCTAATGTAAAAACATTTTGTAGCATTTAATGGTCAATTACAAGGTGTCATGTTCTGTTAAGGGTTGGGAACACAAGGTATATAAGCTATATATAAGTCTGGTTAGAGTACTTCTGAGAAAGCTTTTGCTTCCTCCAGAAAAAGGGATACCGCTATACAAATGTTGCACTCTCCTTTTCTTCTTGCCTTGAATGTAGGAAGTGACCAGAGAGATCTGGGAATTGCAGAGAAGACATCCTGAGCATTGCTGAACCGTGGAGTACACATCAGCAATTGACTCTCTACGTTTCTCATTATATGAGGAAGATAGTCAGTTCTTATTTCTTGAGTTCTTTGTTGGGTAGTCTCTTCCTTGCAACTGCAGGCATTTCTGACTAATATAGCATATGCAAACAATCAGAAACTGCTATTTCCCAATGACATTAAGCCCTTGTAATAAAGGTTAATGATCCTGCATGGCAGATTTTATATTAAGCATAAGTTGTAAATTGGCCACAAGATTTGTAACTTTATTGCTTTTAAGAACAGAACTAGAACTAATGGAACAAAGTTTCAGTGGGCCAGATTTTGGATTTAACATACATTAGAACTTCCTAAAAACTATAATATCCTATTAGTGACATGTGCTATCTGACAAAGAGATCAGTTTCTTTTGTATTAAAATATTCAGGAAGAGGTAAGAATGGCATAGAAGGGATTCCTGCACTGGAAAGTTTGAAGAGATAGAGACAAACTTCTAATATTTCTTTTTACCCTAAGTTTCTAACAAAGTTTTCAATAAAGATAGTCTGTGATGTTGTTCATCTCTGTTTTTGGCACAGAGCTCCTAAAACCCTTAGGATTTCCCAAGAGTAATAAAGGTGAGTGGAATATCTTTTGTTGTTTGTAACAAGCCCCTTTCAACCACACCTGAGTTTAGTTTAATGAGGTGACTTTTGGAAAGTCTCTGATAACCACAGGATGAGGGCTTGTTGCCAGGGAAACTAACCAAACTCCCCTCTAAGGGAGTTTGAGGGCATGGAGAGTGACTTACTCATCAATGGCCAATGACTTAATCAATCATACCTACATAATGAGGCCTCATAAAAAAATCAAAAGAATGGGTTTTGGAGAGCTTCCAGGTTGATGAGCCTTGGAGGTGCTGGGAGGTGGTGTGCTTGGAGACGTGTGGGCGCTCTACTGTCCCTCCCACTACCTTGCCCTATGCATCTCTTCCCTTTGGCTGTTCCCTTAATGGTATTCTTTATAATAAATGTGTAGATTTAAGTAAAATGTTTCCCCAAGTTTTGTAAGCCATGATAGCAAATAATCAAACATGAGGAGGAGATCATAGGAATCCACAGTTTGTAGTCAACTTGCAGATGGGTAACCTGGGAATCAACTACTTGTGATTGGTGTCTGAAGTGGGGGGAAATCTTTTAGGACTGAGTCCTTAACTTGTGTGGTCTGCATAGGTAATGTCATAATTGAATTGTAGGATGTCCAGTTGGTGCCCAGAGAATTGGAAAATTGGTTTATGAGAGGAAAAACTTCTACTGCTTGATGTTGTCAATAAAGCATGGAGAGTATAGTGAAGTTTTAAGTGTTTAGAGAGAGAAATTTCTTCAGAGAAGGAAATGAAGGAGTTTCCTTTAAGGGTCAAAATAAAAAAGGCTTTAAATCAAAAACTTCTTTAAAACTTTTAAGCCCCAAATTCAAATGAAAAAAACACTTTAACTCCTCAATTCTGATTGAGCCTATGCAAGGCAGTTAGAGATAATAATTTATAATAATAATTTCAATGATAATAATAATTTCAATGGATTCTCACTCATAAAAATGAAGCATTTTATTTACATACAAAATATGATTCCTCCCCTTTTTGTCTATGAGTCAACAGGCACAGAAAAATGAGACTTAGTAAAACATTTAGACTTTAAATATATTGACAGGCAAATTTATTTATTTATTTTTTATTGGTTGTTCAAAACATTACAAAGCTCTTGATGACAGGCAAATTTACACAGGATTAATAAAAGCTGGCTAGTATTGTATCAGATGAGTTTTAATTCAGCAAAAGAATTCTTCACTTTTATCTAAAAGTATCCTGTAAACAATTATAGTTATAGCACTGATTATTTCATAATCTTGACATTATAGGAAAGTCTGATATGATGTGATTTTTAGAAATTTCAACAAAAGTTATGATTAAAAAAAATCACACCAATTCATTGTTTAGGGATAAAATAAGAGCTTTGTTAAGAACGGCATAGCCACAGAGCCTCCTGCCCACACAGGGGGAAATGGCGCATACCTCACAAGTTACATGACTCACTAACTACCTGAGAGGCAGATAACATGTGACCCAGGCCATTCTGGAGGAGTTAGAACATATTTTAAAAAATAATTGTAAGAAATGTCACCTTTTTATTGTTAATTTAAAAAAATTCACTGTAGTATGTGCATAACATTTGAATGTATTCCTTTAGACTAAGCAGTTTGGTTCCCTTTGGGAAATACCAAAGTGAACTATATTAGGGCCTTCCATTGGATTTCTTGAGCATAAGCGAACATTGAAGTAGGCACTGTGTTAGGTGTTAGGTACAAGTGAGAACAAGAGCAATGTGATCCTGGATTTCATAGATCTTCCAGTCTTATGAATATCATACAACTTAATGCAGTGGGATGTAAAATTACTGGTGCAATCCTTTTAAATTTAAGACAATGGGTTCTGTCTAATATTTATAATAATACAAAATTATTAGATCTTTGACTCTGATTTTGGTTAAGGAAATAATATAAATAACATTTTTCTACTTGGATTTTTGTTTTCATCTGAGGCATAGGTAGTTTCATGTTTGCATCAATGATTTCTGCTCACTGACTTTTGACATTTTTACCAGTTATGAATGCTTTCTAATGAACATCTATGGATGGGCTGATGGGCCCTTTCACAAAGAGACATGTTTGAATATCAAAGGTCTGCTTTGCCATAGATGGATAACTAATGCTGTAAGTGGCTGTTTTCACATTTTCTTCTGACCTCAGCAATTTTCTTGCTAATGATATTTCCGATTGAAAAATATTCTCAATCCAAATCACTTGCATTGCTAAGTCATGCTAAGTTATGCAATATTATGTTCCATTCCATCTGGTGTTAGATAATATGATAGGATATAGAATCTTACATTTTTATTGGAATTTGTATTTTAGATATAGACATGAAGTAAATGTGTTCTATAGATAGCTCGAATGATGGCCACTAAAAGGTACCTTATTCATAATGCTCATTGTATGTACTAAGTGAGCTTTTTCCATCCAAATGTTAAACATTATTGGCATTCATTTGAAGAACTTGTTAAGCTTCTAAAATTTTGTACCAGCAAGTATCTGGAATATGCCTTGAAGCAACTTCTGTTTACAGACAAAGTCTGTAAGATATCCAAATACCACTGTGATGTGTTTACAGTTTATAAAAGAATTAAATATCAAGTCCTTTTGAGTGTACATTTCTAAATGAGCATTAAATGAATTCAGGAACAAACTAAAAAATTTTCATATCTGGCATATGCCAAATGAATGATCACATTAATTTTCTTTTTACAACTTACTTTTGTTGCTGAGGGGCTTTCTGATGGTCATTAAGGTCATGACTGGGAATTGGTTTACTTTCATAAATGGGTTTCACCTGGAAATGTCATATCTATGCAATCAACTATATCATCTTAGGTCTATGAGCAATGATGCTGAACTACTGACAGATGGAGAATTGTGAAATGAGTTCCAACTAATTCTGACAGCCATCACTTCCCACCACCCTTGGTTAAAAATGGGGGAAAAAAGATGATGAAACCTACCCAATACCTACAAAAGATGTTTAATATCATGAATCATTATCCATGATTTCATTTTTGGAGAGGGAGAATGAGTCCATCTAGGAACTCACGATAAACTCATAAATAAACCTAAAAGTTCATAATACCATATCTCCTGCCAAATTAAACTTATAAGACTAAGGAAGCTGCCTCCAAGGAAAAATCATTATTACAGGAGTCACAAAATTCTATGTTGATCACAGAGAAATGCTAAAATTTATTTGCACTGAGTTTAATTGGTTAAATTAGATTTCAAAGCTTGTCTTTTAAATTTTCCCATGAAATGAAAAATAGAAATTGTACATGTCTTCAAGAGTCAAGATCATTGATGTCTGGAGATACAGATCAGTAGTAAAGTGTGTGCTAAGCATGTGCAAAGTCCTCGGTTTGATCACTAGCACAAAAAACAAAATAATTACCCCTACCCCCACCCAAACATCAAAGTATTTAAGAGAGCACTTCTGGTTGACTGGGTATCACAAAGAGATAATGAGCTAATTAGGTTTCTGATCACAGTTTTAAAGCAGAAAAGAACCAAGAAGGAAGCCTCTCTTACTATAAAAGTTTTGAAAACAAGATTTAGATTCATGGATTTTTAGCCCTCAGCAGTGTGAGTAAATACCCAATTGTGGAACTAAACAGACACTACACAGAAAAAATACAGTTGATCAATAAATTTATGAAAAAATGTACAACATCTCTAGCAATTAGAGAAATACAAACCAAAATAAAACACTAAGATTTCATCTCACTTCAGTCAGAATGGCAATTATTAAGAATATAAGCAACAATAAATGTTGGTGAGGATGTGGGGGAAAAGGCACACTCATACATTGTTGGTGGGACTGCAAATTGCTGTAACAGATTGGAAAGAAGTATGGAGATTCCTCAGAAAACTTGGAATGGAACCACCATTTGACTCAGATATCCCACACCTCAGTTTATACCCAAAGGCCTTAAAATTAGCATATAACAGTGACCTGGCCACATCAATGTTTATAGCAGCTCAACTCACTGTGGGACCAACCTAGGTGCCCTTTGACAGATGAATGGATAAAGAAAATGTGGTACATATACACAATTATTTCTTAGAGAAGAATGAAATTATGGCATTTGCCAGTGAATGGATAGAGCTGGAGAATATCATGCTAAGTGAAATAAGCCAATCCCAAAAAATCAAAGGCCATGTTTTCTCTAAAATGTGGATGCTAATTCACCATAAAACAGGAGGTTGGAAAGAACAGAAATACTTTAGATTAGATAGAAGTGAAGGGAGGAGAGGGTGTATGGGGGTAGAAAGGATAGCAGAATGTATCAGACATTATTACCCTATGTGCATAAATGATTCCACAACTGGTGTGATTATACATTATGTACATCCAGAAGTATGAAAAGTTATACTCCATTTATGTATGATGTGTCAAAATGCATTCTACCATCATGTATAACTAACCAGAACAAATTTTAAAAATACCCTATGATTTATAATCCAATGGGAAAGTCTCAGGGTGGCTTTATCAAAGTATAGCCAAATAGATGGCTTTGGTAGAAGTATTAGCTTGGAGTTAAAAACTGATTTTGGAAAATTCTACATGAAAGATGGTCACAATACATAGACTTATGTTATTGTAATTACTGATGAATGTTCTGTCTTATCCCACCATGCATGTCTCTTTGATGCCTTCTATTCAGTTCCGACTTTGTTGCTCACGTGCTAGTCGTGGTCAGGCTAATGTGAGCCCTGCTGATAACAATTCTTGGTTTTCTTTTTCTTTTTCACTTTTTAGAATATTAGAAAAAAATGGAAGAATGGTGGTTATGAGGGAACATTAGTGGCATTTTATAAATTTTAGAATAGGTACAGAATACCTATCATATGGAAGTGAATAATGTAGTTTTAGGTCACTTGTGTATGAGGAGTGATTTAATTCAGACTTAGAAGGCAATACTTTAAGTCTTGGTCTCAAGGAGAAGAAGCAAGAGGGTAGTGAATGTAAACAGATTAAGTATCTTATTACAATAAAAATGAAATTTAAGTTATGGAAAGAATTTAAATGTGGCATATCTTTGAGAGGTCATAGTATATGTAGGCATTTTATGGGAGGTTTGGGAAGAGACTAATCCTTTACATATCTCTTCTTTGTGTTCAAAACCAATTAAGAAATAGACAAAAATAAGATCTGAATGAGAGTCCTTACAACGTATAGGGCATTCTATACTTCTTTCCAAGTTTGGATCATGGAATTTTTATTTAGTCAGTTCCATGAAGGAACATGCCTACCCTATACTCCGGGGTAGGGTCTGAAGGAACATTCACATGCAAACATACAATCTATGTTCCTCAGCTCCTATCCCAGGGTACTGGGGAACAGAGATAGCTCCATTAGGATCTCATGAGCAAAGGAACAGTTTCCTATAGAAAAAGTGAGAGATTTTAATCAAAAGAAGGCATAGTGGGCCAGGCAAAGCAAAAGATATCTGCTATACTATTCAAATGGTTCAGTAATAACTTTGTATATAAATATTCATTAATCTAACCTGTAAAGCATTTTGAATTTTCCTATAATGAGAAAGTTATGGGTTTACATTTCATTTATATTTTAAAATAGAAGTAAAGGCTAGAAAGATTGAACAAAATTTAAGTAATTAACCAAAAGTTTATAAGGAGCATAGTGTCAAGATAGTGGCAAAATGAATCTCCCAACATTGCATTGTAACTGAAGTTGGTAAAAATTGAGAATTAAACATGGTCTTTATACAGAAAACTAACATTTCTGTAGGTAAAATCAACAGTTGAAACAGGTTAAATTGAAGTTTTGGATAAAAGTACAGAACCTCTAATGTTGATTCTGACACTTAAATATCTGCATATACATATTTAAACTTGGCAAAACTTTTATACAGGCATAAAACCCCACTGTGATGATTATATATTAAACCTGGTGGTGGCTGGGGACATTTTTCTGAGTTGGAGCCAAATTTACTGGTTTTGCTATAGAGCATTACCTAAAAGGGATTGGTTGCCAGTTATGTACCTTTCTCAAATGAGAAGACTGTCTTTATAACTGTAGGGACACAGGAGCTGAAGAATAAAAATAAAACTATCATCTCAAAATTGAACGAGGAGTTAGATTTATTTGGTGAAAGCAAAGGAAGAAGACAGGGAGAACATATAACAAAAAAGCAGGTGATGACTTTTCAGATTTAGTTTGAGTAGATTAATATTTTTAATTTGATATGAAGAATTCAGGAGAGGAATGTACTTAAACATAAGAACAGAACTGATAAAAATTGGGTGGTAGGGCTGGGATATAGCTAAGTGTTAGAATGCATACCTAGCATGTACAAGGCCCTGGGTTTGATCACTACATGACCAGAAGAAAAAAAAAAGTGGGAGTGAAGAACCTATATTAATTTATTGTTACTGGGAAGAGCAAAGATTAGTAATTTTAAAAAAGACAGACTATAGTTCTGAAGTAGTCACATGAAGGAGAGAAATAAGAGAATGGAAAAGAGATGTGTGTAAAGGGCAGTGGTATTACAAAGGATTTCTAACATTTCACATTTGAAAAATGACTTGCAGAGAGAAATATTTTGAAAGGATAAGGAATGAGGCAGAGGATATAGTACTTTTGTCCAAAATCCTGATCATAAAACTGTTCTCTACTTATGCCACTAATCTTTTTAATTATACCAAATGCCTTTTGCCTGTCATCTGTTCAAAGTATGATTTTTTTTTTAAATGACTTCTAGCTAATTTAGCCTTTATATCTGCGTTAGGTGTACACACACGCACGCGCGCACACACACACACACGGGGGCTGAGGGAAGAGATACATATCTGACAGATACATATGAGAGAAAGTATCTCAGAACGAAACTTTCCCAATAGCTCCTCACTTGGTGGATTAGTCCCTATATTGCTGTTATCCAGAACTTGCCATTTGCATGGTTCAAGTGGTTTGTAAAATGATGGTTACTCCAAGAAGTATAGACCTCTGTCTACTACCACCTTTTGGGGGCTGTAATATGAGGGATGAACTTAGTATTCTACATATACTTTTTTAAAAAAATAATTTTAGTTGCATATAGACACAATACCTTTATTTTATTTTACTTATTTTTATGTGGTGCCGAGGATCAAACCCAGTGCCTCACGCATTTGAGGCAAGCTCTCTACTGCTGAGCCACAACCCTAGACCCTCTACACATACTTAAAAAAATTATATTATGATGATTTTTGAAACACAAGGTTATATTATGCATTAGTGTCCAAGTTCTATCTTCAGACTTTGAATATGGAGTCTTAATACAAAAAATTTCAGAATGCAAACCAATGGTATTGTCACATATCTTATATTGAGCTGTTGCTAACAACTTATAAAGCAAGCTGTGAATATTAAAAAAGATGAATATATTTTGATATTAAAATAAATAAAAGTCATTGAGAAATAAATCATAGGATTTATGAATGCTTTCAGTGATACTGGCGACTTTTCTACATGTAAAGATATTTTAAATTATTTTTGTTCTTGGTAAAAACAATGTGAGACAAATATAATTTGCTTATAATCATAAACCACATAAAATAAATCTTTCCACCAAATCTTGGGTATAATCAATTTACTGACCTTCACCTCAAATTACTAAATCACAGATGAACATGTGATTTGAATTTGCTTTCTATAATAGAGATGCTTTTTGAACAGTTATCCATACAGTAGTGTTTGCCACACCATAGGTGGAGGCAATGTACTGTCCACCTATGGTTTCTTTGACAAATTATTTGACATTTCTACGCATCTTCTTTAATTAGAAAAATAAATTTTATTTACAAACCATCATCAGAAATATTCATGGCCTAGCTACTTTGGAATTCAGAACATTTTGCTTTAGAAAGGCAATATAGTGCCTACATATTGTATTTATATAATGCCCCAGGTGAGTATATCCAATAAGTATACACCATAATTGAAAAACTTTCACAACTGTAAATGAGGGGCTGTGGATATATAATATCACTTTATTTGTACTAATTAAGTTTTAATGGATAAATAAAACTTGTACGTATTTATTATGTGCATGATCCTTAACATCTACTATAATGACTTTTGAGAAATAAGTAAAAATTTCATTTAAAGCATTTATACATAATAAGAGCGCCAATAAGTATTAAATTATTATGTGTTGACTAAGAGATATAGACTAATAGTCCCTTCCTTCACAAGTGGTAGGACATTTCATGAGACTAATGGCTAGAAGTCAGTCTCAAAAATAAGGTCAGAATATCCTATATGACTCTAAATCTTGCAATTTCATTTATACCAAAGCTCTCATTGAGCAGGTTTATTTTAGTTCCAAGTTATTTAAATATGAAGAGGTCAAAAGATAATTTAAAATATTACTTCTTGTGAA